>NC_043705.1:76961149-77024973 GCF_006229205.1 Suricata suricatta | reverse complement strand
CATAGGAGCACATGTACCCCAATGTTCACAGCAGCAATGTCAACAATAGCCAAATCATGGAAAGAGCCTAAATGTCCATCACCTGATGAATGGATCAAGAAGATGTGGTATAGATACACAATGGAGTACTACATGGCAATGAGAAAGAATGAAATATGGCCATCCGTAGGAAGGTGGATGGACCTTGAGGGTGTCATGCTAAGCGAAATAAGTCAGGCAGAGAAGGACAGAAACCATGTTTGCACTCATAGGTCTAACAGGAAAACAGGAGAAACCTAATGGAGGACCAGGGGGAGGGGAAGAGGGAAAGAGAGTTAGGGAGAGAGAGGGATGCAAAACTTGAGAGACTATTGAATGCTAAAAATGAACTGAGAGTTGAAGGGGAAGGAGGAGGAGGGAAAAGAGGTAGTGGTGATGGTGGAGGGCACTTATGGGGAAGAGCACTGGGTGTTGTATGTAAACCAATTTGACAATAAACTATTTTTTAAAAAATCAGTTGAACAGATAAATAAACCCAAGAGTTGTTTTTTGGAGAAAATAAACAAAATTGATAAACCTCTAACCAAGCTTCTCAAAAAGAAAGAGAAAGCACCCAAATAGACAAAATCATGAATAAAAATGGATTTATTACACCAATCCCTCAGAAATACAAGCAATCCTCAGGGAATACTATGAAAAATTATATGACAACAAACTGGACAACCTAGAAGAAATGGACATATTTCTCAACACACACACACTCTACCAAACTCAAAAGGGAAAAAAAAGAAAATCTGAACAGACCCATAACTAATGAAGAAATTTAATTAGTTACCAAAATCTCCCAAGAAATAAGAGCCCTCAGCCAGATAGTATCGCTGGGAAATTCCATTTAAATCAGAGTTAATACCCATTTAAATACCCATTTAAATCAGAGTTAATACCCATTTATCTCAAGCTATTACAAAAAATAGAAAGGGAGGAAAAACTTCCGGACTCATTCTATGAGGCCAGTATCACTTTGATTCCCAAACCAGACAGAAACTCAGCAAAAAAAGGAACTACAGACCGATATCCCTGATGAATATAGATAGATGCAAAAATCCTCAACAAGATACTAGGAAATCAAATTCAACAGCATATAAATAGAATTATCCACCATGATCAAGTGGGATTCATTCTTGGGTTACAGGACTGGTTCAATATTCACAAATCAATCAATCTGATACATCATGTTAACAAAAGAAAAGATAAAAATCATATGATCCTGTCGATAGATGCAGAAAAAGCATTTAACAAAACACAGCATACTTTCTTAATAAAAACTTTTGAGAAAGTGGAGATAGAAGGAATTTACTTAAGCATCATAAAAGCCATTTATAAGAAGCCCACAGCTAATATCATCCTCAATAGGGAAAAACTGAGAGCTTTCCCCCTGAAATCAGGAACATGACAGGGGTGTCTACTCTCACCACTGTTGTTTAACATAGTGCTGGAAGTCCTAGCATCAGCAAATCAGACAACAAAAAGAAATAAAAAGCATCAGAATTGGCAAAGATGAAGTCAAACTTTCACTTTTTGTCAGAAGACATGGTACTCTACATGGAAAACCTGACCGATTCCACCAGAAGCTTACTAGAAGTGATCCATGAATAGAGCAAAGTCGTGGGGTACAAAATCAATGTACAGAAATCAGTTGCATTTTTCTACACCAATAATTAAGCAACAGAAAGAGAAATCAAGAAACTGATCCCATTCACAATTGCAAAAAAAAAAAAAAAACCATAAAATACCTAGGAATAAACCTAACAAAAGATGTAAAAGACCTGTATGAAGAAAACTATAGAAAACTTATGAAAGAAACTGAAGAAGACACGAAGAAATGGAAAAACATTCCCTGTTCATGGATCAGAAGAATCAACATTGTGAAAATGTCATTATTAACCAAAGCAATCTACACATTCAATGCAATCCCCATCAAAATTGCACCAGCATTCTTCACAAAGCTTGAACAAACTATACTCACATCCGTATGGAACCACAAAAGACCTCGAATAGCCAAAGTGATACTGAAGAAGAAAACCAAAATGGGAGGCATCACAATCCCAGACATTAGCCTCTACTACAAAGCTGTCATCATCAGGACAAATGGTATTGGCACAAAAACAGACACAAAGACCAATGGAATAGAATAGAGAACCCACAAATGGATGGCTAAGTAATCTTTGACAAAGCAGGAAAGAGTATCTGATGGAAAAAAGACTGCCTCTTTAGCAGGTGGTGCTGCGAGAACTGGAGAGCAACATGCAACCATACACAAAAATAAAATCAAAATGGCTGAAAGATCTGAATGTAAGACAGGAAACCATCAAAACCCTCGAGGACAAAACAGTAAACAGCCTCCTTGACCTCAACTGCAGCAATTTCCTACTTGACAGTCACTCCAAAGGCAAGGGAATCAAGTGCAAAAATGAACTATTGGGACCTAATCAAGATTAAAAGCTTCTGTACGGCAAAAGAAACAATGAAGAAAACTAATAGGTAACCAACAGAATAGGAAAAGATAGTTGCAAATGACATATCTGATAAAGGGCTAATATCCAAAATATATAAGGAACTCACCAAACTCCACACCAAAAAAAAGAATAATCCAGTTAAGAAATGAGCAGACAGACATGAACAGACACTTCTCCAAAGAGGACATACAGATGGCCAATAGACACATGAAAGGATGCTCAGCATCACTCATCATCAGGGAAATATAAATCAAAACCACAATGAGATACCATTTCATGCCAGTCAGAGTGACTAAAATAAATCAGGAGACTACAGATGCTGGCGAGGGTTTGGAGACAGGGGCCCCCTCCTACACTGTTGGTGGGAATGTAAACTGGTGTAGCTGCTCTAAAAAACAGTGTGGAGGTTCCTCAAAAAATGATAGAACTCCTCTATGACCCAGCAATAGCCCTGCTAGGGATTTACCCAAGGGAAACAGAAGTGCTGATGCATAGGAGCACATGTACCCCAATGGTCATATCAGCACTTTCAACAATAGCCAAATCATGGAAAGAGCCTAACTGTCCACCAACTGACGAATGGATCAAGAAGATATGGTTTATATATTCAATGGAATACTACATGGCAATGAGATAGAATGAAATCTGGCCATTTATAGCAACATGGGTGGAACTCAAGTATGTTATGCCAAGTAAATAAGTGAGGCAGTGAAGGACAGATACCATATGTTTTTACTCATATGTGGAGTGGGGAGGACAAGGGGAAAAATAGTTAAGGAGAGGGAGGGAGGCAAACCATAACAGACTCTTAAGTACCGAGAACAAAGAGGTTTGATGGATATGGGGGAGAAGGGAAATGGTGTTATGGGCATGAAGGAGGGCTTTTGTTGGGATGAGCACTGATTGTATTATATGGAAACTGACTTGACAATACACTATAAAAATAAAATAAAATGAAAACAATTATCTTTAAACATACCTGCAATTTAAAAAAATAAATTTTAAAATTATATCATTTATAATACCAGTAAAAATATAATAGAAGACTAAATCTCAAAAAAAAACCACATGGGATTACTTTGTGCAATAAAAAAAATATGCCTCATTGTCTCTAAATATCAAAGAAGATCTTAGTAAATGGAGCGATATCTCATGTTCATTAATTGGAAGACTTAAAATTGTCAAGATGCAATTTTGTTTCAAATTGATCTACAAATTATACACAATCTCAGAGAAATTTATAAGGCTACTTTTAATCTACAAGCTGACCTAAATTTATACGGAAAAGCAGGAAATCAAAAATTGCCAAACTATTTTGAAAAATGAAAACAAAGTTGGAAGACTTACACTACCAAATTTTTTCTCTATACAGCTACAATAATCACATAGTATGGTACCAGTACAATGAGAGTCACATATCAATGTAACACAATGAAATATACAGAAATAGACCCACATGCATATAAAGAAGTCGTTTTGACAAAGTGGGAACTGTTATTTAATAGAGAAGTACTTTGAAACAATTATACATCGTTGTGCAAGGAAAATAACAATGTAAATATAAAAGTTAAAATTGAAAACTTCTACCTAGAAGAAAACAGGAGGAAACCTGATATTGACATAAACAATTATTTTTTTTATATAGAACATATATAGAATCTGCTTTTTGCAAAACATTTTTTTTTTGAGACTAAGAGAGCACACACAAATCATGGAGAGGGGAAAGGAGAAAGAGAGAATCTTAAGCAGAAAAAGAATCTCCACTCAGAGCCTGATATGTGGCTCAGTCCCATAACACTGGAAATTTGACTTGAGACAAAATCAAGAGTCAGATGCTCGACTGACTGAGGCACCTAGGTGCCCCCAAACAGCATTTTAAAAGGAAAGAAAAGAAAAGGCAAGCAATAGTGTCAGAGAACAATATTTGCCAAACACATTTAATAAAGTCCCGGTAACCGGAATACACAAAGAAATTTGAAAAATCACTAATAAGAAAAGAAAAAAAAATAATAAAAATGAGCAACATATATGAAAAAGATAATTCACTACAAAGGAGATTTGGATTAAAATAAACACATGTAAAGATGCTCACTATCATCAGTCATTAGGCACATGGAAATTAAAACCACAGTGAAATGCCACCACATATCTAATCAAATGTGAAGAAGAGGAAGGAGAAGGAGAAGGAGGAAAAGCAGAAGGAGGAGGAGAAGAAGGAGAAGCAGAAGAAGATGATGACAACGACAATAAAGAATAAAGCAAGTAATAAAAGACTTGACAAAAACAAGTCCCGGCAGGTGGGCAAAGCTAAAAATTCATATGCTAGATACAAAAGAAATTAAGATAAAGACCTATACAAATGCCTGTAAACAAATGTTTATGGTCCTTTTATTCACAATTTTGAAAACCTGGAAATAACACAAAAAGTCATCTACTACCTATAGGATTAAACACATCATTGTATATCTACACAACACTTAGCATAAAAAAGGAATGTGGGTAATTCACACCATGACATGAATGAGTCCCAATAGAAGTATCCTAAATGAACTCAGGAAAAGACTCAAAAGGAAAAAGGTCTTATGATTCCATTTATAAGATATTAAAATTTTTATGTTTATTTATTTATTTTGAGAGACACAGAAACAGCATGAGTAGAGGAGGGACAGAGAAAAGATAGACAGAAAATCCCAAGCAGGTTCTGTACTGTCAGTGCAGAGCCCAATGTGGATCTCAAACCCACAAAGCTGTGAAATCATGACCTGAGACGAAACTGAGTTGGATACTTAACTGACTGAACCACCCAGGTGCTCCTATAAGACATTTTAGGAAAGGCCAAACTATGGGGATAGAAATTAGATCACCATTTACCAGGGACTAAAGGAGTGGTGGTGATGGGTTGTTTGATTACAAATGGATGATAGAAATAGTCTATATTCTTTAGGAAGACAGAAAAAGTATATATCATAATCATGGTGGTGGTTCTGTATGTTGGTCAAAATGCATATCTGCACACCTAAAACAGGTGAGGTTTATTTTTTGCTATTTTACCTCAATAAACCTTAATAATTACATAATTTCTTTAAGACCATAACATTTATTATTACTCTTATTCCTAAGGTTTTCTGGATGTACTGTTTGAGTGTACTGGATTAGGCTGATTTTGGCTGGACCATCTAGTATGCCTGAGGACAGCCTGGTGTAGCACACAGGACTGACTGGTCTGATGAACTTCATGTATTTTCTCCCTTGCACAGAAATATATTTCACATGACATCCTCAGAGCTTCCAAAGAGAGTGAAAATGTCATGAATATCTTGAGGTTTAGACTTGGACCTAGTAAACACCAGTTCTGCTCCATTTTAGGGCCCACAGTAAATTTTAAGGTTGACAACAAATTCAAGAGGGATACCCTCTACCTCTTTATTAGAAATCTAATAACTTTCACTCTTCTACCACAATAAGTGGATAACAGGTCATCAACTTAAGTTTCATCAAACTTTTTTTTATAGTTTAAGTTTATTTATTTTTAGAGAGAGAGGAAACACAAGTGGGTAATAGTCAGAGAGAGAGAAATGGAGGGAGAGAGAGAGAATCCCAAGCAGGTTCTACACTGTCCACACAAAGCCCAGTGTGGGGCTTGGACCTACGAACCATGAGATCATGACCTGAGCCAAAGTCAGACACTTAACTGACAGAGCCACCGAGGCACCACCCCTCCATAACTCAAACTTTTGATGTTTCCTGTAATTTTCTTCATATAAGAATATTTTTAAAATCCACAATCTTGATAAGCTATAATTAAATGCTACATAAACCCCAGAACTTTGATTATCTAGTAAATTTAGTGACCAGTACAATTTAGTTCAAATTAAAAGCTTTCACAACTTGCATTTTTGGATAATTCAATACAAATAAGACTTTAAAACAAAATACATTAGTTTATGGATAAATTGGGTTAGCAAAGATCTTTCAAAGGGAAGAAGTGGGAAAAATCAGACAATAACAAATTTTTAATAAAAATAAATTTTTTTGTGAAAGACAGTAACCCAATAAGTGTATAAAATAGCATTTATATTAAACAAAAAATGTATATAAAGTCATTATATATTCTGCCACATATATTTTGCGTGACTTTGTAGAATTTCTAAAATGGTTACTTTTAAATTAGATAATGTAGATGGAACAAAATAAAATTACATGAGGGGCACCTGGGTGGTTCAGTTCACTAACAGTCTGACTCTTGGTTTCAAATCAGGTGATAATCTCACAGTTCGTGAGATCAAGTCCCGTGTGGGACACTATGAAGCCTGCTTGGGATTCTCTCTCTTCCTCTTTCTCTGTCTCTTCCCCACTCATGCACACATTCTCTCTCTCTTTCAAAATAAATAAACTTTAAAGAAAGTCCAAATTCTTAAAAAATAAAATAAAATAAAATCACACATTTCTACAGTACTCACTAAAAGCAAAACCTGTCCTAAATAATTTATATATATTATGTAATTTTCATCCTTATATTACTTGTAGTATACATAATCCCTATTTTCATATAAGAAAATGGAGGCTCAGAGAAATTATTAACACTTCAAGGCAGCAGAGTCAGGATTTGACCTCAGGCAAATGGTGTCAGATTAAAAACATTTTTTAGCAGAATCTGAGACAAAGGATTATTTGTGATTATTTTGAGATGTTGGGGAGTGGGGCACAAAGCACTTTGGAGCAGAAAAGGAGGAAAGTCAATATTGTGCATTATTGGGTTAGTTACCTATAGAGATGGCCCATATTGATATGGCAATACCTACTGATCTGCCTTCCCTTGGGACAAGAAAGAAGGCATTTATGCAATGTCTTCCTGTCCTCACTGGTTAAGGATGGTACCAAGGGTGTTAATGCCCCTGAAGTTTGGGTAGTTCATGAATGAGCCCCAGTAATTACCTATGGACCTCACAAATTGCAGAGATACATGAAATAGACCCTAGAGAAGAGAAAGTAAGATTGCATGTAAGCAAAACTAAAGTCTTTGCTAATTAGTTGACTTTACAGAGGTTGAAGTAGACAGTAAGGTCTAGAAGTGGGGCATAGGGAGAAACAAGTCTCTATATATACATTTAGAATACAAAAAAGTGATCTAAAAGGGTAGCTATTCTGCCAGTATATTTCCACAAGATTCATTTGAAAAAAAGAGCCATAATAAAATATATGTGTTGAATGCATAAATCATATAATTAAATGTAAATAAAGGTACACAGTTATTTTCTCAGTCTTTTCTAAATCTCTTATTCAATATGCAAATGATTTGGAGCTAAAATTAATCATGAAATATATTACCTTCCTTATGAGAACTATAAATCAAAGAGAAGGGACTTCTTATCAGAAAGAAATGAAAAAAAAAATGTATTACCTTCAGGCTAAGTGGTTCCCATCTAGAATTAGAGTAGGCCATATCTTATCTCTGGTTAGAGATAAGAAGTATTTTAATATCCAAAGGCTTATTGTTGTTTATTAGTTTCCAAAATACAACTGATAAAGATTATCATTAAATAAAAGAAAATTTAATGCTTCTTCCTCTTCTATATAGAAGGAAGACCTTTAGAGGACAAGGTATGAGACTAATGAGACACACATACAGGGTAACTCCTTCACCCAGGAGCCAGAGATGTATTTGATGTAGTAGAAATATACTCTATCAAAGAAAAGAATCCAGACTTCATGTCCCTTAGTGTACACTAAGATGTTCTGAGGGACAGACCTGAATAGACCTTAGCAATAGCTGAGGTTTACAATCATCTTTAATAACTCAAACTAGTTTCACAGTAGATTAAAAGTGCCTTCAACCACAAAGGACATAAAAATTCCCCTGGGTGCAAACAGCCTGCTTTAGAAAAGGCAGGATTCTTTTGACTGCAGTTTAGCTTACTCTCAAGAAAATCTAGTGAATCTTAGGAAAATGAGAATACAATATCACGCTTTTTCCCTAGTCCAAATGAGTCTCTAGAAGGTTAGTATCCATGCTTCAAATATGCTATCTTTCTGTTTGATTAATACTGCCTGGAAAATAACTGATTGAAGAGATTGAAAAATACCAAAAAGATAAAGCCATTCAGGAAAACCATTTTTGTCTTAAAAAGGACAACTAACCATATATGAGGATGGTTTGATTAAATATATGCATAATAATCTAAACGCCCCAGCTGTGGTCCTCACACTGCATGCCAAAAGGCATTCAAAGGTATCTAATGACATAGTATCTTTAATATTAGTGTAAGCTGGACTTCATCCTAGCTACATTTATTTGGGAAAGCATTCAACATACATTCCACATCTTTTCCTTCCCCCTCCCAATTATCTCCCAGTATTGTTGATTCAAAGAGGATATATTCCTGTGCAAATTAGTTCCCAACAATAAAATATTCTTTGCACTTTTTCAGACATCACATTGAGAAACTTACTACAAAAGGGGAAAAAAAAAAGGCTTTACACGTTTGCTGTTTTGTCTTCAAATTAAGCCTCTGTTAGAACCATCGCTCCAAGTGTCTGTCATTAACAATAAATGGAATTGATAATAAGGCCCTGTTGTGTAATGAGGCTCCTGCTTAGGTCGTACTAGCTTTTCAATAGATTTGTTTTCTATTTAGATGCGATTTTGAAATTTTCTGCTTTAGAAAGCACAACTTTACCAATACATAGTGAGTCTAAATTTTTAAATTCAAATTACACATCTTTAATTGTAGCAAATTCATGGAAATGCCATAATTTTATGATTGCTTAAAAATATAAAATATTTGAAAAAACATTTTTAATGAGAAATTTTTACCCTTTAAAAAGTGAAGAGAATAGTATAATATTCCCTTATGAAGCTATCATCCAGGCGCAAAAATGGCCAATTCATAACCAATCTTTTAAAACTGATAATCCACTAACTTCTATATTATATTGAAACAAAACATATTATCCATAAATATTATAGCCCACAATATAATTTAAATATCATCTCTTTTGAGGCTTTTTGAAATTCTAACAGAATTCATAGAATTTTTTTAGAAATACAGGAGGGTATATACATAATTTAATGACTTGGAGAGAGTTTATGATGGCGATACAGGAAGACTGAACTTACCTCTTCCACGAACACACCAGATGGGAACCTACATATAGAGCAATTCCTACTGAAGAAAAACTGAGGACTTACTGAACATCATCTGTGCTCCAAAATATAGAGAACCACATGGGAACAGCAAGAGATGGAGACAGGGTAAAGGCAGGAACCCAGGCTCCAGACAATGCAACTGAATTGATCTGAGAATCATACTGAGGGACTAGTAGCTGATTCCCTTGCCCTGGGGCACCTGGCGGGGCTGGGGGGGGCAGGCTAGTCCTTTTAAAAAGGCAACTAGAATTTAAAGGAACCAGCCCTTGAGTGTCTGCAGTCCTGCAGAATGCCCTATGTGGCCAGAGAGGCTGGTGAGCCACATTATTTATGTTCCCCCAGGACACCTAGGGTTATTTCTGGTAGACAGCAAAAGATTAAACTATTAAAACACAACAATTTCAGAATCATCAACAAGAGTATCACTTAATGTATTACTAATAAGACATATCAAACTACCTACATAACTAAAGAAAATCATATTTGGTTGATTATCCACCAGAATTCACAGATGTAAGTTACTTTGACAAATAGGAAAGATCATATTCATGTTACGTTTCCTGCTCAAGATATCATATTAAAGTAACATGACAAGATTTCCTTCTTAAGTCTAACACACAAACACTACATTAAATATGTTGGGCATGGGCATATAATTTAAAGTTTAGACACCTATTTTAGGAGTGAACTTAAGGGAGTCATATGTTCTTGATTAAGAACAGAGAAATAACAAATTTAATAAATAACAAATTGTGTTTGTTTGTTTGCTTGCTTACATACCGGAGAGCCTAGACAAAAGAGAAACCCAGTCATAGCTGTCCCATCAAAAACAGGAACAAAACTTTACCCGTACTGGCATAGACACAGACTGGGCACTGCCAAAAGCAAATTACCAGTCCCACCCAAATCTTGACTGCAATTAAAAAAAACCAAAAAACAGTTTTTAAAGTATTAAGGGATATTAAAAAACTAGGCATGATGCATGCATAAGTACGGGACCCCAAATCAAATCAGCCATATAGAAAATTAAACTCAAACTGAGAAACTACTATAAATCTGGTCTTTAACCAGTCCACATGACCCAGGCTAAAACAAACTCAAAACATTCTATAAGGGCAACTCACCTAGCTTAATCTAAGACACAGGTGTAACAGATTTTTCAGGAAAACAACTACTGAAATCACATCCAAAGGCAAAATATACAAAGCACAGGAGAATTCACTAATATGAGATAACACAAACAACAAGAGAACAGCTGAATATTTAAAGATGATGAGGATTTAATGATAAAAACTTGTAAAGAAAGAGAGCGCCTGAGTGGCTTAGTCTGTTAAGCATATTACTTTGGTTCAAGTCATGATTGGCTCATAAGTTTGAGTTCCTCATGGAGTGAACTCGAGCCCCACTTGTGGTGAAATGAGCCCTGATTCTGTGAGCCCTGCTTCTCTCCACCCCCCCCCCCCCCCCCCGGCTCTCTCTTCACCCTTGGTCACTTGCATTCCCTCTCTCTCAATTAAAAAAATGTAAAGAAACAAAATCAAATGTTTAAAATAACACGGGAACTTTAAAGGAAATGCCAGGAATAAAACAAAAACAGTACACTTGGAAAATGCAGTCTTTAAAGAAAACACTAGATAGACTGGAAGGATGACAAAGCCGATTTACCACATTGCAAGATAAAGTTACAAATAAATTAGAACACGTCATAGAGGAAGATAAATGGGTGATAAATTAGACACTTAAAAATTAGGATTAGGTAGACCTAAGACTATCACTTTCAATTACAATGGAATATTTGGGCCTCTTACAATACAGAATGAGAATATAGGTGCTCTCTTTGGCAGCATATATAATAATATTGGAATGATTTAGAGAAGATTAGGATGGCCCCTGCACAAGGATGACATGCAAATTGGTGAAGCGTTCTATAAAGAAAAAAAAAAAGAATGAGAAAATAGGACAAAATATATGAAACATGTGTTTTCAGACAATGGAAAATAGGCAGCACAGGACTGTGATTCCTAAGAGAAGGAATATAACTGGAGTATTATAATCAGTCCAGCTTTCTTCTGGAGGCACCTTCCATACTGTGACACAGGAAGAACTATCAGAAACAAACAATAGCAGCCTTCAGGTGTTCAGTCAGACACATAGAGGGGGCTGGAATTTGAGGGGTGAAGTACAAGATAGAAGATAGCTCAGCCCAAAAGTTCCGTAGATTTTCATAAAGCTTCCTTTGACTCTGTTGTTAAACAAGCATGGGATGGCTAAAATAAAATTCCTAGGGTCTAGGCAGAGAACCAGTACTGGGTTGGGTGGGGAGAGAGTGGTACTGAATAAATTCTACATGGTCATATGTTGGGATAGGAGATGTTTAAATTCTGATCATGCATAGTGCAAAGAAATTACTAAATACCAGGGGCATTCAAGAGAGACCTCTGAAGGTTTATAATTTAATCTGCAAATAAACTGCTAGTCAAAACAAACTTCAAGAGTCTTCAAAGGACAAAAAAGGGAAAAGGAAAACTCAAAAATAAAACATACAATGTCCACTACCTAACCAAAAACTTACTGACTACACAAAGTAGAAAAATGTGACTCAAATCCCAGAGAATAATCAGTTAATAAAAACTGATACAGATGACAGAAATGATGAAACATGACAGTGGGCATTAAAATAGCTATAAACATGCTCAAGGAAACTAAAGAAAACACAAACATAATGAAAGAAATAGAATATAAATAAAAGAATGAAAACTTGTAGAAATAAGACCCAATATTTTTGAAATAAAAAATTAACCTGTTAAGGGTTCTTGTTTACCTACATCTGCAAAAAAAAAAAAAAAAAAAAAAAAAAAAAAAATCACTTAGTCCTCTAAAATTAGCCCCAAATCTTTTCTTACCTCCCAGTTTCTGTGCACCAGGAATTCAGAAGGGGCTCAATTCATAGTTCTGGTTGAGATAATTCATCAGGTCATAACTGATAGTGGCTGTTGATGAAGTAAGAGCAGGTAAGGTGGAGGTACATAGAAGCAATTGAAGAATGGCTTACATCTTATTCTTTCAATGTCGTCCTAGGGTCTCCCCATGTAGCCACACTTTCTGAACTACACTGAGTGTCCTTACAACATGAAAGGCTTTTGAAACTGGATGATTTAGAAAGCAATTTAGGATTCCAGCACAAATGTTCCAGTCAGCAAGGCCAAAGTTGCACCACTGTGATTACCAAGCCTCGATAGACACGTGTAGTCATTTCCATTATTGTGTCCAGTCTTCCCAGAGTCAAGGGCAG
The DNA here is from genome assembly GCF_006229205.1 of Suricata suricatta. Classification (NCBI taxonomy): domain Eukaryota; kingdom Metazoa; phylum Chordata; class Mammalia; order Carnivora; family Herpestidae; genus Suricata; species Suricata suricatta. The sequence continues at coordinate 77,012,039 of NC_043705.1, read as the reverse complement.
GGGATATAAGATATAAATCCCACCACCTGAAGGGGAGAATGTCAAAGTCATTACATAAGAAGAGAGATAATTGTGACTAAAATATATAATCTGCCAATCTTTATTTTCATAGTGACATCATTTCATATGAAAATATAGTCACGTCACTTATCCTAAGACTCCTAAATGTTCTCTCCTTACAGAATCAGTATAATGTTTGAGGTCTCCATACCTAAATCATGTTCCAGTTCATATGAGCACCCTCAGATGCAATTCTTTGGATATAATTTCCTGAACATCATTCCTCTAAACCTGAATACCTCTCAACATGAACTAAAGAGACAACGTATGTGCTTTCCACCACTACCTCCAACATAAAATGGGAAGGAGACAGGAATAGGAAAACCACCAGACATTCTCCATACATACACAGAAGGAGAAAAGAACACATAGGAGACACCTGTCCATAGCAATTCTGAAATCCAGCTGGAAATATGTGCCAGTTCCTTCATATATTATTCTCCATGACTCTTGGTTATGCATTTTTGGCTGCTTTGCCCTCTGAATTATTATTTTTTGTAGTGTTTGCAGTTGTGTAGTTTTCTCAGCTTGCCTTCTTCCTATAGTAATTTGAGATCCAAAAGCTTCTTTTCATTTTTCACTTTCTTTATCACTTTGTCACTTTCAATCAAGTTGGTCTAATCCTTTTTAAAACTTTGTGGATTTCTTATGTTTTGATTTACAATCCACACTATTAGTAAATGGCACATATACAAGTAAATTCAAATATGCTGTTCTTTACTTTGGACCCTCTGAAAGTCTGCTGTAGGACATCTGACACTTAGATTCTTTAAAGTACCCGTTGTACAACACATGGGATCGTTAAAGCATTTTTTAAATCATTTGTCTATTTCAAAAGGGTTTATAAGACATTATTTTAAATCTTCATGAGAAGTTAGTAAAGGATCTTACAAGCATGAACTGCATTTAAAGATTTCCCTAAAGCATTTATTAATGTGAGAATATTTTGTATTTTTGTTGTTGCCACTGGTATTGTTTGTTTTTCTAGCTAGAGAAATAGGGATTGAGAAGGTTTTCTTTTTATTTATTTATTTATTTATTTATTTATTTTAATGTTTGTTTATTTTTGAGAGAGAAGGGGAGAGATGGAGAGAGAGAGCGAGGATGAGCAGGGGAGGGGCAGAGAGAGGGAGACACAGAATCCAATGCAGGCTCTAGACTCTGAGCTGTCAGCACAGACAAACATGGGGTCTGAACTCACGGACCATAAGATCATGACCTGAGCTGAACCTGGACGCTCAACTGACTGAGCCACCCAAGATCCCCTAGAAAGTTTTATTTTCAAATACAGAAGATAATGACTCTCTTTTATTTAAAAGTTTATTCATTAGCTCATTTCTTTCTTCTTAAATATTATCATCTGGAATGAGAAGAAGCTAGGTAGAATTTTGATTTTCTGCCTGGAAGTCTCTTTAACCAAATCAAGTTTCCATGTATTTTCTAATTCCTACATTTACTGCAGTTGACAGTGTTGTCAAATTTCTACTATTATGCACTCACATCACCTCCAATATTCTTTCTGTATTCCTTTAAGGTCTCCCTGAAAATCTTCTTCAGGTTCATTAGGTGTCCACTAACACTCTCCTTGAGATCCTTTATTCTTTCATCTTGCATCTCACAGGGCCATTCCTAGTTTTTCCTTCTTCTTGACCCCAGAACTTATGCCAAAATTTTTACTTCTTTGTTAAGACAGCATTCCACTTCCAGGCATAAATTTTTTGTTGTGCTAAGCCATGAGAGCGTAGCAAACCATCTCAAAACCCAGTCACTTAAAACAACAAAAATATTTTTTTCCTTTCATAATTTCTATGAATCAATAACTCAGAAAGACCTTGGATAGGCATTTTTGTCTCAGTCATTCATTTGGTTGCAATAAGATGGTTTATGAAACAAAACAGTGTGGAGGACCTGAAGCAGCTGAGGGAAAGGCTGGCCATCACTCTATCTGCCTGCAGTCCTCTCCTACCTGTGTTCACTCCTATACTATAACATGGAAATAAATAAAATACAAGTCCTGTGGAAAGTGAGTGGTATTTATTTGCAGACAACATGATTATATAGGAAATTTAATGAATTTATCAAACAATTCAGTTTTGGAACCAACTTAATGATATAAATAAATAAAGAGATAAAGAGATAAACTAAAATTTAAAAAATCCAAATTTGAAAAATTATATTTTTGAGATATCAGTTCTCCCCAAACTTACTACATAGATTTAACGCAATGTATGAAATTCTAGGAGGCATTTTTTAGAGATTGCCAAGCTACTGCTAAAGTTTATAAGAAAAAAGTGAAAAAAATTTGTAATAGCTTAAACAAATTTGACAAAGTTGGAGGTCTTATATCAGGTTTCAAAAGTTTAATACAAAGTTATAAAATCATAAAATATAATGTAGAAAAACCACACAGAAGACATAGTAAAAAAGCAGATATAATCAATTAATTTTCAACACACATGTCAAAATAATTTATGGGTATAAGATATTCTTTCAACAAATGGTACAGTACCAGCTGGATGCCTGACACAAAAGTAAAATGGATCATATATGATACTGTAAAAGTATAAAACTTCTTGAAGAAAGGCATAGAAGAGACCAAGATGTCTTAGATAGGAATCAAAGTACACTAACTGTAATAAACAACAACAACAACAAATAGAGCATAGGAATAATATTACTAGACAAAAGAACAGATTTAATCCCACATATGTTAAATGGACAAATGATTATGTCTAGCAGGAATTTATCCCAAGAATAAGAGTTTGGTTTAATGTCCAAATTCTATCAATTAGTTCTCTATATTAATAAATTAAACAACACAAGTCATATCTCAAACAATGGAGGAAAAAACAAGATTTAGAGCATTTAATACCTACTGATAAAAAAATCATCAGAAAACTGGAAATCAAAGAAAACTTTCTTATTATGAATGGAGGAGTATAAAACTGTATTAAATGGTGAAACACTGAATACTTTATTGTCAAGATTTGGAATTAGTCAATAGGAACTGGGAATGACCCCAAACTCACTGAAAATGCATCCCTGACCAAGGCTGCTGTGCCTGATTTAGCTTTTTGCTTAGAGAAGACTAAGGTGCAGTTGGGTACCAGGTACTCACTGCTCTAGTAAGGGTATTCTTTTCTTTTCTTTTTTTTTTTCTTTTAAAATTTTTTTAATGTTTTATTTATTTTTGATACAGAGACAGACAGAGCATGAGAGGGGGAGGGGCAGAGAGAGGAGACACAGAACCAGAAGCAGGCTCCAGGCTCTGAGCTAGCTGTCAGCACAGAGCCTGTCGCGGGGCTTGAACCCACGAACGTGAGATCTGACCTGAGCCGAAGCCAGAGGCTTAACCGACTGACCCACCCAGGCGCTCCAGGGTATTCTTTTCTAACCTGATCACAAAACAAAAATAGTATACATTCAAACAGAATGACAAAACACATTTGTAGCTTTGCCCAGAGCTATGTTAATTTTCATGTCTTTTGTCATAATATAATATAAAAAAGATCTGGGCCATCTAGATATACCAGAGGACAGCATATTGACCCATCTGTTTGACCACATTCATGATGATTGGATAAGATAAACAAGAAGAGAAAGGAAAATATACATACATAAAACGTGAACAATAATTTTCTTTTTTGTAATAAAAATGTTCTAAATATTTATTTATTTTTGAGAGACAGAGAGAGAGAGAGACAGGGCATGATCAGGGGAGGGGCAGAGAGAGACGGAGACATGGAATCCAAAGTAGGCTCAAACCCAATGTGGGGCTCAAACCTACAACCTCGAGATCATGACCTGAGCCGAAGTTGGATGCTTAACAGACTTAGGCACCACAGTGCTCCAACAATAATTTTCATAGCAGGTGTATTCACAGTAGTTAAAAACTGTGAACCCAAATTTATATCTATACCAGAATGCGTAAAAAATATCAATGTAGTCATTCTCAGCAATAAAAAAGAATAAATTACTGATGCACACAATATGAATGAATCTCAAAAAAACTAATGCTAGGGCTCTTGGGTGGCTCTCAGTTAAGTGTCCAACTCTTGATTTCAGCTCATGTCATGATCTCACCGTCCTGAGATAAAGCTCAGAGGCCTGAGACTCTGCACTGGGTGTGGAGCCTGCTTGAGATTCTACCTCTCCTCCTCCCTCTGATTCTCCCCTGCTTGTTCTCTTTTTCCTCTCTGAAAAAAGAAAACACACACACACACACACACACACACACAAATGGAAGGAAGCCAGCCTGAAAAGAGTGCATAGTATATTATTCAATTTATATGATGTTCCACAGCAAGCAAAGCTACTAGATGGAACTAGAACTGCGGTTGCCTGGGGATGGTGAGTATAAATTGACTGGGAAGTGACATAAAGGATCTTGCTGATGAAAATGCTCTCCACTTACACAGATGTTTGGGATATATTAGTGTATGGAATTGGGAAAACTCATGAAACTTACATTTAACATATGTACCTTTCACTTTATGCAAATTATACATACCTCATTAAAAAGTGTCATCACCAAGTGTTATTTCCCAGAATAATATGTCAAGTGCAATATAACTATGAATTTCTGAAAAGTGAGATACAAATTGTATAATAATTGATTCTTCTTCCTTCACATAGCATATTAGAATTTTGACTTTTTAAAATACACTATTAAAGACAAATAATTCCTTTGAAGATAAATACAGTATAAAAACAATTTACCTTAACAAGATTGCAATTCTTTCATTGTTGGACTACAGTTAAGTAATTATCTTGCCAAAATGCAAATTTTCATAGTTCCTTTTCAGTGTCCCTGGAGGCCCCCCTTCACTTTGAATGTCTAATTGAGGTAATAAAGAAGACAATATTTTTCGATGCAATTTGCAGAGGCATTCCAATAAAATCCACAAGCACTCACAATCAATACGGCTAAAGGCTAATTTATGATTTCTCAATAGCTTCTGTACAAACAATGCTGTTTCTCCCCTCTGATTAAAAATAAATTTAGGCCAAAAATTGTGAGCAAGAGAAAATAGTCATTAGGGCTTCCTTCCTCTCTGTTTTTAATGAAATATTGAGGAGTTACAAAGAACGTCATTATTCTTTTGATATCTGTTCATTCTCTAAAAGTTTGCTTCGGATCCCTCAATTAGGTGGCCACTTTGACAAACTTTTCTCATTTACTCCCTTTTACTGAGGTAAAAGAGCTGCATTCATACTTTTCTCTCAATTCACTTGGTACCTAGGAAAATAAGGAAATGTTTGTATATTAAAGGAAATACTGCTTTGAAATCATCCACTAGACTGGAAGCAGCAAGATATTTAACATCTAACAAATGTTCAAATACAAACAGAATGACGAGTAGACTTCAAAATGGTATTTCCATCACTCTTGTTTGAATGATTTATCCCCTCTGTCAGTGCTGACTACATCTTTCTGAATGACATATGATAGACATTCACATACACTGGGAGAGTGACAAAACATTTAAGAAGAATATTTGGCTACTTCATTATTCTTAGCTAAATAGATATCATATTTTCCATATGAAAACTTAATGAAGTTTAAAAATTTTTGTCTTAATAATAACAATAACAATAATAATAATAAATGGCACTCTGTTTACCGAAAGATTCAACTTTAATATCTGGACAATTTCTTTTAAAAATATCTTGGGGTAGGAGCACCTGAGTGGTGAGGTTGGTTAAGTGTCCTACTCTTGACTTCAGTTCAGGTCATGATCTCAGTGTCAGTGGGTTTGAACTCTGCAAAGGGCTTTGCATTGAGAGTGAAGATTCTCATACTGAGAGAGCTCGGGATTCTCTCTCTCTCCTTCTCCCTCTGTCCCTTCCTCCCTGCCCCCCAAATAAATAAATAAACGTAAATCTTGGGTAGACAATTTCATTATTTTTATGCTAAGTTACTTTGCTTTCCAAATGCAGATGTTACATCAACTCAGTGAAACAAAACAAAATATATTATTTTAAGAGCCAGAAAAGATGTTAGCTCAGTCACAGCATGGAGTTTCACCAAAATGTCCACAGGAAAATTAGTCAAAAGTTAAGTCTGCAATTCTTTGTAATTAAAAGAGGATGTTTAACTGAGTAATTTAATCCCTAGCATTATTCTGCATTATCAAAAAACAATGGAAATTTGGAATTATTGTGACAATATCCTTAGCAATTATACAGAAAACACATATTTGAATATAACCTCTTAAACTTACAGATTATGGGGTAGAAAATATATAAGATATTTAGAAAAAGCATATTTTGTGTGCACAGTGATCTCATGAATGCCAGTTTGCCCATTGCAGTGAAACCTCTATGTAGAGAGGTATATAAACTCATAGGTTGCATATCAGCTACTCAACATTAATTTGATTAAATGACTATAATGGAGAAGTAACAGAAAAATATAGTGTTAATGGAAGCAATAAAAATGATTGGTTTACAATTCTGTAGAATTTATGAGTATGCTCTCCATGTAACGTGAAAGAGAGGGCAACAACCCAAATAGCATACATAACTAAGAGACAGGAACTCTGTCAAGTGCATACAGTCTTTCAGGAGGATGCTTCTTATTTATCCACTCATAAGATAAGCAAATCCTTTTTTGTTTGTTTGGCGTTTTTTTCTTTGTTTGTTTTTTTAAAGAGAGAGAGAGCAAGCGTGAGCAGGGGAGGGGCAGAGAGAGAAGAGAGAAGGGAGAGAGAGAATCCTAAACAGCTCCACATTCAGCACGTAGCCCAACATAGGGCCCAATCCCATGACCATGAGATCATAACCTAAACAGAAATCAAGAATCAGATGCTTAACTGACAGAGCCACCCAGGTGCCCCAAGATAAGCAAATGATGGGTTAAGCATGCACATAGCAGCAGTTGTATGCAATGGCATTGATTAAGAATCATATTGTAATTTATATAAGAAAACAATTTCAAATTAAAGATAAATATAAAACAGAGCAAGCAAAGTTACTATAGTCATATGGAAAAATGAGGCTGAGGGAATGAAAAAGCCTCACAGAAATGTTAGTGATATCCACCTAAGTTGTTATTACTAACAGAGGATACATAAAATCATAAGATACATAGATCATAAGAGCACATAATCATAAAGATCATAGAATATAAATTATTAGGTCATTAGGTCAATCAATTCATCAACTGATAAACTTAGCATTTATTATGCAGATATATGCTTCTTTCTCTGGAAGGTGGGCAGAGTAATGTATAAAAGCAATCCAGCAGTAATCACTATGCTGAGGAACAAAGGACAAAACATGTTCAAACAACATTTTTAAAGGAATATTGAAAAATTTAAACCTCAGACTGATGTCTGTTCTGCTTCTGCTACTAATCACAAAGTAGAATATAATGTAGTATGCACATTATTTGGCAGGTGAGTTAAACTTAGTTAAACCCAAATACCTATATCTATTTGTGAATAAACTTCTAGGGTTTTTTTTTGTTTGTTTGTTTGTTTGATATAAAAAAGTTTGGCATACAGTCAACACATCTAGACTTAGAAGGAATACAGGGCTCTTTAAAGAGAAAAGAATAAATGGAGAAGGCAATGACAGCCCATTTATAGCAGACCAAACTAGTTTTATCTGTATGCTAAGAGTTTATAATGTTGAAAGAATTGAAATAACTAGCACTGAATAAATTAGGTAAGGAAAATAGCCATTTGGCATAATCTTTTGAGCAATTTTGTAGAAATATCAAAAAGGAACCAAATGAGTTACATTGGAAAAGAGTGATAGAGAGCCCTTCTTACTAGGGGGAAAATGGGAAATTGGTTGAGTTGGATGAAATATTCCAGAAAGATAAGAAGAAACATGCTATTTTTGCTGAAATAGAGAATACAAAGTATAGAAACAATGAGAAGATATGAGTAAATAGAAGTGAAGAACACAGACACAGAAAGGCAATCTCTAATTGAAATAAAATTAAGATATAGGGGCACCTGCTGGCTCAGATGGTTAAGTGTTTGACTCTTGTTTTTGGCTCAGGTCATGATCTCATGGTTCGTGAGACCAAGCCCCACACTGACATTGGCAGCATGGATCCTGATTGGGTTTCCCTACCTCTCTCCCCTTCTCTCACCCCTGCACCTGTGCCCCCTCCCCTGCTTTCATTCTCTCCCTTTCAAAGTAAATAAATAAACTTTAAAATTAAGAAATCATGAGCTTCTGTGAAGTTACATCCCAAAATTTTAAATCCAATATTTGAAAAATCATTCACAGACACAACACATGTCTTGGAATATATCTAGCCAACTTGATATCCCCCCCAAATTGGTGGAACAGGCCAATTATATGCTTAAGTTTTGAAGATTTTTCTTTTAATTAATAATAAAAGGGCCACTAGAGAAAAGTCTAGCAATTTTGAAACCTCGCTGTAAAGTTCGTATATAATTACTAATTTATTCCATCATCACCAGACACTAGGCATTTAACTACCTTACATTAATACTGCATTTATCTATTGAGATCTTACAATTTTGTTACCTCCTTCCTTCCTTCCCCAAATAGAGAAAATATGAATCAATAAAATGGTTTCTTTCAGGGAAGGACATCTTTTGAGACAAACAAATGTGTGCATATTTGGTTATGATAAAGAAGCCTCTGTGAAAAAAAAACCATGAAGCAACTAACAATAGACTGTTCTTCATAATATAGAATCAGGAATTGGATAACACAGAGCAAAATAACAAAGGAAGAAGTCTAGCAATGTGGTGAAGACTAAAATCCAAGTAGAAAACATGCCAAATTCCCTCATAATCATAGGATCAAAGACTAATTATTTGAGGAATATTTACTACTCATTTTACATTGTTTTCGTGATATGCTTGCTTTCCCCTGCCCCTTTAATTACTCCAAATGATTCCATAAATGAAAGTGTCAGAGCTTACTATCTAACTAAGAGTAATAAAGAAACAACAGAGGTAAAGGACTATTAACACACTGGGAAATGGACATTCAGTTGAAAGACAACCACCGAGACAGGGTAAAGGATGCTATTTCCTTGAAAACAGATTAAGTGTGTATTAATTTTCTATTGCTGTGTAACAACTTACCAAACTCAGCAATCTAAAACACCACAAATATATTCTTCACAATTTCTGTGTGTCAACAATCTAGCACAGCCTGGCTGCTCTGCATGTGGTCTCACAAGGCTAAAATCAATGTGTCAGGCAGGGCCACTATCTCATTTCAGGGTTGGGGTCTTCTTCAAATTTCATTCAGGTCATTGACAGAGCTCAACTTCTTGAGGTTGTAGAACTGATTCACTCTTTTTTTTTTTTTTTTGGCTGGTGATTCACTGGTGGACATTCTCAGCTTCTAAAGCCTGCTTCTTATTACTTCAATTCTCTGAATTTCTATGTGACCTCCATACCCAGATTTAAATGACTCACGTAATTAAGTCAGGCATCCAGAGAATCTCCTTTACTTAAAGTCAGCAGTGCTATATAAGCTAAGCAAAAGTGTGAAATCCCATCATATTCATCAGTCTGGCCAACATTAAAGAAGATGGGATTATATAGGACATGTACAAAAGGGAGGGAAATTTTGGGGACGTCTTAGAATTCTCCTACCACAGATGTTCAAACTCCACCTTTGGCTTCAATCTTAATATCTAGACAATCCTCAAGAAGTTCCAAGATAGCATTTTCCTTGTATAAGTAAAGAAGTTAATTTTTCAACTGCAAGATTTCCATAATGGTTCAATTTGTTTGGCTGTTTCTATTTTTAATATATTTGTGAATAACTCTAATTTAAGATTAACATTCAAAGAAAACATTTTATATGCACCATAGTTTTAAAAGCAGAGAATTTTGAAAGAAAAGTTTACCTAACTTTTATTGTAATTCTAGGTTTTGCTAGATAGCAGGTATGAAAGAATAAATATCTTCAATTTGCTATGAAGTCAAAAAACAAAGAACTTATGATAAAGAACTGTAGTTGTGGGAGTACCCCAGTCCTAGAAGACATGCTCAAGAGCAGGAGTCAGTAAACTATTTTTCTGTAAAGGGCCCACAGTAAATATTTTAGATTTGGAGGGGTAAGAGTCAAAATCAGGATAATAAATAGGGACTTTTAGAAAAAGAAAAGCAAGTTTCCATACAGACTTTTATTGATGAAATTTGAAATTTTATTTGTAAATACTTAAATTTAAATCCCCTGTGATTTTTATGTGCCATATATATGTATACATACACACACACACACACAAACATATATATATATTTGCTTTTTATCAACTATAAAGGTAAAATCCATCTGTAGCACATTGGCTATACAAAAACAGATAGCAGGCCAAATTTAGCTTATGAGCCACAGTTTGTTGAACACTTTTCTAGAATTCTTATGGAAGTCACCCTTCGTCCTATTAGTAGCTAAATCCTTAATTTTTTTTTCTTACTCTCCTAAGGAATCTCTCTGTATGTATGCACACACACACACACACACCATTAGACTGATTTTATTTTTTGTTTCTAGTTATAATTTAACTCATAAATTCTCCTACTTATTTCCACAGTTATGATTCTATACAATTTCATGTGACTAGAAATAGATAAAAGGAATTCCTATATGTATGTGTAAACTATATTCCTAAATGATTTTTTTTTGGTTCCTATAAGACTCAGTTCTATTACCTTTTACAACTAACTTTGTTTCACTATGTGACATTAACAATGGCATTTAAAATCTATGGTTTTCTTACCTTTCATCTTCTACAATGAATGCTTAAAAAAATTTTAATGAGAACAATTGTGTTTTGTTCATCTTTTTCTTAGGACTAGTTCTTGGGCTTTTAACAGAAATGTTCCTTGGTTTACAGAGACAAAAAATAGATGGCTGAAATTTGCACATTGTGCATTTGAGATTAGTAGAGAGAATATGTGCTAAAGTAGTCCGTGATAGTCTAGTTAACCCATAACACTTCAATCACTTTTGGTGCTCTTAAAATTTTTTCACAACATTATTTATTCACAAATGGTTGCCTGTTGTACAGAAAGAGTATTTTTAAAGTTCAGATTCAGTAATGATTTCAAGAGATTAAATTATGGTCTATTTGCTTTGAACCCATGAGTAGTTAAATACCTTTCTTGGAAAGTAAATACCAATGTTTAAAGGAAGCTAGGAAATTAAAAACAGATTAAAACCAGATTTATTATTTTTCATATCTTACAAAGTGATATTTATGATTATTGTTTTGACAAAGTGGTACCCCAAAAGTACTTTTTAAATAGCATTTTATAAGCTTCCAGAAACCTTCTTGAGAAAATGTTTTAACCTTATGGCTCTAGAAAAGTTTTCAAGCTTGAAAATGCCTTATTGTTCATTAATTTTCCAGGGGAAAACTCTGCATTTTTTCTTTTTTTTTTTTTTTTTTTTTTTTGGTAAGTTTCAGCTGAATGGAATAAAGAGATTTCTGAAAGATAAGGAAAAATAAAGCAAAATTCAGCTGTTATCACCTCAGCCTTGGGGAAGAACTCTGAAGGACTTTCTAGAGACTGACTCCCAAGAATGAGACAGGTCAAGAACACCCTTGATTTTGACAAATCCAGAGCAGCACTTCAAGAATAATATTGAGGAGTACCTGGGTGGCTCAGTCGGTTAAGTGTCTGACTTCGCCTCAGGTCATGATCTCATGGTTTGTGGGTTCGAGCCCTGCTTCAGGCTCTGTGCTGACAGCTCAGAGCCTGGAGCCTGCTTCAGATTCTGTGTCTCCCTCTCTCTCTCTGCTTCTCCCCTGATCACACTGTCTCTGTCTCTCAAAAGTAAATGTTAAAAAAAAAAAAAAGAATAACATTGAAAGAGGAAATAAAGGAGTGGGGAGGTAACCAGCCAACATCTAGGAAGATTGAAATGACTAATTCTGGCACTTAGGGAAATCTTTTGGGTATGAATACATAAAATCTCTCCTAAATTGGAAAAATGATTAAAGGCTCTATGCAGTGACTTGTGCCTTATAGAGTTGTCATAAAAGGAAGAAAATGGAATAGATATTGGGATGGAAATCAAGGTATTACAGCACTTATTTCTATAGTTCCAAAATAGTAAGTCTAAGGTAGATGACTTCTATTAAGTAATTACTAGTTACCTGGAATATCTTGACTGAATGGACTTTCAAGGGTCTAACTGGCTCCAGAAATGCTGGATAAAATGTTAGGCTCTGTGATAACAATCTGACTTTCTGACTCAAACCAAGTAACTGAGTTGTATGAGGACAAATAATTGCCATAAATGTTCCTATATATTGAAAAATTTAAAAGATCCCAAAGCCTTTGTCTTGATAAGTACCTTTGGTTAAAAAGTTTTTTTTTTCTTCTTAAGTTTGTAAAACAACCATGGTACTTAATATATAGGCTGAAGTGATGACCTCACGAGATGTCATAATTTCAATGTTTTACCATATCTCTTTAAAAATGCTTTGATTATTAAAGCACTTTTATTATTAAAAATGATTTGAATACTTCCCACTTGGTTTTATAGTAAACTAGTGAGACTTAAAAAGTATTTGTAAGGGATTTTAAATAAATAATTCAGTGGTTTAACAATATTATGCAGAAAGCTAGAAGCCAAAATTAAAAGTGCAACAACACTAAAAACTGTCTAGTAAAAATGCTCACTAAGCTTCTCTATGTACATGATAGTTTATACTATAAAGTGATTTTTTCCTCCTAATGCTTGAAAAATGTAAGTTATCAATGACTTGTGGTTCTTTTAAAATAGTATTACATATTTATATAAATAATACAAATGCTCACATCCCATTTCTAAAGAAGACTAAAATATTTAATCTTATTTTATTTTACTGTAGCAAGCTATTCAGTTTCCTAATTGTTCTTATTCATGATATTATCTGGTATGCAAAACAGAAATATTAGATAAGAGATCTTCAAATTATAGCCAGGGCCAAATCCAGTTATGCTTTGCTTCTGTAAATAAAGTTTTATTGAACAGAATAATACCTTTTTCTTTTCTTTTTTAACCATAGAACTGCTTACCCACTACCAGGGAGAGTTACATAGCTATTATGGGACTATATGGTCCATGAAAGTCTAAATTATGTACTATCTGGCCCTTTACAGAAGAAGTTTGCTGATTTCTGACTGTTTCTAATCATCATCAAAGCTATTCTAAACGAATATGCCTAGTAGTTCAAATGTTGATAACTGGAAAACAAATAGAAACAAAAAAGACATTAAAGAAAACTTTTGTTTTTCATGTGATGTTCAAAGATTGCCTAACCAAAAAGAACATTTTATAGCACTTTCATAATATTTAACAAACTGCTGTCTTAGGTACAATAAGCAGTTGATTTATTGAAAGTGACTTGTATAGTCAATACCTGGAATGAAACAGCTAGTTTCATCTTGTCCAATTTTTACATTACTCTTCATTTTCCCTGAGAACTACAGAGCTGAGATACTTTCAGTGAGGCACTTCCTGTAAAATGATCAGTTGTATCTGTCACCAGGAAGAAATGCATTTTTGGTGTTTTACTACAGCCATCTGCATCCTTCATTTTCTTTTAATTCAGTCACTGGAGCCCTAATGATCGCAGTCATTTCAGGAGATGCCATCAATTATAGCAGGGAGCTTATTCAGAAGTGAAAGATGAGTTCCATTCTCTGTTACTTAGAGGTCAGTGATCATTCCCCAACCTCTTCCCAGTGAACAAATAGTACAGTAACTTTCACAGGCTCCCTTCATTTTTCTCAAGTCTGTTGCTTTACGACTTTTTGTAGACCTTGGTTATAATAACTTCATATATTTGACTCTGGCAGCCTTAAGATGAGCCTGACCCAACCATTTTATTGCGTCCATCATCATAAATTCAACCATCATCATAAATTCAATCATATATAATTCTGACCGTAAGAGATGTTTAAAAGAATAGGTATTATTAAGATGGCATTTAAATATTTCTAAAACAAGTACAATTGTTAAAATTTATATCAAAAGGATTTTAAAATAGTAAATTATTTTAATCTGCAAGCTTTCTATTATTTTCTACAACTATAATCATAATGAAAGATGCAGCACAGATTACATGTTTGTATAAGAATTAGCACCATATCTGATATATATTTACATGCATTTTCTAAAGCTATTTAAATGTTTTCTTAAGGTCATTTTTTACTTATTTTGAGACAGAGAGTAAGTGGGGGAGGGCAGAGACAGAGGCAGAGAGACAATCCCAAGGAAGTTCCTCACTATCAGCCCAGAGCCCAATGCAGGGCTTAAATTCATGGACCATGAGATTATGACCTGAGCCAAAACCAAGAGCCGGAGACTTAGCTGACTGAGCTCCCCAGGCACCCCTAAAACTATTTTAATAATTAGGATTACAATTCAATTTTCAACATCCTGTTTGATAACAAAAAATAGATGGCTAATTGATCCATAAAAGCTTGCACATAAATGTTTATATCAGTTATATATAAGCACTAAAAAAGTGGAAGCAATCAAGATATTTATCAATAGGTAAATGGAAAAAATGTAATTCATCTATGCAGAGAATATTTATTCAACAATTTTTAAATTAGTAATTAAGCCACAAAAAGACATGGAGACATCTTAAATGTATGTTCCTAGTGAAAGAGTCAGTGAGAAAAGGCTACACAATGCATCATTCCAATTACATGACATGCTAGGGGAGGCAAAACTAAGGAGATGGTAAAACAATCAGTAGTTGCCAAAGGATCAAGAAGAGGGATAGAAAATTGAATAGTGATAGATGATTGCATAGGTGAAGCACAGAGGATTTTTAGGGTTGTGAAATTATTTTGGGTGATGCTGCTTTGGCAAATGTTTCTATTTCTAATAAAGAAAAGGCAATCTTTTCAATAAGTGGAGCTGAAATATAGTCACATGTAGAAAAAAAAGAATCTAGACACAGACTATACACTTTTCACAAAAATTAACTCTAAATGGATCACAGGCATACAAGTAAAACACAAAACTATAAAACTCTTAGAAGATAACATGGGAGAAAACCTAGATAACCTTGGGTCTGATGATGACTTTTTAGATACAACACCAAAGGTGTAATCTGTGTAAGAAATAATATATGAGCTAGACTTCATTAAAATTAAAAACTGCTGCTTTGCCAAAAACACTGGCAAAAGAATGAATGAGAAGACAACCTACAGAGTGGGAGATAGTATTTGCAGAAGACACATAATAAAGGACTGTTATCCAAAAATACAAAGAACTCCTAGAATTCAACAATAAGGAAGTGAACAATCCAATTTAAAAAGAGGCAAAGACCTTAAAAGACACCTCATTTAAAGAAGATATATGTATGGCAAATAAGAATATGAGAGGATGGAGGGTGATACAGACATGTGCTTCAGAGGAGAAAGTTATTTCTGCCTGGTACCCATGGATGCTAGATCAGACTCTGATAGACAGGTAAAACGGAATGAGTAACTGGGCATATGAATGGACTGGGGATGAAGCATTATAGGTGGAGGGAGCACCCCATGATTTCCATCAAAGCCACCAAAACCCATCTCCAATAGAAGTTCTAGCTAAATGAGAGAACTGGACCTCTCTGCAGGTCAGTGGCTTCAAGAGTATCCCGGATCACCACCCACGAGCTGTACCTGAGGGCTTTGGAGAGTCTACTGGATTTAGAATCCTTAACTCATTAATGAAGCATGCAGGCCTGCGCTGAACAAGACAAGCTGGGTCAAGCCTTTGAAGACGCTTTTGAGGTCCTGAGGCAACAGTCATCCGGGGATCTTCCGTACTCCCCAGATTACAAAAATTACCTGGCGTTCATCAACCACTGCTCTCATGTGAGAGGGAATTCCAACTGCTATGGTGTGCTACCTACAGAGGAGCCTGTCTATAATTGGAGAACAGCAATAAACAGTGCTGCGGACCTCTATTTTGAAGGAAATACTCGTCAATCTCTGCCAAACATCCCCGAAAACCAGCTGGTACAACCTGCTGTTCTGCATCAAAAGGGAGGAAAAGGCAGAAAGAAGCTCCGACTGTTCGAATACCTTCATGAATCCCTCTGTAATCCTGAGATGGCATCTGGTATTCAGTGGGTGGATAAAACCAAAGGCATCTTTCAGTTTATATCAAAAAACAAAGAAAAACTTGCCCACCTTTGGGGGAAAAGAAAAGGCAACCGGAAGACCATGACTTACCAGAAAATGGCCAGAGTGCTGAGGAATTATGGAAGAACTGGAGAAATCACCAAAATCCGGAGAAAACTAACTTACCAGTTCAGTGAAGCTATTCTCCAAAGAGTCTCACCATTTTATTTCTTAGAAAAAGAGATTTTCTACTCACCGAACGTTCAGCCAGAGAGAGGCTTTCTCAGCTTCAGTAATTGGAATGCAAATTATAATTGTACATATGCCGATTACCATGAGCTAAGCCACCCTGACTGCTAAATATTCTCTTACATTTCATGATTTTCTGACATCAGAAATTCCTATCACTCTCAGAATAAAGCAAACACTGAAGAGGAAAAAAAACAGTTGACTTCATTGTTTCTGTCTTTTATTAAATAGCATATAATCTCTACAGACTTGGTGAAAAAAAATCTGCCAGCAAATAACGTTTAAGTCATCAAGTCCCTTTTGAAAGCATAGACTAAATGTCCTTACTCTTACTGTTGTCTATGCAATTGTTCTACACAAACAATGCTGGTAGAGATGATTCGACTCAATGACTTAAAAACTGTTTTCCTGTTATACACTTAGGCCAAAAAAGAAAAAAACACTCCTAATATATATCTGATGGCGTTAGTGACAAAATAAAATAATTGCATATAATAGTCTTCATGCTAAAATACACTCATAACTTTAAAGCCATATTTTCATTTTTCGGGTGTGGAGTTTGGTGAGTTCCTTGTAGATTTCGAATACTAGCCCTTTATCTGATACGTTTGCACTCATAGGTCTAACAGGAGAAACCTAATGGAAGACCACAGGGAGGGGAAGGGGGAAAGAGTTGGGGAGAGAGAGGGACGCAAAACCTGAGGAACTATCGAATACTGAAAGCAGGACTGGAACCCATGGTTGAAGGGGGAGGCAGAGGGGTGGTGATGGAGGAGGGCACTTGTGGAGAAGAGCACTGGGTGTTATATGGAAACCAACTTGACAAACTATTAAAAAAGAAAAAGAATATGAGAAGATGCTCTACATATGTCATCAGGGAAATGCACATTAAAACAACAATGAGATATCACTACACACTATTAGAATGGCCAAAATGCAGCACAATGACATTATGTGGTAAAGATGTGGAATAGGAACTTCCATTCATTGCTAGTAGGAATGGGAAAAATGTTACAGCACCTTGGAGGAAACATTGGAAGCTTCTTATGAAACTAAACATCCTCTGGGGCGCCTGGGTGGCTCAGTCGGTTAAGCATCCCACTTCAGCTCAGGTCTCACAGTTTATAGGTTTGAGCCCTGTGTTGGGCTCTGTGCTGGCAGCTCAGAGCCTGGAGCCTGCTTCCGATTCTGTGTCTCCCTCTCTCTCTGCCCCTCCCCTGCTCACACTCTGTATCTCTCTCTCTCTCTCTCAAAAATCAATAAGCATTAAAAAAAACTTAAGAAAAACAACTAACCATACTCTTACCAAATGATTCAGCAATCATACTCCTTGGCGTTTTCCCACAGACTTGAAAACATGTGCATACAATAACCCACACACATGTTTTCAGCAGCTTTATTCATAACTGCCAAAACTTGGAAGCAAGTAAGATGACCTTCAGTGGTGAAGGGATAAATAAACTGTGGTACATCCAGGCAATGGGATATTATTCAGCACTAAAAAGAAATGCACTGTTAAGTCAGGAAAAGACATGAAGGGATCTTAAATGTGTATTACTAAGTGAAAAGAGCTAATCCGAAAAGCCAACATACTGCATGATACTTTGGAAAAGGCAAATAAAAAGACTGCAGACAATAAAAAGATTGGGGCTGGGGGTTAGGTGGAGCAAAGAGGATTTTTAGGTAAGTAAAAATACTCTGTATGATACTATGTGTATAAACCGATAGAATGAACAATACCAAGACTGAAACCATGTAAACTTTGGGCTTTGGGTGATTATTGTATGTCGGTGGAGGTTCACCAGCTATAACAAGTGTACTGCTCTGGTCCGGGAAGTTGATAATGGGGGAGGCTATCCACATGTGATGCAAGGGTTATAGGAGAAATCTGTATCTTCCCCTCAATTTTGTTGTGAACTTTCAACTATTCTAAGAAGAAAAGCCTAAAAAAATACCACTGACTCATTACTATATAAGATTTTTCTTCTAGAATTATACACTTATTAGACTGGCTTTCACTTCATCTGAGAGACATTGCTTGACTGAAGCTTCAGTTAAATGTTGGCATTCAATAACAAAACATTATTCTATGTTGTATTAATAAAGATGAAATATTAAATTTAGAAATACCTGTATATTTTCTTTAGAAAGATAATTTGGATATTTGAATAGACACAAATAGTTAATTTTCTAAAATATAGAAGAAAGGGCACCTGAGTGGCTCAGTCGGGCATCCAAATCTTGATTTTGGCTCAGGTCATGATCTCATCCATCGTACATGGGATTCTCCCTCCCTCTCTCTCTCTCTCTCTCTCTGCCCCTCACTAACTCACTCTCTCTCTTTTTCAAAATAAATAAATAAACATTAAAAAATATATAGGTGGAAAAAAGTAAGGTTAAAGCATTGTAAAATCAACCGTAGGTTGTTGACTACATCACGGTATAGTGCCAAATCAGTTAAATTACTGACTTGGTAATAATTAAAGATTTTATGATACTTATGGAGAAAAAGTATCCACAAGTAAATAAACACAACTTTTCATCCGACTTAGTGAAATTTGTAAATAAGATAATCATTTTGTTAATTTAATTGTCTTGGTTTGTATTTAACTAATCTCTTCATATTCTTCTCCTAAATCTTCCAGTGATTTCAAAATTAATATAAGCTTTAAATAAATGAATCACAACCTATCTCGAAAACATAACTTCTGTCTATATAAATTTTCATAAATTCTCAGATAAAAGAAGAATTCTGGAAAATCAAACACCATACCCTCACAACAGATTAGCAGATCTTTCTTAGTATTATATCCCCCAGAATTACAGAAACCCTATTTTCCTAAAAAAAAAAAAAAAAAGCAAACAAGGAACTCTAATCACATTTTTAACTTAGTGACTAACACCAACGTTCCTTAATTTTAGCTACAAATAGTATATAAATGGCTTACTTTTTAGAAAGGAAAAATATAACCTGATGACTACATGAATTTGTTCACCCCAAATTTTCTTACATTCACCACTGGTGGTAATTTTTCACAATCTTTTAGATTATTAATTTATTTGCTATCATTAGTTAATAATTTACTGTAAAATTTCCTACATTCTATAGAAAAGAAACAAACTGGGTTAGAACTCCAGTTGACTAAGTACTATATTCAGCACCTACACAATACTGGCTACATTCATAATAAATGGCTTTAATTTAAATGTGATTTCTAACAAGAATAATCTCACTACTCAGTTATCCTCAGTTCCTTAGGATAATAATTACTTCTAAGAATTAAAAACTTTGAATTTGCTAGCATAAACTTTATTGCCAGCACAACACAAGATGAAACATTTAAATTCAGCAAAGTCAGAGGTATATATAATATCATCACTCTCTCTCAATCTCTCTTCCTTCCCACCTGCTTCCTCAAGTTAACTATTGGTTAACATGGAGGATGGGGAACAAAATTAGATATTTTGGGAAATACATCTATATTCTCATTAACTCTTTCAAAAATACTAATTGTCAACTAGAACATAGGAAATATAAAGTTGTCTAACTACTACCTCCTCCCCTCAGGGAGATGATGGTCCAAAAGGGTAGATAATGATACTTATAAATTAAGTCCTACATGAGACATAAAGTGATCTAAGCCCCAAGAAGAGTATATTCATAAAAGGGGTGATTCAGAAGACTAAGAGAGCTCATCTAGCTGATAGAATCAGAGATGGCCACACCAAACAGATGATGCTTCAATTAGTTTTTTAAACCACTATTCATTCATCCAACACATATGTACATAATACTTACTGGATTCAAGGACTACGATAGTCCTGAACATAGAGTAACAAATGAGAAAGATAATGTCTATGACCTCAAGGTGACTTGGAATATGTGGAGAGTGAGAAAATTCAACAATAAATTGCACTTTTAAGTGAAAATAGATGGTATGGTATGATGGAATGAAAATACGACATTGGTATGTAGATATAGAAATATTTTATGAGTCTCAGACCCCAGAGAATTGTGTACACTGCATAATACTATAATTCTTTTTCCAACTGAATCAAAATTATGAATCTCTAGTGTTGGAAAGTTACCTGAGGTCCAGAAGAATTACTGGTAAGTGTGAAGGATAGAATTTTATATCATTTTAACTTTTAATAATCTGTGAGTTTTCACCTGGAAATTGCCTGTAGTTCCAGAGTGCACTTCAAGGACTGGCAATCATAACTGGATCCAAGTAACCACTTCTTTACTATATTAGCTACATACAGGACACATGTTGCCATGTTGAAGTAGTTGCCAATATAAATGATGATAATGAGGTGTGTCAAATTCTAAAATAATCCTATCCTAAGAGTTAATTAGGCCATATCAATATATCTGTGTATAAGTTGTAATGACAGTATAACTACACATTTGTATGGCACTGTAATATGTATATAGTTTTTTACACATATCATGGCATAATTAATTTTCATAAAGCTTTATGACATAGGCAAGACAGGAAAGATGAAGAGTGTTCATGTAGTGAATTAAATGGCTTTTATTTCTTTTCTTTTTTTTTTTTCATCTTTCTATTTATTTGACCAAGTTTCCTACGGCTATCGAGTAGCCATCATAGTCCTTGAATCCCTGACCAGGATAGTGTGTCCACTGACCCAAACTGATAACATTATTTATTGGTTAAATTCGTATAATAAGATTATAGACTTAAAAATAAGGGCGACATTGAATCAGAGTAATCATTATGTGTTGGCTGAGGGGGATGCTATTACATACTTGGTGTTTTAACAGGACAATAAGTTGTACTGGATACAAATGAAGAATAGGCAGAACCAGAGATAAATGGCTCCATTTAAGTTCTTGCACTAAGCACAGGCATACACCTGTTTTCAGATTTGAAGAGGAGGAATCCTTTTTGAAAAAAGTAGCAGCTAGTTAAAAAGGCTGGAGTGCCCTGGCTCTAAGAAGCAAGATGTGGGTGTTGTAATTCAAATTACATGCTAATTCTCATTGATCAGCCTATTTAAATGGTAATGAGGCATAGATAGTGTTTCTGGCCCAAGTGCTAGAAACTCCTTGCAGATGATATCTGTCAGTTAGAAATAAAAATACTGCTGCTTGCTGGAAAAGCTGAGGTTGCTTTAGGGGCTTGTGATTGTAAAAGGGAATTACTTACCTTCCAGTGCTTTGACCTGTGAAGATCCTATCAAGAACTTTCAGGACTGCCCCAACACCCAACTGCTACTATTCTTCTACTGTCATCTCCGGCTTTCTGGGGCTATATTCTCCTGTAATGAGAAATAAGAACAGATATAGCTATAATTGTGACTTGGGTGGAGAAAATGGATGACCAACATCACACATCATCTTTAGCTGAGCACAGAGGAAATCTGATTGCTTGTCATGTTCTGCAAAATCTTAATTATGCCATATGGATGTAAAGTATTGATTCAAGCAAAAGAGCAAAATTAAAATGCAATTGTTTAGAGAATGAATGCCATTGAATAAAGGAAGTTATGGTTTAATAGGGAAGTAAAGATGTAAATGCACTTAATAAATGGTAGGAAGTGATGCTTACCTTAAGAAAAATATTAAAAGTACTAGCTACATCAGAGGAGGTAGAAATGCTTTAGGCTGGAGAATCAGGGGACACTTAATCGAAGCAGTATTTAAAACAAGCATTGACTATATGTTAACTAACTAGAATTTAAATAAAAACTTAAAAAAATAAAATAGGTGTTGAAAATTGTATAGAATTTAGGAGTTGAGAAACAGTGAAGTGAAGAAGGCACAGAGGGCATTTCATGCACCTGCCACATGGTAGGAATCAGTTTAGGAAATCATCTCAGAAACGATCGTCCAAGAAATAAATACTACCTACTGGTCTGGGTGCCCCTGAAATACTTAGAAGAGAAGTTTAAAAAATTATTTCTTATCCAATAGCTGTTCTTTTAACTTTAGAATTGATGAATGCAAAAATGTAAAATACAAATGTATATGTGTGCGTGCATGCAAATGGAATTTTTTTTAAGTTTTGCTTATAATTTCAGAATTTTATTGTTTGTATTCATTTCATGGCATTCTTAGTACTCATGTTTGGTTCTTAGGGAAGAACCAAGTTGTTTTATTTTTTCCTTTTTTTCTTTCTTTGATGTTTACTATCAGGAAGTGTACCAGACATTTTACCTACATTTAACACATAGGAAGCCCAGCAAGTAATCATATTAAACAATTTTTTTCCAAACTTGAGAAAAGGCCAATATCATATTATCTATCAACTTTGAAAAAAAATCTGACTGATTTTCTGGAAGGTAATTTGGGGCCAACTTCATTGTTAGATGTGTTGGAGAGAAACTTCTAAAATGTTAGATTACGGGCGCCTGGGTGGCTCAGTCGGTTAAGCATCCGGCTTCGACTCAGGTCACCATCTCACAGTTTGTGGGTTCGAGCCCTGCGTCGGGCTCTGTGCTGACAGCTAGCTCAGAGCCTGGAGCCTGCTTCAGATTCTGTGTCTCCCTCTCTCTGACCTTCCCCTGCTCATGCTGTCTCTTTCTCTCAAAAATAAAAACCATAAAAAAAAAATGTTAGATTATAACCTGGACAGTGACCATGCTTATGACCAGGCTACTACTTCAAACCAGATTAAGTTAGCAAGATACCTTAACCAGTCTAATTACTATCCTAACACTTTAGCAAGGTCTTCCCTTCTTGTAGATATATTAACAATGTAACCTAGTTACTTTTTCTCCCTATAAAATGCTCTATCAAAGGTAAATATTTGAAATGGCATTCTCAGAAGCATATTTCCCAAGGAAATTTATAAAACTTTGGACACACGGTCACACGTAACCTGCCTAAGAAGTTGATTTAACATTTTCAAAGAAATAATAGAAAGTAAAACCCATATAATGTCTCTCTGTGGTTATTTTTTCACAAAAATTTAAAATAAAATATTTTCACTAAGCACAAAAGTCCCCTAATAGTCTCTTTTGGCTATTAATGTCAATCTTTATAACTTCTGTTTCATCATAACTACTCCAAAGTCTCCTCAATTCCAACATAGAAAGAAATACCCTCTCACTGGAATGTAGCTGATGAGGCTTTCTAATATCTTACCTGTCAGCTACCTGGCTCAGCTTTTTTAATGTGCATCAATTTAGCCCCTCTTGCTTCTTCCAATTTTCCTGTTTGACAGTAACCTGGAGTCTTCACAATAATGGAGCATCCAGGAGCTGATTAACAAGTAGGAACTCTTTCCCTTTGAATACTCATGTGATAAATAGTGTCAGATCTCTAACATTTGTCTGCTTAGGTCTTTTTGGTCCTTTGCCAAAAGGAACATAGTTAAAATGTAATTTACAAAAAATACAATACTGTAATTGCATGTGAATATAATATGAATATGTGTCTAAAGTTTATTTAACTCATTAATAAGAAAACAAGTAAGCAGTTTAAAAAGTTCAAAGAACTTATGAGAAACTGGATATTTATGGGCAATTTAATAAAGGAATGCTAGTATATAATTGTTGGGTTATATACAAAACAGCTTAATATCCTACATTTGGGGTAGTCTTTTCTACGAAAAGAAACTAGTTGTATCTCTTCCAGACAAAATCCTACATGCGCAGATGAAAAACAGCCTACTTGATATAAAATAAATTAAGGGTTCAAGCTCAGAACCATGCTGAAAGAACACCTAGTAATATCTTCTACCTATTTCCAAGTTTCAGACAATATTTCTAACACAATTCTTTATATTCACAGATACTTCCTTTTTTTAATGCTTATTTATTTTTTTAACTAGAGAGAGCGAGACTAGGGAAGGGATAGAGAGAATGAGACGGTCAGAAGATCCAAAGCAGGCTCTGTGGGGCTCAAACCCAGAAATTGTGAGATCATGACCTGAGACAAAGTCAGATGCTTAACTGACTGAGCCACCCAGGTGCCCCCAGACACCTCCTATTTTTCTTATCCATCTACTGAGCTAAAAGTTTCCTTTCTGCCCCATGGTGGTACTCTGATGGTTTGCTTAGCTATTTCTATCAGTTTCTCCTAGGAAATCAGAATTGTAGGAATTGAGAATTGTCAAGATGACCAGGATGGCAGCATTATTTTTATCTCTTCCAGTCCCAGGTTCTCTACCCTTTGGAATCTCAGAAAAAATAATGAGTTTCTTAGCTTTTTTCAGACCAACACTTAATATTTTGGTTTATATAAACTCAAATTATTATAGGACCACCTTTTTCTTCCTCTTGATCTGAGAAACACAAGTACTGCGTATCTGATTATTTACAACAATCTCATTTGTGGAAATTATGTATTACTAAAACCAAATTAAGAGTTAAAACTCCAAAAATATAATTTAGATATATTAAATTAATGGTATTTTGGAGGAGGGGTTTGGGGAGGTGATAAAGGAAAGCAAAGCTATGACTGGGGAAGAAAATCTGCTACACCTCTCTTGATAGTATCTTGCTCATTGGAATCCTATTTTAAGAGACCTAAGAATACTTGTTCCACTTTTTTTTTTTTTACCCCCAGAATACCCTGGCAACTCTGCTGAGCTGAATTATTTATTGTCACTTACTAATTGTAGTCATGAGGCTTCATCCCCCCCATTTTGATTAGCTACAAATAAGAATTAGAATTCAAGGGTACTCATAATTCCTGATAGATTATAATAATGTTAGCTAAGGTATTACAATAGATCCCTCCAGAGACACTGGTCCAGCCATTTCTGACTCTCAGAGTTATTTTGCTTCACATTAGATGGCATAAGTGTATTTTCATTAGCAATCATATGCACTCCTTATAACAACTTTTTAAAGTGTTTCCTATTATTAAATACTTTCTAAAGAGATGGAAACTAAAGGTCAAGGAAGTTAAGTAGATTGTCCAATATCATTATCTATGGGATAATTAAGTTTTCAAATGTGGCTTGGTCTGCATAAAACGGAAAAAGAAGAAAGCTTGTTAAAATATTTGTTACTAAATATTTGTTAAAATATTGAATATTTTAAATATCACATAAAATTGATTATAAAGCAAGGTAACAATTCCTGCTTAATGTAGGTGAGATCTATAAAATAGACAAAATCTTAGCTACAAATTTTATTTCCTAAGCTACTAAATATAATGATAATATATCTGCAAATTTAAAAACCACAGAAAAATAAAATACATATAGTAAAAGTATAAATACTCAAGATGACCTGATTTTACATATCTTGCCTGAAAGATAACTTCCAATTTTAATTTTTCATGTCTGTCAGTTATTTGATAACATTTTATGCCATAATGCAAATGTTTTTTATTTAAAAAGAACCTAAATTATATACTAGTAAGATAAGATCAGCTGAATAAATTAAATGGTTTCATCCTTTTCCTTTCTAGGAAAAAATCTTTGAGTATTTAGTTGATAGCTTGTTAACCATTTCATGATATCAAAGATATTTTGTTCTTGTTGATACAATTGGTCTGGTTTCAACTTTCTTTTTCCAGTTCTGAAAAATGCTTTCAAATTTGTGATAAATATTAATGATGTGATATTCATGTAAAGACTATTGTCTACTGGCAAGAATACAGGCCTACAGGGTCCAAGTACTTCACAATTGTAGAATAGTGAGATATTCTTAGTCCAAATCTACTTTGAATAAAGAAAGGCACTGGATTAGATGATCTTGCCACATGCTTCTAGTTCTAAGATATAATACTAACCATTCATGACTATTCACATGTTGAGTATAATCCACAGGAAGTGACATTTAACATGTTTGGCCTATAGTACATGGTTGCCAGTATTTGATTAACCTGTGATAAGAAGAATAGTTTCATAGGCTTAACCTCAGCCATATTATATGTATTATGCTATATTATTATTATTGTATAACATTATTACATAAAAACATATTTTTGTGCTTATATAAATACACATTCAAGTGAATATATACTATATTAAAAGCTATCAACAGTTTGTACTGTCACAGAAAAAAAATAAGGTGATTAAAAAAAGGCATAGGAGGGGCACCTGGATGGCTTAGTCAGTTAAGCATCCAGCTTCGGCTCGGGTCATGATCTCACAGTCGTGGGTTCGAGCCCCGCATCGGGCTCTGTGCTGATAGCTCAGAGCCTGGAGCCTGCTTCAGATTCTGTGTCTCCCTCTCTCTCTCTCTGACCCTCCCTTGCTCGCACTCTCAAAAATAAATAAAAACATAAAAAAGAATTTTCAAAAAAAGGCATAGGAGCATATTCTAATTCTAAACCTTGGAGATGGATATAGAAAAATTTTGTGTATGCAGGTATGCATGCCAATATGTATGGATGCTACCTCTTTCTCGTATACATCACTAATATTATACTTCTTTATATGGTGTGAAACAAGAAAAAATTATTATCTCAGAAAAATTCCTGAGAACAACAACAAAAAAATTTTTTTTATTCTGATGATAGTTAACATACAATGCAGTCTTGGCTTCAGGAGTAGAACCCAGTGATTCATGTCTTACATATGATACCCAGTGCCCATCCCAAAAGTGCCCTCCTTAATGCCAGTCACCCGTTTAACCCACCCATCTAACCCTCCATCTCCTGCAATGCTCAGTTTGTTCTCTGTATTTAAGAGTTTCATGGTTTGCTCCCTCTTTGCTTTTATTTTATATTTCCTTCCCTTCCCCAATTTCATCTGTTAAGTTTCTTAAATTCTACATATGAATGAAATCATATGATATCTATCACCAACTGACTTATTTCATTTAGCATAATAACCTCCAGTTCAATCCACATTGCTGCAAATGGCAAAATTTCTTTCTTTTTCATCTCTGAGTAGTATTCCATTTTATGTGTATATGTAGGTATATATGTATGTATGTATATACATATATACACACATAACACAACATCTTGATCCATTCATCAGTTAATGGATATTTGGGCTCTTCCCATAATTTGGCTACTGTTGATAGTGCTGCTATAAACATCAGGGTACATGTTCCCCTTCAAATCAACATTTTTATATCCTTTGAATACAGCTCAGATTCTGTCTCCCTCTCTCTCTGCCCCTCCCCTACTCTCTCTCTCTCTCCCTTTCTCTTGGTCTCTCTCTCAAATAAAAAAAAAAATGAAAATGGTTGAAGATAGTTCTACTTTATTTTTCTTTTTTACTACATAACACAGGTGTTATACAGTTTCTGGTTTAAGTGAAACATTGTTTTTATTAGGAGCAGATAATTTGTCAGATGCAATAGCGTCCCCCAAATGTAATCATGTGAGTTTTAAACTATGGCCATAAATCCTTGGATGCCCTCCCTATAGAATATTCCCTCACTCTGAATCTGGGTAAGCTTGTGACTATAACAAGCAATAGATTACAATGAAAGAATACCATGAGAATTTCAATACTGCACTTCAAGAGGCCTTGCAATTTCTCATTTGTTTGTTAAAATACTTGCCCTTGGTATCCAGAGCCACAATCTAGTAAGTCTTAATGTTTAAGAGCACCATGCTGAAGTCTACATAGACAGCACCAGCTAAGATAAGCCCTCCAGCTACATCCCTGCCAACACACCAGACATGTGGGTGAGGCCATCTTGTACCATCGAGACTAGCCTACCTGCCAGCTGAGTACCACCAAGTGACTTCTGTTGACACCACAGAGAACAGAAAACTCAATCATCCAAGTCCAGCCAGAATTTCTGTGCCACAAATAAGGGAGGTATATTAGGAAAATCACTATTTTAACTCATTATGTTCTGAAGTAATTTGTTACCTAGTAATAAATAATTGCAACACATGTCAAACATGATTTCATATGATTGCACATTCTGTCTCCTCAGAGTCAAATACCCAGAATATATATTTTCTATGAAAGGAGCACGTGAAAATCCAAAAATATTAATAATTAATTAACAATTAACTATAAAAACCACAACAATATATACTACCATTTATTGAGTGATTTTGCCAAGCATGGGGCTACACATTACACAACTGAATAACTGACATGGGAGTCAAATTATCTAGGTTATACATTGCATACATTAACAAAATGTAGGTATCATATTAAATACAGAAAGTCAAGGGCTGATAGAAAGTAGGGTATTTGTAAGAGTACTCAAGAGTGCAAGATAGAAGGCCCAATTTGTTTAGGGATTTCAGCAATGAGTAATGATGATATCCAGTTTATATAATACAATCATGTTATCAACTATGAAGGCCCACTGTGAAATATTCTTTAAGATTAAATGAACCACAAAGCTGATAGTGTTGAAAGTTGTGTTTGACTATAAAATATGTATACTGTATAGAAAAATATTTTTTCACCATTACAAGGAGAAATATAGAGGCATAAAAACCTTTTAGGAATCAGTATATAGGGCATTTTTTTGAAGACATATGTAAATAGGTTCCTACAAAAGGTTTTCTGTGCATTTAGGAGTTTATATGAGAAAACTATTATCATTTGGATTAAAAATATTTCACTAACTCACTTAAAGTTAAGGCAGAATATTTTGCAATAAGTAAATAAAGAAAATTCCTTAAGCTTTGATTACTTATGCTTAAAGTCCTCATACATGGATGAAATATTATACCACCTGTGCCATTACTAAATACTGTGTTCTTTTTTTATTTCAAAAGTTCAACTATTGTACTAGGCACCAGAAATGTAAAGATAAATGCAACCTTCAAGAATCTCATAGAGTAGTTAGAAAGATGGGAATTGTAAAACAAGTTATAAAGTCTAATAGAATAATAAGCACATTAAAGCAATATACAGGTTGCACAGAGTAGGTGATTAAATTTGCCTGGGGTGGGCAAGAAAAGGTGATTATGGATAATCTACTTATTAGTTTTCTATTGCTGCTGTAACAAATTATCACAAACCTAATGATTTAAAACAATACAAATTTATAGGTCAAAAGTCTGGTTGGCCTGGCTGGTTTCTCTGCTCCTATTTTAGTAAGACTGAAATCAAGGTAACAGATGACTGGGCTTCCATCAGGAGTCTCCTGGAAGATTCACTTCCATGCTCATTTCAGAATGTTAGCAGAATCCAGTTCATGGAAGTTGCACAGCTGAAGCCCTTGCTTCTCCTAGAGGCCTCTTTGTGGTTCTTGCACAGAACATTTTCTGCTTTAAAAGGCTTGTGTGATTAGATTGGTCCCATCCAGATAATCCAGGATCACCTCTCTATTTTAAAGTTCATAACCTTAATTATATCTGCAAAATTCCTTTACCATGTAACACAACATGGTCACTAGATCCAGGGATTAAAGTGTGAACATCTTTGAGAGACCATTCTGTTTAGCACAGTTTTAAAACTTAATTGTTTTTGTTTTTCCTTTTTAGAGTGAAAGATCAGGTTAGATCTAGAAACATAAAATGAGGATATCTACTTTGAGAATAAACTATTTAAACTAATAAAAAGACCTAAAAAATAATTCATGAAAATAATATGAGAAACTAATCTGAAAAAGAATTGTGTTCAGGCAGGCAGAAAAATGTTATACACCTTCATATGTGAAAAGAAATGAAAGTAGCACTAATACATATAGATCATGTTATCTTGAGCCTAACATATGAAGATTGGTGGTGTGGCCTCATATACACGTTCCTTTCATAATCTACTAATGAAAAGAAACAAACAATAACAAATACAACAGCACCAACAAAAAAGACTCTCCCTAATTCTCCAATTATTGTCCAATGTTTGCACCATGCCAAATATAACACACATATATAATGCTGGAGGAGCAGCAACTCCTGGGAGGAAGGAGTCTGAGGTAACTCACTGAGATGTGAGATGTTAATGTTAACGTCGCATTATTTATAGAGGTTTATGAGTCTTAGGGAGATTTGGGGATTATGCATGCTGACTCGTTTTCAAAGCATTCCCTCCTCCCCATGTGGGAATATTAAGGGATATTTAATCTTATACAAAATTATAGATTGTATATGTCTATACATATAGTGAGATGGAGGGATAGATAATCACAATCAAGGTTATGGGTGTAGGTATGGAAAAAGACTGGTTTGTCATCAGAGAGGAACTCTGAAACTGCCTACTCAGGAAATAGATGGTATCCATCAAGTTTTACCAAGTGAATGTCTAAAGGAAAAAGTACAGACTATAATTTATCGAAAAGAATAAGTAAAGGGAATAAAAGGTACAGCACAGGAAATATATTCAGTGGTATTCTAAAAGCATTGCATGGTAACAGATGGTAAGTACACTTGTGATGAGCACAGATAACGTATAGAAATGTTGAATCACTATGTTGAATACCTGAAATTAACATAACATTGGGTGTCAACTATACTAAAATAAAAAAAAAACAAAGAAAACAAGTTAGAAAGTCTAATAAAATAAGTCCACTTGAAAAAAGTTCATTTGATATAATTTAAAAATGTATTTATTAAAGCACTAGTCCAGAAAGGCTATGACTAACTAGAGCATAAATTCTGGATAACATCTCAGTTTTGTGCTTATTGGAAGAAATATTAGTTCAGTTCCTAAAAGATACAGATGCCAAAACAAAAACAGAAGTACAATAGATTTACTGGAGGAAATGCTTAATGAGTGGAAAAAAGGAGGAAACCAGCAGCGGTAGAAAGATCTGTCAAAACATAGGAAATTATGACAACTGTGACAGCAAAAGGGAATGAAGAGCTTATATAGGAAGGATCTCAGATTGAAGCAAATCTTTAAGAAAGTTTTGGACAGGTTAATAGGGAGTCCTTGAACCAACATCACCTGTCAGAGGAGTCCTGAATTTTGCAGAAATTGGTCTCCCTTAGTACTGTCTTGGGTCCATTTGTTGGCTGAGAGCAACTGGTGAAAAGCATGGCCTATGCATGAATGTGGTGATGGATTCAGAGCACAGTAGCTTTAGCTGCACATCACTTATGGTATCTAATAGAATGGCAGGCATCTTAATAGAATATTTTTATGCCTGCCACAGTCCACTTGTACTACAAATATCTATTTCCAAATTCAGCTTTAGGGAGCACATTCTCCTTGGTGTCCATGGGCTCTCTTGCTGAGGGGAAAATAGAGAAGGTGGAGTGATCTTTAGCCCCTTGTCAGGGTGATAGCTAATGGTGAAAATTATGGCCTTAAGACCAACTGCAGCAATAGGTTCTTCCTCCTTTGGGCTTTCTTAAAAGTTGGCAGCTGTCCATGTCATCTGATATATGGTCCAGGGAAGCACTGCAAGGTATGGAGTATATTGCCTCAGATCCCAAAGATGCCTACCAGGTATTGTGCTTCCTTCTTTGTGGTAAAGGATGCAAAATGCATCAATCTTCCCTTTACTTTGCAGTGGCTCATGACACACTCCTGAATACTGGACGTGGAAACTTCATGGACTAGCTAATTCCTAAATTTTTGCAGAGTTTATTTCCCATCATATGTAACTCATATATCTTACCAAGGCAGCCAATGAACTATCCTCCTCTTGCTCATTCTGTGTAATCAATATGATGTCATTGATATGTTGAGTCAGAGTCCTATTCCATGGGATTCCCAGGCAGTTCAGTTCAGACTGTACTATAAAGAGAGGTTATGGCAGAGGAGAGAGAGCATTCAAGTATTCCTGAAGCAAAAATTTAAATGAATACTCCTTACTTTTATACTATATGAATGTGAACTGCTTCTTACCCTCTTTTAATATCAGAATTGAAGGGTACCCATTCTTCAAATCAACAGCTATATATCATATACTTGAGGTTTTATTAACCGGTTCTAGCAATGATGCTTCATCCAGCAAGGCAGCCATAACCAGAGTTGTTGCTTAATTAAGTCTTGTAGTAGTTTATAGTCATTCCCCAAATTTATCTATTTCTGCAGATGCAGACTGGTGAATTAAATGGAGATTTTGAAAAAAGGATGGCCTCTACAACTTTATATTTTTAATGGTAGTAAAAGTCTCTAACATATCCCTGAGAAAGTGATCTTGTTTATTGTTTACTATCTTACCTGTAGGAAGGATGGAATTTTAAGAAGTTACAACTTGCCTTTCTCCAAGTTTCCCAGTTCTTGACCCACAAGCTAAGAACCCAATATGACTATTACTTTAACTGCCAAGTGAAGTCTAATTTTACATTTAGGGACTGAGAAAACAACCACTGGTTAGATCCACAGACAGTGGTCCCACCATGAGTTAGACTTTAACCATTATATTTAATCATCACTCCCTTTCTTTCCTGTCATGCCTAATCTTCCACTCTTACAGAGCAGCATGGGTAATGCTTTGGGTCTTCAGTTATCAATCTCAGCTCACCCTCAAATTCTGTGGTCAATTCTCTTCAAATGTGTAGGCATTCCCCTTTCTTAAATGTACAGTGATGTGAGGGGGAATCATCACAGCCTATAATGTTCTATCATGGTCCTTCTTCCTATGGCACTGACCATCTCTTTAGTCAGTGTCTTCCAAACCTAAAAAATAGCACATGTCCAGACACTGAACTTTTACTGAGGTGACTCTCCAAACCTCTGTGTCTCCATTCTTATTTTTGAGGAGAAAGGGTTATAGATATCAACAAGCATACTTGTTGGTTACCCATCTATTTTGTCTGAGGGACTCACCACTTTATTAATCATCTCCACAACTCCCTTTGGGTGAAGCTCCCCTGGCTGCCTATTTGACCTAGTCAATCTTTACAGTATACATGCCCCCGTATCTTCTGGATTTCAAGCACTGACACCTAGCTTCTATTATTTTGGGGTAGCATCACCCCATATATAAGGCCCAGCTCTAGACAACTTTTCCTACTGTCACCCCTCTTCTATAGAGGAGAACCACCAAACTTCTTAGTGGTCCTGTGCTCCTCTTATCAGTACATGCTGATAGCTTTGATGAGTAGTGATCTCTGGGCCCGCCTATGAAACACAACCATAAGATAGGTCTTCTTACCTCACATAACACATCCATCCCAACATGCCCATTGCCTCAGCTTCTTTATTCTTTTCTCTACTTTCTTCCAGGGAGACTCACACATTCTATTTTACTTAATATTTTAGCCACAGTTTCTCTGGGTACCTAAAAGCAACCCTAGCATCTGCCCATTACCTGGGGTCTGTATAAAGGTGTTAAAAACTCATGTTTGGTTCAGGCTCTCCATATCAATAAATTCTTGCTTTCCTGGTTTTGCATTTCAACCTTCCAATCAAGTACTCTCAAAATCTAAGCACAGTGGTACATCCTCACTCTTGTATATACATCCTTTTAATTTTTGTAGTTCCTTAGTGTATTGCACCTCTCTTTCCTTAGTAGGTTCAAAAGGCCCTTACTTAGGCTGTGGTGGGATCTAACTCTAGTTATCAGTCTATTGGCAAGGAGAAGTGGGGTTGTCTGCTGAGGGTAGGATGTGTTGCCTCATGAAAAAGAGGACTATGCAGTGTCTTGGAGCAGAGTGGAAAAACTAGAACTTACTGAGAATGGATGTGCTCTGCCAATCTGTAGAGTCATCATCTACATGGACGTCCTTTCAGATGTCCCCAACCCATGTTTCAGGGCCTCAGAAAGTCTTTAAACTTAGCACAGCAGATCTACCTTAAAGGGGTTTTCAGATGTCTTGGGAGTTTTGCAACTATAATGATCAAATCTTCAGTTTGTTGCTGTATTTGTTATTATACTCTAGGAGATAAGAGTCTCTTTTTAAGTTACCAAAGAGACCATCTCAAGCTCATATTTAGCCATTAACTATTTGTTTATATCCCTCAGTTTCTCATTATCCCTTTGGAGGACATCAATATAAGGTATAACCCTACTGCCTTTTTTGATGCAATCCCCTTACCCTCATATTTTTTAAATTTCTGAATCATTGCACTTAAGAAAGTATTTCTTTTCACAGGGACATAGTTCCCCCAGTGGTGAAATCATTATCAATTAGGCTACTATCTTGTACCAGAGACCCCCTGTACCTCACCTACCCTTAAGGACAGCATGTTTTTCACTTGTGAGGTAGTGATTGATTCTGTCTTCAATCCTAATCTTGCCACGTGTGTGTGTGTGTGTGTGTGTGTGTGTGTGTGTGTCTGCGTGTATGTTTGGAGCACTGTCACTAAAATCCGTGTTAGTTTACATCCTCAGAGAAAAGATGCCAGATGGTGTTATTTGTGCAAGATGTTTACTGGGGACACTCATGTAAGGGAGAAAAGGGAAGGAGTCAGAGAAAACATGATATAGGTCTGACTCCTGGGAAGGAGAGTAGGAAAGAAGCAGCACAAGGTATCGTGCTCAGACCATAGCTACCACGAAGGAAGATTTGGTCACACCAAATCTTGGCTAGAGGCCAAGTCATCACAAAAAATGGAAATATAATGTGAAATTTGCATTTAAGCAAGCCTATACCCAAAACTGGCTTCTGGAGCAAAATCTTGTACAAGTTGCCTTGTCACAGTCATCATGAAATTATCTTTAACTAAACTGTCATAGATGTTTAAATCACCCGGCCTCCAACACTTGTATACAGTTTTTAAACTGAGCAGAGTTGTCTAGCTGAGAAAGACGGAAAAACTGAAATGTAGTAGTGTACACTCTGCTCTCCAAGATATGTGCCATGGCACTGGGCTATTTTAATCTGGTAAGAGGAAGGGTGCACAAAAGTGCCATCTATTTACCAATGAACTGCACTTGCTCAGAAATTGTGATTTTTTTCTTTCTTCACTAGAAGCAAAAACATCGAGCTAATTGTGGACTAACACTTATTAAAGTTATTTCCATAGAAAATTAACTTCAGTTTAGAATTGTTATTTCTTCTTTTTTATATTAATCCTAAAGCTTTCAAATATTTAAATTTCAGAGTCATGTTCAGGTAGCATATAGATAGATGACTGACCATCAGAATGATTTCAGATAGATTCCCATAGGATATACAAATTTTGGGGTGAAAGAAAAATGGGGGAATATATCATCTAGTGTCACCAGTTTAGCTGTCACATCAGTGCTCCTGGGATTTGGCTCACTGTGGATATGTCATAATGAGGTATAATTTAGGTTTTCAATGTCAAAATAAGATTTTCAAACCCTGATGCTAATACCTTTATAAAGTACTTTTTTCAACCTTTACAAAGATAACTGTTATATAGTATTTCACAATGTACTCATTTAGTAATACTCAGTGGATTTGCTAAGATAGCACTTAGTACTTATGACCAAGTTATAAGTCTTTTATGCCAGCATTATTGCCTTAACATAAATATAAACTTCTCCTGCTCAGGACTGTTGGAAAAGAACTAACTATAAAATATCACATGACAGACATTATGATATTTAATTTCCAACAGTTTACCACCAAGGTAGATGCAAATATTATGCATCAAATATTCTAGTTCCCTTTTCCATGGTACTCCTCACCCTGGGAAGGTTTTATATCCCCATCCTACTGAAATCAATCTTGGCTATCAGCCTTGGTGTGTGTCAATTCCAAGCAGAATATTTCTAAATGCCAGATCTTGGTTTGAAATATCTCTGTCCTGTGAAACACTGATTGGCAATGTTCCAGATGGAAACTTTGTTAGATGGAGTCCCACAGTACAATTGTTGTGAAGCAGGTTCTCAATTAGCATATGACATAAAGAAGAAATTTAGATAGAGAGAATTTAGCTAATATTCAAATTTTCTTTAAAAATTTCCTATTTTTAGCACGGGTATAATCACCAAACAAAATCTCCTAATTTTTTCTTTTTTTGTGAAAAATGACCAAAAAATAATGGTTAAGGTATATCATGACTGTAATGGATTTTATCTCAAAATAATGGGAAGTGCTTCTAAATCCAATTCACACTTCAGACTCCAAAATAATAGCTCTGTTGCAGTTATTTGCAATACATGGGCAGTTGACAAGTATTGTTTTGACAAGGATTTACATTTCCTACAGCAGTGTTTAGAGAATCTGAGAGCACAAACCCTATCAGAATGGTCATAGTTATACCTTATCACCTTCCAGGAAAATGTGTGTCCAAAAGGATGGTACTGACTACTAAGGAAACCCTGAAGGTGATGGTTTAAGAACATTGCTAACAAATTTTTTTGTTGCTGAACATGTTACCTCATAATCATAAATATGAGTGAATTATACTAATTAATGGGTTGCTGTCTCAAAAGGTGTCACAATGACCTTCACCAGACATTAGGGGAAAAAAGTGTTTATTTGTATATTGATTTTTCTGTATCAACATGGTTGGCTTGTATATTCTTGGTTTTGAGAAGAAATTCTAGAGTGAGCCTAGAAATCCGAGGTTCAGAAACAGTAAATTAACAATCATGGTCCATAGTGTAAACAAGTTGGAGTTACCTTCCCATGTTGCTCATTGCACAGTTCTACCAGAGGAAAAAAAACCTCATATATAAGGTAGAGGGTCAAATTGCATAAGCAATATTTCTCCATAGGGAAAGATATTTGTAAAATCAGACATTGAGCTCTCTTATTGTGAGGGCCTAAATATTTGTTGGGAAAATAAATACTTAGCAAATCATTTTCAAATAAAGAAAACAAATTAGTATTTTGGAGGAATAATTTTACTTGTTTCTCAAGATGGACACCCTCTTCCACTGCATGTGCACTATTAAGTAGTGAGAAAGACACTGCTTTGGGCAAGAAAGACCCACAGACCACACTAGCAATTCTTGGAAGCACTGACATGAAAGTGATTGTTTCTGGTTAAGATGAATTATAGGTCTAAGTCGCACTAGAACTCGACTGTAAGTTAGAGGTACAGGTGGTATATTAGGGTATAAACTAAGTTGCTATATAAAAGAACCTAAATACAACGGCCTAAATGAAATACAAGTCTATTCACCTCTCTAAAAAAGAAAATAGATTGCATCACATTTCAATTATAAAGATATTAGCTCTGTATAATTTTTCCCTCAACAGAATGTCCATTAGCAGTTACTCCTTTAATAACATCTACTGATTATTCATATTACCTTCTAGAAGCTCTCCAGTACCATAAATTAAAGAATATGGGAAAATTTCCCTGGCCACAGTAATTGTCAGAATATAAGAAGCTATATTTTCTCACCTAAATATTTGATACAGAGACAAAGTCACCCAAGTGAATTTACTTATTAATTAAAATATTCCTGAAAGTGTGATCCTTTCTGAGAGTCGCTGTGGTTCCATACTGGTGATCTGGATCCCTCAATTTCCTTCAATTGTATGTGAGATTTCAATAAAAGGAAACTAGCTTAGTTTTGAAAGCAAAATGTCACCTTTTTTTAGAGCCTGGCTTTTTTCATATCTGTATTTTAAAAAATCTATTTATATATTCATTTTTATTCTATCACTACTTAAAGCATGGACTGTACTTACCCTTACTACATAAAAGGGAGAGCTCAGAATTAGTGACCTTTAGATGCATTTTTAAATGACCTCTGTCTTTTCTCATACTGAACTCTCACATGAGATCCTTCTGTAAATGAATGACAAGTTAAGCTTACCAATTTAGTCATAAATTCAGACAAAGTAATTCTTCCATAAATTTTATTATGCTGTGGCACCAAACCAATAAATACAGCCCATACAAGACGTTTTAAGTCACTTTCTAAAAACTAGACTTTTCAACTCTATGGCTTTAAAATTGATGGCCTCAATTCTCCACTTGCCTTGTAACCCTGATGGAGCTGATAGAAGCATGATGCTCCTTGAAAGTAGAAGTGCTATGCTTAAATTAAGCCCCGTGATGGTGCAGAACAAGTCATATATTTAGGTGAAACTGTTTCTCGGGTGAATAAGATATCTTGACATGTCAGTGGAATATGAAACTCAATTTCACAAGATTTTTCTAGTGCCAAAAGAGAGTTAAGCAGAGCTATCATTTTTAGTCTTAACAGAAAGGGTAAGTCTTCCTCTATAGACCTCTACATTCCTTGCCTCTAAAATTTAATTTTATCAATTCCTCATAAAGGCTACCATTCTTTAAGCCTTTGTGAAACCAAAATTACATTTCATTGTTGGTCCATTTTCTATTTTCACTTTTAGAGACTTGTTATAATTTCCAATTATTCCATTATTCCTCCCTCCACCTCACTTAAGAATATTTGAATTAGGCAGACAGTTTTCACAAATCTGTATTCATTAGAATAGGGGCTGAAAACTTTTTTTGAATTATATTAAGAAACATAATAAATAATTACACAATTGGGGAAATATATAAGTGCCCTCTGAGATGAGTTAAAATTAAGACCATTTCCCCCAAAGCAGTATTGAAACACAACAGGGCTCTAAAACCTGAAGAGAGAGAGACAGAGACAGAAAGCAACCAAAAAGCAGTGAAAAATGTCCTAAATTGGAACTCTAAGAGTTTATTTAGAAATTTAAAAAATTAATGAATTATTATTATTGTATTATGGAATCATTGTTTTATTGTAGAATCATTATTTATTTCCTAAATGTCCGTATTTTCATGAAGTATCAGATAATACTTCAAATTTTTAAGTAATTTTTATTCCTAATCTTCTGCAGAAACACTTAAGTGTATTTAGCTAAATCTTACTCCTCCGCGCGTAACACCCACACATTGACCCAGTTCCCCAAACCAAACCTCAGATGTTCTCTACATATTTTTAATCAGAACAGGAATCAAATATACCTTCCCCAAAAGTGTTCACTAATGAACTTGCTGGTAGTCAAATAAACATGTATGCCAGCTATTACATATTCCTTAAACAGGAAAAAAAATTAACTAAATGCTACTTGAAGAAAGTACTTTTAAAAATTTACAATACACAGAAAATGTAGATATCCAATACAAAAGAGTAGGGGGAAAAATGAGCCCATTTATAACTCAGCAGATATAAAGAACCTCACATAACTTTAGAGCACTAACATTTTGGGCAAGCAGGGTTTGGGCTAATTTCATGTCACTATGCATCACTGCATTTTATTTTCTTTTTCATTCTTTTGGAAAATAAGTCCTTACAGATTCATAATATTTTAATTATGGAATGTGAATACTGATAATGTGATAATGAGAACGAATAGTAGGGATTCAAGGGAAATGAAGGTGAGAAGGCTGGATGGAGGTGATCCCAGCGGTGGGGTAGGTAAGTGTCAGGTAGAAGGTGTGATGCCCCTTCCTATACTTAAGTTAAAATTTGCTCTCTTCTTGCTCTAGACTGCTGTTGCCTGTCCCATACAGTGTGTTTATGCATGAATAATATGAAAGAGGAGAAGGAAACATTGAATACTATTCCTCTGGCATCCTGTGACTTTTCATTGCTACTTTTGCATGATATCACCAAAGCCAGCACTACCTCTAGAGCAGACTCCCAGGATACCTTTCAGCAGATGACATCTGTTTTTCAGTTTAATATTCAAACATCACTGTTATATGTGACACATGTTGAAAAAATAGAGAAATACAGAAGAAAGTTAGGTTGATTGTATTAGTTTTTTATACCCGAGTTTCCTAAGAAATTGTTCTTTCACAGCAGATCTGAGGTCTACTTCACCCAGTTCTCCCCAGGGAGCCCTTGATGTGCTGTGTTTCCTTGCATGTCATTGGCTATAGTGTAGGCCAAGGAATGTGTTCTGGAAATGTATGATCTGTGGACACAGCGCTGTGCGATTTTGTTGTGCAGTGTTCCTGACTACTGCAATGGTTTAGACAGGATAACTGTACAGGCTTGCTTTCCCCATTAACATTTTAAACTCCAATCACAGACTAGTTCCATTCTGTTGGAAGGCTCAGCACACAGAGAAACAGATTTCACGATGACAGTGAATATTGTCTTTATGATGAGAAATGATATAATCAAATTACTACTATCAATTTACTGCTCATAGGGACTATGAACCCTTATGTTACCTTCCAATTGTCTATTTCGTTTATATGCTTTCCTTTTTATATCATTTGCCAATAGATTATTATGTCATAAGGCTTAGCTACATTTTATGGATTATCTTTATAGCATCTAAAATGCTCAGCTTCCAAGGATAATGTCATATATCTCACGATGTGTATTTGTAAAGATACAATGCTAAAGGCATATGCTAACACATTGGCCACTGTGCGTGCTCACACAAACTGCTGGAACTAGCTTGTACTTGCCCTTCATACTTTTTCCTGTCTCAGTTATTTATGGCTAGTTCAGCACATCTTTAGTTCTACCATCTATTTAGTATCCCAGTTACAGAGCTCAGATTATTTTAATTAGACTTGTCATAGGTGATTCACTAGTTGTTTCAACAGTCAAAAAGTAATGCCTGAGCTAGATAG
Organism: Suricata suricatta; assembly: GCF_006229205.1. Taxonomy (NCBI): domain Eukaryota; kingdom Metazoa; phylum Chordata; class Mammalia; order Carnivora; family Herpestidae; genus Suricata; species Suricata suricatta. The sequence goes on along the minus strand of NC_043705.1, from coordinate 76,971,439 downwards.
GCTGTAACAGATTTTGCCAACTTTGACCTTCCATGACTGTTGCTTATTTTTTTCCTGCTCCTATTAATAGAGAACATGTTTCTCCATTAAAGATAAGGATGAGCCCACTTTAATTCTTGGCAATATAGTATTCTGTCCTTTGGGTTGGATTATAATCATTATGTTATAAACTGTGCAAAATGACTAATACTAAATAGCTATTCCCTGCCAATAATTTAGAGCAGAGGATAGGCTGAATACAAACTAAAGCATGTAGGTTTTTCCACAAAAAATGTGCAAACCCACTAAAAACTACATTCAAATGTAAACCACAAGAGAGCTATAATCTTTATTTTAAATATATGTACACTACTTCTTATTTAAAATCAACTAATTGACATGGCCATACTAAAAAAAAAAAAGCAGATATTGTTGGATAGATTTCTGAGTTAATACTTATATTAATGAAATTAATATGGAGTAGGAAGAGAAAAGGGGTGAGGTACAACTAAAAATTAGAGGACTTAAACTCGATTATGCCATCAGTTGCAACAGGAGCTACATGAGATGGAAATATTTCAAACTCTCGTATATTTATTTTTCTTTTTAATTGAGGTAAAATCCATAGGACATAAAATTAACCCCTTTAAAGTATACGATGCAGGGGCATTTAGCATATTCACAATGTTGCACCATTACCCTTGTCTCATTCTAAAACATTTTAGTATCCACAAAGAAGTTCCATATCCTTTGAAGCAAGGGTAAAGGACAAAGCATGCTTGTCTCCCAACAGCCCCTAGTAATCATGAATCTGTTTTCATTCTCTTTGAATTTGCCTATTCTGAATATTTTACATGAATAGAATCACAGTATATGTAATCTTTTGCCTCTGGCTCTTTTCACTTAGCATAATGCTTTCAGGAGTCATCTTTATCCACATTGTAATGTGCATCAGTACTTTATTCCATTTTTATGGCTGAATAATATTCCATTATATATATGCCTCATTTTGCTTATCCATTCATCTGTTAAGGGACATTTGCTTCTACCTTTTGACTATAAATACATGTGTATAAATAATTTGCTGAATACCTGTTTTCAGACAACTTGTGTATATTCTGAGGACTAGAATTAATGGCTTATAAGGAAATTCTGTGTTTAACAATTTGAGGAATCAGAATTTTTCATTTTTTAATTCATTTATAAAACATTATAATTCATAAGTCACTTTCACATACTTTATCTCAATTATTATAAAGATCAAAAGGCAGATGTAGTTATCCATATCTTATAGATAATTTAAGTAACATATACAGTATTATTCAAATGTTTCAACATGCTTATTTCTGAAGCTGACTATAGCTTTATAATTCCATTACATTAAAATTCTAGGTGATCCAGAAGATATATCTAGCAGATTTCCTTTTCAATGGACAGAGTAGCATCTCCAAGTTGTTTAGTCATAGCTCCATGAGCCCATCTCTTATTGCTATTTCTTTTAATTTGGAAAAGAAAGAAAAGAGCTTCTGTCTTGAGTCACCAATGACTGTCTAGCTCACCTTTAGAGGACAGCTTTCCACTTTGTGAATTTTAGTGACCCTTACCATGCTTTCTAAAATGTTTGTTTAACTTCAACCCATAAATTATGATTTGAAGTTATGATTAAATTGGATGATGGGACAAAGGAAGAGGTGGGCAGGCTTGGATTATCCAAATGCTAACAACTAGAAATAGATCAAATCAATGGAAAACTAAAATGTTGAAGCATCTCTTTTAAGACAATATTTGTAGCAAGCTACATTTAAACTTGTGAGTATTGAAAAGGGTGAGGATATAAAATGTGCGACACAAAAACATGACTGAATGGAAAATGTGAAGGGACACAGGGCAGACAATTCCTATAGCTGGCATGGTTTCTGTGTTTCTCTATTTTTAACTCAAGTTATTTTCTGCTCTAACTGGATTTTTGGTCCATCTCCCTGCTAAACACTTCACATTTCAGTTCTCCTCTGAGCCTTTAGGGAAGATTGAAAGTAGCAGTTAAAGTTGGTTATGCCCAATAGTCAAGGCAAATTTTGTTTACAAGATGCTCCCTGTTACAGTGTTTGCATTGTCTAAATAACAGGTAATAAAATCTATCAGCTGGAAACCTCCCCTTGTTGTAAATGAACAGACTATTTTAATCAGAACCTACTGCTGAACAGCCTTTCAAGGGCAATCCAGTTTTAATATTAAGAAAGCTATCTGAAACCTTCAGATATAACCAATCTCTAAGTATTTATTGAATTGGTGATCATGCACTCAGAACTCTGCTAGGCTCTATAATGGATAAAAAAAATTAAGTCCATGTTTCTGGGAACTTAGAATCTATTTTTGGGGACAAGCTAACCCAAATTTTTAAATGGGGAATATTATTTTATGGTTTTGAGTTTAAATTTAATAAGAGATCAAAGTTAGAGGAAATCATTTGAGCCTAGACACTCAAATACAGTTTCAATGGAAAACCAGACCTTGAACTGAGCCTCAAAAGTTTTTGAAAATGTGAAATTATCAAGGAGGTGACAGAGGAGATGGTAAAGACAATGTGGATAAGAGAGAAAGGGATTCATGTGAGTTAACAATTGGAAATAAAAATGTTTCGGAACATAGGAAACAAGTGTACTGAAGGCTTTGCAAGCTATACAAAGTAGTTTAACTTACTGAGGAAGTCATTATAGCTTAATGAACTTAGAATAAAATGAGGTTGATTTTGCATATGCTAGTGATGAACACAGTTCAAAACTGTTCAAAGATAACCAGGAAGCACCAAGATTATAACTTGCTGTAATCTAAGGGTGAAGAGATGAGAATCTAAATGAGGCAGTGGAAATGAAATGGAAGAAAAGGGGAAGAAAAGATACTGCTGACTTTCAATAGGAGTGATAGCCTCCTTAGCTCTTTTCTCTATTCTTGACCTCATTAACTGGGTGCATGAGGATACATATTTCCATAGCAGAGATGGGGAACTTCAGAGGTTTTATGATTTGCAGAAGTAGGATGTAGATGAAATTTTTACCTTGATCTATTTTACTCCAAATTATATGATATGTCCTTCTGGGAGACTGAAAGTAGCTTTTCTTTCTATAGCTTCCAAGAGGACAAAACATAAAATGAGGCTTTCACACGGATGATTCCAGTGTTTGTCATTATAAATTGTACCTCTCACCCAGGGAGGTACCATCTGTCATGTGTATGGATAAGAAATAATAGTCATAATTTAATTAACACAATTACATATTTACTTTGAAGTTGATAATAGCATTCCACATTTTTCTACTTTCTCTCTTCACATGGTGGCATCTCCCCATACCCCTGATATGGCCATCTTGCTTTTGTTGCCTTGGAGATAGTGGCTCCATTTTTTTCACCAAGTGGAATGTGGATCAGTGCTCACAGCATGCAGAGCTCCTCTCTTGAGTTCCACACCCCTTCCCTTCTCTGCTCAAGTTCAAATGTTTTCAGAATCCAAAGATAGTTTTCAAAATCCAAAGATAACATGCAAACTCTACTTCTTCCCATTCAGCCTTCTAAAATTATTTCCTCCAAGTCAGCCTGACATCTGACTCCTTCTGCATATTATTGCACTACAGGTTTTAACAGTATTAGTGACTTTTTAAAGGCCTTTGTTCTTAGAATACCTATATAAACTTGCTTTTTCTTTTAATAACTTAAAATGTCTCTTTGAGGGAAAGACAGTACACAGATGTCAAATGTTTTATGTAGTAATTTGAGATTAAATGAGGGGGAGAAAAGTCTCTAGCAGTAGTGAAAAAAACCCCACATGTTTAACTAGCTCAAGCAATTTCAGTTTTCTTTAATTTTTTTCTCTTTGAGATCTTTTCTCCTCATATTAAAGTATTCTGATAGACTCTGGCAATGAGGAGAAAAGAAAGATGTTAACTGCTATAGCCAATAGGATCTGCCCATTGTGGAAATGACTTTTTCCTTTCAAGAATCAATACCAAAAATGTTCTTGTGAAAACCCTATGTTTTAGCTGTCACAAAGATGGTTTTTCTCCATTTTGCATTCTGTTCAGATTTTTTTCAATGCTGTTCTAGTTGAAAGCTTGATAGTCTAATAGAGTTGCTTGTCATATAAAAGGTGAGTGTACAATTGGAGAAAAACTAATTTTTGTGGAAAACCATCCTGTAAAGGTATATATTATTTAAATGAATATAGAAATATTATAAGAAATTATTCCTTTTTATTGGACCTTTAAATAATATCCAATATATTTTAAAGCTCAGAGTTCATTATCTATAATGTTATCACCACTTTCTTTCAGATTATAATAACATTGGAATAAATTACAGTCACAGAATCTCAAGATCCAGAAGGTGATTAAAACTGAGATACAAAAGAATTTTTTCATACTTGAATTTCAGTTTAATCTTGTGAGACACCTTTAGTCAGAGGAATGACATTTGAAAATCCTTATTAACTTCACAAATATTATCAGAAAAAAAATGAATCATGCCAAATAGAAATTAATAGAAGATTTATATGAATTATTTTGGCTACTATTGCTGTTTTTAGGAATTAAGAGCATTCTTAGTCATTTTCCCCATTGTACAGCCTACCTATTTCCTTCCAGCCAAAAAGCTTTGTGTACACTATTTCTTCTGCAAGAAAGGTTTTTATTTTGACTTAATATTGCTTCAGGCATCTGATATTTCCTCCTCAGAGATGCTTTCACTCATTTTCCATATTAATTATTATTTGTCAATAGATTTGTACTCTGCTAGACTATTAAACCTGTGAGGACAAAGAGCAAGTCAACTTTTAGTGCCATATCTAACACAAAGCACATCTGCAATAAATGTTTGCTGGTGAATTTAGGAAATAATCAGCATAGCAGCAGCAGCAGCATCATTATTCTCATCAGCAGAGGCATTATTTGGCTTCATCTTGTCTTTATAATTATTCATGTATAAAAGACTGTAGATATCAATGTCCCATTTTTACCAATTTACATTAAGAATAGTTAACTTTTTATATTTGCCATTTGAAGTGGACCAAAGAATGTATCTTCATAGGTACTTTTCTTATGACCGTCTTAATGTTTGTAACTTTTATAAGCAAAATAAAATGTCTCCTGTTTTGAAAGACAGCCCAGCATAGAATATTGAATCTTTTATGGGAAACTGTTTCTAGATTGTCTCATCAATTTAATTTGTTTTGTTATATTTTCCTATACAACAAGCCTGCATTTATTCCTTCCCAGTATATATGTCTTTCTCATTAGAATATGAGACCAGTGGGGTGCCTGGCTAGCTCAGTCAGTAGCGCATGTGACTCCTGATCTCAAGGTCCTAAGTTAAAGCACAGAGGTTACTTACAAGAGAAAAAAAAGGAAAGAAAGAAAGAAAGAAAAAGAATATGAGACCAGTGGTCATTCTTACCAGGGCTAACCATGAGCCTTAAAAAAAAAAAAAGCACGGCCTCAATAACTATGGACACAATGGGTAATTTTCATTTCATACAAAACAGAGGGAATAGAGTCAAAAAGATCTGCCAGGAAAATTCTTTAAATATTGCAGAGGATGCCATTTAAGTCAGTCATCAGGCAGATGTGCCTGCAAAAGGAAAGGCCAAGAATATATTGAAGTGATTACATGATAGAAGAAATGGCATTAGGTTACTTTTGAAACCCTAGCCAAAATTTGAAAGAGTTGGGCCCTGAGGCTTAGTGCAAGTTCAATGCAGAATAGATGATTCATTCATTCTATCATTCAACAACTCTGTACTGACCACCTGTCATTAGTCAGGTGTGATTCTAGTTGTGGGATACAACTAATCATTACTGCTGTTAAGAATATAGCTGGATCAAATATTCAATGCACAAGTCACTAAATACTATGAATTATGGTCATAAGCAACCCACTTACTTTCCAAAAAAGGTATTCATGATGTTTTGGCTTGATTCCTCATTTGGCCTGCCCTGCCCTGTTCCACTGAAGATGACATGAAAACTATGTGTTAAGCGTCAAGGAGTTCCTCTTATCTAGCTCTCTATTTCCAGAGCCAAATGTGAAGCTTGGCACATGTAGGGAGCTCAGTAAATGAAATTTCACAAGAAATGAATTTGTCTAAACCAGCTCCATTAATCTGGGTGACCCTGAAGAAATCATATCACTCTTTAGCCTCAGTTTCTCCATCTAACAAGTGGGAGGATGTTATTCCATGGTAGTTTTCTTCTTTTGAGAAGTAAATAAATAGGATAACAGAAATCATTTAGTACAGTTCTTGGAGTATAATAAATACACAGAAATAATTACTACTAATAATATTAATACTAATATTATTTTATTAGAAATACTTACTATTACTTCCATAATTATTAATAGTTCTTATGTCAAAGGATGACTTTAAAGATGAAATTAAAGTGTGAAAGTGATTATTTTTTTAACTCTAAATAATGATTGATTATCCTGAGGCAGGATGACTCATGAATCACTGTTTAAGAACCTTTTCCTTGAAAGATGTTGGTACTCTAAAGGATATCATTCAATTAAATTCTTCCCACGGAATCTAAAACATTACTAGTAGTGAGTGAGGCCACTGAGCAGGCTCATTAATTCTGTCAGATGAATAAGGAACCATCTGGTGCCTGCCACCCATAATTGACATGGCAGCAAATCCAATCCAGCATGACGACGGCTTCACAGTAGTTTCCAAGTTGATAGATACTGTCTAATTTTAACTTGTATAGTAAAAAATTAATCTCACCTTTTATCAATATGCTTTTAGAACTGAAAAAAAAGATGGACCAGTGATAGCAGATGGCACCTTTTATCATTTGTAAAAAAAGAAGTGATGTTCGCTACATGCTATATATAAGTACTTGTAGACCCTTTATGTAAAACTTTGTCACAAGGGAGCCTGACTCAACAACAATTTAATAAAATGTACAAAAATAGTAGTAACTACATTTTATATACTACTTAATGTGTGCCAGATGCACTATAAATCATTTAAACTGTATTAACTATTTAGATAACATTAGTTGCCACAAATTGTCACCTATATTTTACAGATTAGGAAAATTAGAACTGGGTTGGGGGGAGCTCCTTAAGATCAAATACATGATTAGCAAAGAGTGTTTTTTTAAACAGGTTATTGATGATTTTCAAATATCAGCTCTTAATTATGACCCTGCATTAGCTCAAAATAATGACTATACCTAAATATATGTTATTAAAAGACTTTTTATAAGTAACCATTGAGAATTTTTTCTTTTTTAAGAAATAATGTTCCTAAAAATCTTGAGATATTAACCTGTGTAATGGCTATAAAATCAATATATATCTTCTTTAATTTGTGAATTCACTGATTTGTCAGACTTACCTGGTTTTCAATGTATTTCAGTCTTCTATTGTCAAATTTTCTAACAAGATCAAACTCATGAAAACAACACGACAGTTCTGACAGGCATCTGTTTACTTCTCAGTTTGTTTCCTTGTTCTGATTCACTGGTCTGAAGAATTCTGGATTTAAGTAGCAAAGAGGGCAAATGTGAACAGCACACTAAACTTTCCATCTTATTGGAACTCTTAACATTACATACTCTCAGTGGCACTTTCTAGCTGTAAATTAAATTATTCCAACATCATTGTCTTTAAGACTCATAATAGGGCAGAAATATTTTTATTACATGCAGACTACACCCAAGAGTTGATGAACAACAAGGAATGATCATTAGTGCACAGTGCTATCTCATTCTTTAGTCCAGTGAAATACAGAAAAATAAACCCACAAAGACAACTCATGGAAAAAAGAGATAAATGTTGATTGTGAAAAATTTTGTATAGATAAAAAATATTGAATTTTATCAATTCAGAAGCTTCTGAAAAGTAAACTCTACCATCACTATTTTTTCTTTTACATATTCCCAACACAGTGATACCCTTTGATTAAAACAGTAAAAATAACTGGATTTAACATTAAATGATTTTCACTCATCTTTTAAGAAGAAAAAATGGCATCAATATTGACTGGTACTATGGAATCCTATACAAAGAGTGTTGGTGAGCTGCTCTAGAATTAGAGCTCACTCAGCATCACCTGCATTTTCTATAACTAAGTGGGTTCTACGTAATGGAACATGGTTCTATGTATGGAGGCTAATACTTAGAGTAAGACTCAATTTATTTTATTCAGCAATATTTATGGAAATTAAAAGCTGGATAAGTACTTGGAAATCTTCCCTTTATGTATAGATCAGGAAACTGAGGTTCAGGTAGGTGAGATGACTTACTGAAGTTAATCGAGGTAATACCTAAATTCAGGTATTCTACTTCCTATGCTACCATTTCCCAAAGGGTCACCCATAAAAAACTACCATACCAAGAGCTCTGAAAGTAAATGATTCTAAGGAAATATAAATATCAATTCATGACTCCCATTTGAAATTATGATGTACTATATATACAACTTATTTATTAATTATATAGATTATTAGTTTTAATAGGTAAGATGTATACATATTGTAAATATCAAAAATATAGAAAGTCATATAACCATAAATATTTTTCTTTTATTCTTAACTCTATCTGCTTAGTTACTGACTTTCCCCTCCATGCCTTCCTGACAGGCCATACTGCTGTTAGCTTCTTAGATATTCTTCCAGAATGCCTTTATATAGAAGCAAATATGAATGAGAACTTTTTAATGTTTATTTATTTTCAAGAAAGAGACACTGTGTAAGTGGGAGAGGGTCAGAGAGAGAGAGAGGGAGACACAGAATCTGAATCAGGCTCCAGGTTCTGAACTGTCAGCATAGAGCACAATGCGGGGCTCAAACTCAAGAACTGTGAGATCATGACTTGAGCCAAAGTTGGATACTCAAACACTGAGCCACCCAGGCAGACCATGAATAAGTTTTTTTTTTTATTACAACCCTTTTAAACAATTGGTGGCATACAATTGAAATATTTCCTTTTCTCATTAAATAATATGTATGACAGATTATTCTCTATCAGCTTACAAAGAGCTTCCTCATTCTTTTGTATAGCTATGTCACTTTTTCTATCATGGAAGTACTGGGCAATTATGTTATTTCCATCTTTGGCTAGTATATAAAATGGACCATAAATAATTTTGAACACATCATCATTTGGTACATTTGTGTGTCTAGAATAAACATCTAGAAGTAGAATATCTGGGTTAAATGTATGTGCACTGGTGATTCTGTTTATTTTTTATATTTTTAATGTTTTATTTATTTATTTATTTATTTTTGACATATGCAATTATTTTCCATCATTTACAATACAGTAGTTACAATGACACTCCAAACAGAAAAGCAAAGTAAAAAATCAAAACCCCAACTTCTGTTTCATGTAATTAGACTTATACAGAAATTAGAAGGTTAGGTACCAACTAGTTAATCACCTAATTTCACAGCTATCTGAAGTGGCAATCGTTATACAGCAGCTTATCTATGATACATTCAAGATACATGATACAATTTATTACTTGCCCATAAGCTACAACACAGCCTGCTTAATACCTTGCCTTAAATTCCACCTCTATACTACAATATACTTGAGGTCCATGCAAAAAAGTAGCTATCTTTTAAGTTGGAAATGGATGATTAAGTCTTTGGTGTTGTAAAAGCAACTTCATTTAAACATAACCACCCCCACCACCAAAAAAAGAAGAGGAAAAAAAATAGTAAAGAAAACAATAAGGGAAAAACCCAAGACACACTTCCTAGGGGGGGAAAAAAACCAGCATGTAATTTCTGTCCTTGATGGAATGTATTAAATAAGCAAACACCCCCAACAAACAAAAGAAGTACTACAATGTAAAAATATTAAAAAAAAAACCCTCTCACATGCATAAATGAAAGATAGAACACAAAGAACTCACATATTTTCAAGCTTCAATAGTAAATATTCTGCTACTATGTGTTAAATACTGCATGGTTTGCTCAAGCTAAGATGAAACCACATCATGAATCAATTAGCATTTTGCATTTTCTTTCATTATCTACTCAAAGTCATGCCTCCTGCACCTCTGAACATTTCATTAAATCCAATGATACAGCAAACACTCCCAAAATAAACTTAGATTGTATTGCAGTTTCACTTAACAGTATATAAAATGCTGTGTTGTGACAGGTATCAACTATCCATTAGATACTGAATCAATTTTTCTTAAGCACTACTAACTGCTTGCTTTTCTTGAGCTAGATCATTCTGAAAATTTCCTGTTAGACCTATGAGTGCAAACATATGGTATCTGTCCTTCTCTGCCTGACTTATTTC
>NC_043705.1:76954158-76961049 GCF_006229205.1 Suricata suricatta | reverse complement strand
AAAATGAAAGCAAAACTGAACTCTTAGGACTTCATCAAGATAAAAAGCTTCTGCACTGCAAAGGAAACAATCAAGAAAACTAATAGGCAACCGACGGAATGGGAAAAGATAGTTGCAAATGACATATCAGATAAAGGGCTAATATCGAAAATGTACAAGGAACTCACCAAACTTCACAATCACAAAACAAATAATCCAGTGAAGAAACAGGCAGAAGATATGAACAGACACTTCTCCAAAGAGGACATCTAGATGGCCTACAGGCACATGAAACGATGCTCAACATCACTCATCATCAGGGAAACACAAATCAAAACCACACTGAGATACCACCTCACACCAGTCAGAGTGGCTAAAATGAACAAATCAAGAGACTATAGATGCTGGCGAGGGTGTGGAGAGACGGGCACCCTCTTACACTGTTGGTGGGAATGTAAACTGGTGCAGCCGCTCTGGAAAACAGTGTGGAGGTTCCTCAAAAAACTATCCATAGAACTCCATTGTACCTTTCAATATCATAAAACTCAGTTTCCCTATAAATTTGCTAATTGAAACTAGTACTTTCCCCTTTTTTGTATTACAATTTGTGCAGTTTCCAAACTTTTGATCATGCACAGGTAAAACAGAATGTCAAGCCAGAAATTAAAATTTCTACATAATGAGTTATTACTCACATCTTCAAACTTACTTGAAATTGAGGCCACACATTTCCCTCAGGTACAGGAAGCCTAAAGAAAAATGGTGTCTGGTTTGCAGCTTCTCTCTTCTTGTTCTGTTCTTAAGAAGATTCCAGTATTTACCTGTCAGGGGAGAAACCAGGATCACAAAGTGGTTTTCCCAGAGCAAGCCTTATCCATTTTACTCTGGATCTGCCGAGCCCTGCGATTTCTCCAAATGTGGGGAACTCCACTGCATAATTTGTGGGTGGAGGGAGGACTGGGTTCGAAAGAAAAAAAGAAGAAGATTCCATACCAGCTCTCTCTGAAATGTGTCACCAGAAAATTCTCCTTCTTTGGCTAAACCATAGAAGGAAGACTGATCCAAATATCTTGTGAAAGCAGCTAGCCAGCCTGTGACAAACAGTATGGTTTTGTCACAAGAAGTAAGGCAATAATTCACTGTTTTCCCCAAATTGCAGGGAACATATATGACATATATTATGTGCTCTGAATTGTTAAAACTTGAAAGAAAAAAACCCAGAGTTTTTAATGATAAATTAACTTTCAACACATCAATAGAACAACTTAATAAAAATATCTACTCAATGTTTTCAGGGATGAAGTTCATAGCTATTTTCTTTTATGTTGTCATTAGTTTATTAAATTCTCTCTTCTTTTGCTGTCCATCATGATGAATAGGAAGTGAATGCATATTTTTCTCCCATGCCCTTCTTCAGTAATTAACTTACAGTGTGTGTAAAAGGGGATGAGTTCCCATGAGGATTCTCATAATATCACTTGGAAAGATAAATTCCATGCTTTCAAAATAGGTTTGAACTTTGTTTGTAAAGCTCAAGCATTCTGATAGCCAATTAAGTTACAGTAAATATCTATTAATTAGAAAAAAAGATACAGTATTGTAGCAAACTGAATTTCTGTTGAACTGAAAGCTTACTCAAAACACACTTAACTATCACAAAGAAGAAATATTTCTAAATCCTGTAAAACTGAGTATATCCTGGATAGAGATGCCTTATCATAACAATATCAAAGAGCAACTTTATGTATGGTTATGTGAAAATTCTTAATGTAATATTAATATGCAGAAGCTGACAGCTTCTTAAAAATGTAGTTGTCATGAGTGTTATTTTTCCCAAGAAATGAAGAATGTTTCAATATTAACATAATTTGGCAATATTTTTAAGGAAAATCACATATCATTTCTGTAGTAACTGAAAATTTAACAATATTTAGGATAAAAACAATAAGAAGGACATGGCTCTATAGGTATTTCTTTCACTCTATAAAATATATCAATCTCAGCCCCAAAGCCACTATCATGCTTGATGGGGAATCATTTTGGAGACGTGTATTACTGTAAAATAAAGAATCACAAGTGCCAACTCTCATTGCTGTTATTAAACATTTTTATTTAGGTACTAGCCAATACAAGTTAAAAAACTTAGAAGGAAAAGTAGTTGACAAATCTATCAAATTTGGAGGTTAAACAATTGTATACTTGGAAAACCCAAGAGAATTAACTAAAAGCCTAATACAAATATAAAGGAATATTATAGGACATAGATATGCCAAATCAATCTATATAAGTTAATAATTTTCATATACAACATACTAAAAGAAATTATCTCAACGTAATAGATGCTTCAAGGAATGTGGACAATGTGAAATGTACAGGACTTACAGGAAACAAACTTTTAAACAATCATTGCCAACACAAAAGAAGTCTTGAAAAGGAGGAAAGATATATTCTTGACTAGGATTACACATTAAAATAAATATAGTTATTTTTTTAGGGGTGCCTGGGTGGCTCAGTCAGTTAAGTGTCCAACTTCAGGTCAAATTGATCTCACAGCTCATGAATTCGAGCCCCGTGTCAGGCTCTGCGCTAACAGTTCAGAGCTTGGATCCTGCTTCAGTTTGTGTGTGTGTGTGTCTCTCTCTCTGCCCCTTTCCTGCTCACACTCTGTCTGTCTCTTTCTCTCTAAAATAAACATTAAAAAAATAAAATAGTTATTTTTAAGTTTATTCAAAAATAATACAGTAACAATGAAAATACCAGACACCCATAGGTTATTATTTTTTTTACTAAACAAATTCTAAAATGTATGTAGAAAAACAACTAAAATAAGAACATTCTAAAAAAATTAAAAATAAAAGGACGGGGCGCCTGGTGGCTCAGTCGGTTCAAGCCCCGTGTTAGGCTCTGTGTTGACAGCTAGCTCAGAGCTTGGAGCCTGCTTTGGATTCTGTGTCTCCGTCTCTCTCTGACCCTCCCCTGCTCGCACTGTCTCTCTCTGTCTCTCAAAAAAAAAAATAAAAAAACATTAAAAAAATTAATAATAAAAAATAAAAATAAAAGGAAAACAATATGTGTAGTGTTCCCTTATTTTTTACTTTCTTTTTTTTCTTTTTTTCCCCTAGCTTTGTTGAAATATGAAGTTACATATATTTATTGGCAAATAAAAGTTACATATATTCACAGTGTACAACCTGATGTTGTGATATATGTGTATGTTGTAAAATAATTACCACAATCAGGCTAATTAATATATCCATCATCTCCCATGGTTATCATTTTTGGTGTGTGGTAAGAAAAATTAAAATTTACTCTCTTAACGAGTTTCAATTATATAGTACAGTGTTATTAACTACAGTTACCATGCTGTACTTTACATCTCCACAATTGATTCACCCTGTATAACAAAGTGTTTGCATTCTTTGCCAACATTTTCTCATTCCCTCCACCCCCAGCCCCTAGCAATTGCCATTACATTTTCTGCTTCTGAGTCTGACTATTTCAGATTTTACCTATAAGTGAAATCATAGTGTTTGACTTTGTGTGCTTAGCTCATTCCATTTAGCATGATGCCTTCCAGGTTCATTGCTGCTGTCACAAAAGACAGGACGTCTTTCTTTTTTATGGCTGAACATATTCCATTGCATACATGCCGTATGTTCTTTATCCATTCATTTGTCAATAGACAAGTAGGTTGATTTCATATCTTGGTTATTGTGAATAATGCTGTGATGAACATGGGGTGCAGATACATCTTTGAGGTGATGATTTCCCTTCTTTTGAATATATACCCATAAGTGGGATTGCTGGATCATACAGTAGTTCTATTTTTAATGTTTTGAAGGCCCTCCATACCATGTCCATACTGGCTGTGCAAGTTTATATCCCCAACAGTGTACAAAGGTTCCTCTCTCTTTATATCCTCACTGACACTTGTTATTTCTTATTTTTTTTATTCTGACAGATATGAGGTGGTATCTCATTGTTTTGATTTGCATTTTTTGGATGATTAATGATTTTGAGTATTTTTTTATGTAACTTGGCCATCTGTCTATATTCTTTCGGGAAATGTCTATGCAGGTCCTTCAACTGTTTTTATGTTTAGTAATTTTTTTTTAATTTTTTAATGTTTCTTTTTGAGAGAGAGTGAGAGAGCATGCACTGGGGAGGGGTAGAGAGAGAGGGAGATATAAAATCTGAAGCAGGCTCCAGACTCTGAGCTGTCAGCACAGAGCCTGACATAGGGCTCAAATTCGTGAACCATGCGATCATGATATGAAATGGATGCTTAACCGACTGAGTCACCCAGGCACCCTTCTTTGCCTGTTTCATAACGGGTTTATTGGTTTGTTTGCTGTTGGGTTGAGTTCCTTTATATATTTTGGATATTAATCCCTTGTCAGGTATGTGGTTTGCAAATATTCTCTCCTGTTTTGTAGATTGTCTCTTCACTCACTTGATTGTTTCCTTTGCTGGGTAGAAGCCTTTTAATATGATACAATCCCATGTTTTTGCTTCTGTTTCCTGTGTTTTGAAACCATATTCAAAAAATCGTTGCCTAAATGAATTCCCTATCATTTCTTCTAGTACTGTTTCAGTTTCTGGTCTTATGTTTAAGTCTCTAATCCATTTTGACTTGATTCATGTGTACTGTGTGAGAAAAGAGTGCAATTTCAGTCTTCTGCATATCGATATAGTTTCCCCACCATGATTTATTGAAGAAACTGTCCTTTCTTCATTGCATATTCTTGGAATCTTAGTCAAGGATCAGTTGCCTGTAAATGCATGGATTTATTTCTGGGCTCTCTGTTATGTTCCATTGGTATATGTATCTCTTTTCATATCAGGCACATACTATATTGATTGTTATAGCTTTGTAGCATATTTAAACCAGGTAGCATGATGCCTCCAGCTTGTTCTTTTGGCTCAGCACTATTGGGCTGTTCGGTGTCTTTCATGATTCCACATGAATTTGGGGATTGTTCATCCTATTTTTATGGAAAAAAAATGCCATTATAATATTAACCGGGATTCCATTGAATCTGTAGGTCACTTTGTATAATGTGGACATTTTAACAATACTAATTCTGCTAATCCATTAACACAGATATAATTCCCTGTATTGGTATCTTCCTCGATTTCTTTTATCAATGTCTTACATAAATTTTTAATAATTAAATAAGTGTAGTACTGACACATAGCTTGCAGAGGCCAGTGAAACAAAACCATGACCATGAATATATCAAGTCACATAAATTAACTTAGCGTATAATTAACATGGCATCTCAGATCAGAAATAAAAGATCAGCCATTTATTATATTGTGCATTGACAAATGGACAGACAGCTGGACAGAAAAAAAATCAAGATTAATATATGACTTGTACTATAGGCCAAGGCAAATTATAAAGGGATCAAAGATTGGATCTAATGAAAGTTCAAACTTTGTAAATCCCACATCAATTTTAAAAATGATAACTATCACCACATTTTATGTTTATATAACAAGAATGTTCAAACAAATTCAAAACATAGTAACAGACTGTGAAATATTTTCATTTACTATCAAATACAATGTACTGTTCTCTCTAATATGTAAAGAACTCCTACAAACTTATAACAAAGTAACTGGAAATAGTGTAACCTTTGACCAATAAGTTTAAAGAATAGGAAAGAAAAATAAAATGACTCTGAAACATATGGCAAGTTGTTTAAACTGAACTCTAATAAGAGAAAAACATATTGGAACAATGCTCCAGTACCTTTTAAAAAATGACACGATTAGAAGATTCTAAGTTGTGTCAGTTCTGTACCTGTGAAAAGACTAATACTTTCATACATTTATAGTACAACCTCTGTGGATAACAAGAGTCACAAATGCACTTGGGGCTCCTAGGTGGCTCAGTCAATTGAGCATCTGGCTTTGGCTCAGGTCATGATCTCCTGGTTAGTGGGTTTGAGCCCCACGTCAGGCTCTGTGCTGACAGCTAGCTCAGAGCCTCAAGCCTGTCTTCAGAATCTGTGTCTCCCTCTCTCTGTGACCCTCCCCTGCTCTCTCTGTCTCCCTCTGTCTCTCTCAAAAATAAATAAAACATCTTTGGAGAAGTGTCTGTTCATGTCTTCTGCCCATTTCTTCACTGGGTTATTTGTTTTCTGGGTGTGAAGTTTGGTGAGTTCCTTGTAGATTTTAGATACTAGCCCTTTATCTGAAATGTCATTTACAACTATCTTTTCCCATTCCGTCGGTTTCCTATTAGTTTTCTTGATTGTTTCCTTTGCAGTGCAGAAGCTTTTTATCTTGATGAAGTCCCAAGAGTTCAGTTTTGCTTTCATTTTCCTTGCCTTTGGGGATGTGTCCAGTAGGAGATTGAGGTGGTGGAGGTCAAGGAGGTTTTTTCCTACTTTCTCCTCAAGGGTTTTGATGGTTTCCTGTCTCACATTCGGGTCCTTCAGCCATTTTGAGTTAATTTTTGTGTATGGTGTAAGATAGTGGCCTAGTTTCATTCTTCTGCATGTTGCTGTCCAGTTCTCCCAGCATCACCTGCTAAAAAGGCAGTCTTTTTTCCATCGCATACTCTTTCCTACTTTGTCAAAAATTAATTGTTCATACATTTGTGGGCCCAGTTCTGGGTTCTCTATTCTATTCCATTGGTCTATGTGTCTGTTTTTGTGCCAATACCATACTGTCTTGATGATGACAGCTTTGTAGTAGAGGCTAAAGTCTGGGATTGTGATGCCTCCCGTTTTGGTTTTTTTCTTCAATATGACTTTGGCTATTCGGGGTCTTTTGTGGTTCCATATGAATTTGAGGATCGTTTGTTCTAGCTTTGAGAAGAATGTTGGTGCAATTTTGATGGGGATTGCATTGAATGTGTAGATTGCTTTGGGTAGTAATGACATTTTCACAATGTTTATT
>NC_043705.1:76944056-76954058 GCF_006229205.1 Suricata suricatta | reverse complement strand
ACTCCTCTGATGATGATTTATGTAAATATTACATTAAATAGACATATTAAACACTATATTTAAAAAAAAGAAAGGTACAATGGATTAATGATTATACCCATGGATCCCACCTTTTTAATTTTCTGCTTAGAATGTCTGACAACTTGCAATAATTTTATCTATTTATTAGAAGCTAGACATTCAAAAGTAAATCAGACAAAATCACTTTGTTTCATATGTTATTGTTTTTTATGCCATTGACAAGAATTTATTCTTATATTAAATAAGATCATAGCAGTCTGAATTGTCTATTTTCATCCAAGATTTCTTTTTTTTTTAAATTAATGTTTATTTATTTTTGAGAGACACAGAGAGAGAGAGCATGCAAGAAGGGGAAGGGCAGAGAGAGAGGGAGATACAGAATCCAAGGTAGACTCCAGGCTACAAGCCTTCAACTCAGAACCCGAAGCAGGGCTGTGAGATCATGACCTGAGCCAAAGACAGATGCTCAACTGACTGAGCCACCCAGGTGCCCCACTCAATCCAAGATTTCTTCTAATTAAGATTTTTTTTTCTTAAATCAGAAACAAAACTCCTTGGGAATCCTGAGTGACTCCATAAGTTAAGCTTCCAATTCTTGATCTTGGCTCAGGTCATGATCTCAGGGTTCATGAACAGGAGTCCCATACTGGGCTCTGTGTTGACAGCATGGAGGCTGCTTGAGATTCTCTCTCTCTGTGTCTCTGCCCTTCCTCTGTTTATACTCTCTTTCTCTTCCAAAATAATAAACTTAAAAATAAAACAAAACAAAAAGAAAAACAAGGGTCCCATGCAAAGAAAAAAATCACTCAAGGAAAAAATAAAACTCTTTATAATGATCACATCTCATTTACATTTAGAAAATTCAAAAGGCAGATGTCATCCTTTAAAATACTGATAGATGTCACAAAATGTGCTAATCTACACAGGCTTCTCCTTCTACAACATATATAACAAAATGTTTCAAAACACACAGATTGTTTAAGACAAACAAACACACTGTGTAACATAAATATATAGAAGTTTGACTTCATTGTTTTACAGGTAATCCTTCTACAAGCAATTGACTAATATTTTCCTAGACACCAATCCCAAATTGGCCAAATACTGGAAGATACTATTGAATAGTGTGTTCTTACCCTGGCAATAGATTGATTTCTTGAACATGCTTTGGCAAATTCTAATTTGGGCTATAAGAGATTATTGGTATCCTATACAGATTTAACTTCCTCAAGTACAATCTTTAAAAAGAAAGGGATGAAAATAACTATATGTTTTATAGGACATAATGCTTATAAATTAGAATATACCTTAGCTATTTATATATAAAGCATTCTTTGGTATTGATGAATGAAAATCTCTGTTCTGTGCTATTTTATGGAGCTTCTGCTGGCCATGCAAATATCCAAGAATGAGAAAATATATCTATCCCATTGTGTCTTACAGCAAAGAAAATAGTGACCATTTGGCATGGGGTGGAGGACAGGATAAATCAGTGGTATAGTCACAATGACCAAACACTTAGATTTTAGCAGGCAACTGATACCAATGAAAATATTACTGTTACAATACACAGCAAAACACCTATATTAAAAATTCTGTTGATGGGGATTTAGATGGAGCTGTTTCCCAAATTATATCATTTTAAAAAATCAGTATTTTTGTTGAATCTAACATAGAGTAGGATATATGGGATTATAGATGACAGTTTTAAATATTTCAAAACAATGAAGCAAGTTATACTCATACATATTGGCAGAGGGTAACCAGTTCCACATACTTGCATAACACTCTCAACATTACTTGCCATTGTTTCCATGGGCATATTATCTGATTAGAAAATGTACTCGGAATATATACTTTAGATGCAATTATATATATTCATGAAAAAGTAAGCTTAAAAATATCAATGCCAGCATTTTTATAAGAACAAAAGATTAGAAAACATTAGATGTCATTTAGTAAAGCTGGATAAATTATGGTAATTGATAAAAGAGAATACTATCATGTAGCCATGGGAAGGGGGGAAAGAGACAGCTCACTATGCTGATACAGGACAAACTTTAAGATGTTTCATTAAGCCAAAATAAGGAGGATAAAACTGAATTTAATATAGAACCATTTGTATTAAAAGAACAAAATGTGATTGGTATAGACATATCCCTAAATAAGTTTAGTATAACCTATTTCTTCAAGGAATCCCAAAGAGCTGTACTTTGGTCAAAGTAACTCAGAGATTGTGAAAGTAGCTGGGAATTAAGGAAGGGACAGGACACAAGAAAGTGTGTGGAACACATTCTGGAGGCAATTTCCTTTCTGGTGGGAACTGACATGTTGGTTCTGGGTAAACAGAGAGGAGTCTTTAGTAAAGGATCTAGTTTTTGTTTACATCGGCCTTAAACAGACATCTATTCAGACTGATTTCCTTCTCTTTTCAGCAAAGATCTCCTTGAAGTATAAATATGAACTTTTAGCTATCTTTTGTATTAAGAAAAAAAAAAAAAAAAGAAAATTGTCCAAACACAGATTTTCTTCAACAGTGTTCTTTATCTACATTCACTGCAATCTTTTCTTATCTCAATTTGACAGGACACACATCTGGTACCTGGTGTGGTGCTTATTCACCAACACAAGAAGAGAATTGGTTTATGGTTGGCACTGACGTTGGATCTATCCTGAGGCTCAACATGACAATTAAAGTTAATGTTCTCTAGTTATTCTTTTGTCACCTTCTAGCTGACCAGATTTAAAGAAAACTCATTTCTCAAGGGTGATACAATAAGCATTAAGGTAACTATGATGAATGCAATTATCTAATGTTACTGAACTTGTCACTAGCATGAGGAGGTGGTTCTCACCCATGTTATGTGTGTTTAGTGAGAGAGTGAGTAGGGAGCAAATGATTGTGTGTGGGGGGGGGGGGAGGGGTTGGCTTCTTGTCATTATCAGTGACTCTCCTCTTCCCTCAGCCCCTTTCCTTTCCTTCCCAGGCTGCCTTTGCTGCCCCCTGGGCCATGGGAACTGAGCGACGATGACATGGAGGTGGAGAGCAACAAAGAGCAACTGAGGTTTCAATCTGCCTATGACAAAGAGGCTCATCATAACACTCATAACACACTGGAATGAAAACATAAGGCCCACATCAAAGATGTGACTTGGTCCTGTCACTCCAAGAACAGCAGGCACTCTGGGCTGAAATCCTAGACAAAGCCACAGAGTATATCCAGTATATACAAAGGAAAAACCACAGACACTAGGAAGATACTGATGACTTCGATTGGCAGAATGCTCTTCTGGAACCAGCAAGTCCATGCATTGGAAAAGGCAAGGTCGTGTGTCCAAATTCAGACCCACTACCCCTGCTCTGACAACCACTTGCACACCAAAGCCAAGGGCAGCACTAACCCTGCCTTTGATGGAGGCTCAGACATCAGCTCTATGTAGAGTCCGAAGCAGGAAGAAGCCTCAGAGGTCAGCTAAGCTCTGCTGGAGACAAACTGTCTGTCTCCTCCTGCATCTCACCCTGCTTTCTTTTAGTTTATGCTTAGAGTCCTCAGAGCCATTTTAGAGACTCACTTTTCCCTCTTACTCCCTTTTTATTTTAAATTTCATTTAAATTAAGATTTTAATGCAGAAGCTCTTAGGTGACAGCTGTCATTCTCCTTCCCCATTTCCACCTTATTTACTTGTTTGTTTGTTTTTTAACATTTCTCTTCAGGGATTCCCTGTCCATACTAGGAATTTTAAACCCAACTTAGGAGCTTTTTTCTGTGGAGGACAGAGGGCCAGCTGGAACTCTGAACACATAGTGCCATGACTATGGATACCAGCTCCTCTAGCCCTGCCCCTCTGTCTTTCCTCCCAGGCCATTCTTACCTCCGTTTGATAGACTTTGTGAATCTGTGGACTGGTCTACTTCAAGAACATGACCAGTTTGGGGAGTCTGGGTGGCTCCATTGGTTAATAGTCTTACTTCATTTCAGGTCATGATCTCACTGTTTGTGAGTTCAACCTCCACATCGGGGTCTGTGCTGACAGCTCAGTGCCTGGAGCCTGTTACAAATTCTGTGTGTCCCTCTCTCTCTCTGCCCCTCTGCCACTCACATTCTGTCTCTCTCAAAAATAAATAAACATTAAAAAAAAGATGATCGGTTTGGAGTGACCAGCATTAATCCCTCTTTAAATTATTTTTTTCTAAAAAGCTATTTATCACTGGTATTGAAAGACCAGAGCCTTTGCAGTATAAGAACAAGTGAGGAAAGATATACAAAACAGAGACGTTGGCCTGTCTCACTCCTGCTTCTCTCAGCCAGCCTTAGGGAAGGCCGCATGTCACATGTAGGATATGTAGGGGACAGCGGGCAGTGGTGAAGTGGTAGCCACCTGGGGTGGGGATTTATTAGTGGGTGGGACAAGGAGAGAGGATTGGGCCAGGTAGAAGTTTTGTACTGAGAGTCATTGACAATGTTTTGATATTTATTTCCTGCTATTGAAATTTGAATCTGAGTGAACTATCCCTATTTCTGATGATGTTGGTATTGCAAAGTGACAGATTACATAAAGTAGTGATGAAATCTTTAAAAAAAGAATTTGTCACTAAGCATTGTCTCCTCAGATAAGATGAACTGGATAACTAGAAAGCCCTTCTTTTCAAAAGTTGTTTCCTTGCCACAGAAAAGTGATTGCATGAATGATCTAAACTTTGAAGAGGTACTTGCTTCTATTTAGAGGTGGATGGAGAGTTTGAATTCTTAGTAGCTCACTCATCAGTATTTTCTTCATTTTCTCCATGGAAAGAACACAAATCTTCTCATTGGCCAGTTTTCTGTTGATATCCTACATAGTTCGTCTTTGATCTAGATCATCCTTAGGGTTTTCTAAATCTTGGAAATGGCGAAATGGAATGCTTGTTGGATTGGATGCACTGAATTTACCACCAGAATTAAGGGTGAGAAGCTTATGTTTAGCATACATGTCTTGGCCTATTTTTTGGAGGTTTTGGTTCTGACAGTTCAACTTCCAGATATTTCACACTGTTATTTTGGTCTGCTAGTTTATATGGTACTGCTGATGTTCTCCATTTTCACTGCTGGTGGTAAGGATGGAGAAAAGCTTTCCCCAGTTGTGGCCCCTTGGTGCATCTTGGTAGACGGTGGTAGTCTCTGGTTTTCACAGGAAGAAACCTCCTTGGCAGGAGGCTTGCTATGGCAGGGCCACCCCTGCCTTTTGGAAATGGAGACTGGCCCCCAGACTACTTGTTGCCTTGTGATGTGATTCCTCCGGGTCCCCCCACCCCACCCAAATCCTCCCCGTCAGTCTCTCTGGTGTCTCTGGACCACATTAAGAAGTCTCAGGTCCAAGGCCAGGAAGGAAAGAATGTCACTACTGGGGAAACTCCAGCTCAATCTCCTTTGCTGGTTCTACCAGGTTTAATGTGGTGTTTCAGGCACAGCTCCCATTCAGTCCAGGAGAGGAATGGGCATACTAGGGATGCTTTCCATTCCTGGTTTGCGTGTTGTGAAATGCCTCGTCTTCTCTTGAAAGGAAGATATAACACAGCTTGGTGCTCTGTTCCTCTAATCCTGGGATCCCAAACCAGTTTGCTTTCTTGCTAACAACTTCCAGAGATCTCCACTGTCATCTCTTTCACTATTTCTTGGGTTTTTGGTATATTTAGCAGTGAGGATAAGGGGGAAGTGGGTCTCTGTCATATTATCCCACAACTGAGGTTTTAATAAATGTTAAGCCAAATAATGAGTTTCATGGTTTCTTTCTACAAATGCTCCTGAGATTCCTTCCTTGAAATATACTTGCATGGAGCATTAAAAATAAACTTCCAAAGATATTGGATATTATAGTATTATTGACCTTCCTTGGCTATAAAAGACCACATTCTATGAAAGTCTAGAAAATTCAAGGTTATAGTCTGGTGAAGGTAAACAGAGATAAGTACAGAACCACCTCTCTTATTATCATCAAGAGAATGGCTACTGGGTTTCTTAACTCCCATAAATTATCCTGTTTATCCTTGAGACAGTTTCCTAATCAGGTGAATAGTATTTGCTTAAATATTTATATCACTGTAGTAAAGATAGATAGAGCGTATTCATATTGTTAATCATACATAGGTGATCTTTTAATTTTATCATTTAATACTTTAAAAATCATAAATTATTTCTTTAAAATTTTGTTTAAATTTTATCCAGTTTCTGAGAGAGAGAGAGGGAGAGAGAGAGAGAGGGAGAGAGAGGAAGAGAGACAGAGTGCAAGTAGGGGAGGGACAGAGAGAGAGGCAGACACAGAACCTGCAGCAGGCTCCAGGATCTGAGCTGTCAGTACAGAGCCTGAGGCAGGGATCCAAACCCACAAACCATGAGATCATGACCTGAGCCGAATTTGATGCTTAAACAACTGAGCCACCCAAGTGCCCTATAAATTATTTCTTAATATTTAACTCAAGTTCTCAATCCTAATGAGAGAAACAGTCTCTAATCCAGACATTTTTCAGGAGACATAATCAAAGAGAATAGTCAATTACCAGAAGTGTTAGTTTTATCAGGAGCCCTGTTTACAGATCTCAAAGGAAATTACTCAGTATAAAAATGGGTGAAAGGTATACCTTGTTTCAAAATGTTTATCTTTGAAGCAGCCAAAAACATCTTACTATTTTGCAAATGAGCTAGAGTTTTTTGTTTGTTTGATTGTTTGCTTGTTTTTTCATTGTCAGCTTTACATCCTGTCATTTTTATCTATATCAAGCAGAAGGTGCTGGTATTGTTTTACATAACATACCAGAAAGTTTAAGATAAATGAGACCAGAGGAGGCTGACATAGATAGTTTCCAAAAGAAGAAACTATAAAGAGACTGGCTTCTGTGTAGAGTTACTGAAATAACAAAACATGCTAGGTGTGATAATAAAAAATACTGCAAATGTGTCAAGAAAATTTTACAACTTTTTTACACCTGAAATTTGACTATTATAAAACAATTTAGAAACAACAATATTAAAAAATAATTTTTAAAGTAGCCGTGTAAAATTGACTAAATCAATTTTGGGAAATTTAAAATCATTCTCTTCAAAATTAAATAACTCACTGTCTACATAACCTATATTTTCCTTTAACTTTACTATTTCTAGACAGCTTCATGAATTCATATTTAATGACCATCTACTATATACCAGAGATTGAACTCACCACTTTATTTCTCCTCATCCTTTATTATTATTGTTCATATTTTACAGATGGTAACAATGAATCTCAGAGAAGTTAAATAATTACTCTTTGACCTCACAATTCAAAGTAGAAAATCTCAGATGAAAATCTAGTTTTGTCTATATCCAATACCATGCTTTTTCCATTAAACCATTCTACTTTCCACTATATTTGATTCCCAAATTTTATCATTTACTTTCTTGGTTCTCAAAATTACTTTTTTGGCCCTGTTAATTATTAATTAATAAAAATTAAGTATGTGTCAAGTTTCCCTTTTTATAAAGATTATGTATTAATGATAGAGTATAAGATTAGTACATAATTGTTTTCCATTTAATTGTTCATTTAACAAACATTTACTAAACACTTTTTATTTTTTTAATATCTATTTTGAGACAAAGAATGTGTGTGTGTGATGAGGGAAGGGACAGAGAGAGAGAGAGAGAGAGAGAGAAAGAATCCCAAGCAGGCTCTACATTGCCAGTGCAGAGCCCAACATGGGGCTCGAACTGATGAACTGCAAGATCATGACCTCAGTGGAAATAAAGAAGTGGGATGCTTAACTCACTGATCCACCCAGGTGGCCCTATTAAATCCCCTTTAAATCACAGACATCATGTTGGGGATACAATAGGAAATACATATTAGCTCCATCCTACCATATTTCATTATGTAATAAGAAAGGTAAATTCATCAACTAATAATATTATTGAAAAAGACCTCTAATTAAGAGATATAAGAAATATTATTTGAGCACCAAGAAAAGGCAAAATAATGATTAATTCTCAGTATATAGAGAACATGTCGTGGAGAAGGTGACATAGGGTTGAACTTTGAAAGATGAGTATGCATAGGACATAGGGAAAGGGTGATCCAGGTAGATGGGGAAACACAAGCAAAGTCACCAAAAACTATATTACATGATGTATTCCAGACACAGAAAACTACTTACTGCTCCTAGGGCTGGAAAAGCACAAGAGAATGTGAAAGAGGAGACCCTAGGGATATGTCATGAACAGATTATAAAGAGTTTTATGTATCTGATGAATTATGATGACTTTAGATGAAGATTCTGAAGGATTTTAAGCAGAAGAATATTATAATCATATGCATAGCTCCCTACTCTTACACATAGTAGCTTACATCCTAAGTGTTAAGATATTTATATCATCACATTGCAATGTTTTCTTTCTTTTTTTTTAAATTTTTTTTAATGTTTTATTTATTTTTGATACAGAGAGAGACAGAGCATGAGGGGGGAGGGGCAGAGAGAGAAGGAGGCACAGAACCGGAAGCAGGCTCCAGACTCTGAGCTAGCTGTCAGCACAGAGCCTGACGTGGGGCTCGAACCCACAAACGTGAGATCTGACCTGAGCCGAAGTCGGAGGCTTAACCGACTGAGCCACCCAGGCGCCCCAATGTTTTCTTTCTTAAAATGAGTTAGTAAATGTTTTATTTTACAGAATGAATTAGTGAGGTGGTATCTCTTTAAGTCCTTCTTGCTCACTCATATACTCAGATATGGTTTCTTAGGTAGAAGAAAAACAGATTAGAGTTAACTAGGTGTTGTATATGATTAGCAGTGTATTTTATCAAATCAACATCTACTATTTAGAATCCTGAACAATATGTCACATATGTATATGTATGACCTAAACATTACTTTGGAGTATAATAAAAAATATAATAAAAAAACAATCCAGAGAATAGTGAAGATGTGAAACAGTAAATCAAAGAGGACTAATGATTTTCATTGTTTTTTTGTGGAATTGATCTATATCTCTATTAATAACATCATTTTTGGTGGCTGAATATCTTTTTATAAGAGTTTTTCATCTTGGGGATTGGTGAATAAGTGAGGATTTGAGAAGCTCATGGAGTAAAACAATCTATGTTTTGCATGTTTTTTCTTTCATTTTTTTGCCTTCCAAGATGATTTATATTTGTAAATTAAAGTTTCAAAATTAAAAAAAATATGGTTTCCTATTGTCTGTGTTTACTTGTGCACCAACTGTGAAGTCCTTCTCCCTCTCCAAGGCAACGAGTGGAGCCAGTTCTTCAGAGTAGGAGCAGGAAACAAAGTTGTCAAGTCCTTAGTTATTACCACTGGCACAGCAAGTACCATTTAACACCTCTCTGTGGAGCTACTTGGTGTCACTCAAGCCCAGACTGTCCAGTCTCCATCTGAAGATTTACCTTGAATACCTTACATTGCCTGTATCCAGAATGTGTACAATTGTGCTTTTAATTGCTTTATTGTAAGACAATCCTCTCTACTGTCAGGTGAGCAGCCATTCTGGATTGGTGATATTCATCACTCAGTTCTCCCATTTGACCACTTCAGATGAACTGTGTGCCACTCTCTACCCTGCCTCCATTCTGGAAATAAAAATAGGATCTTGGACTACTATGAGTGACCTCCTGATGTGAGAAGTGTCACTTGCACCTGTCTGCAGTGATGTTAGACAAAATAAATTCAAAACCTTTTACTGAGTCCAAAGTGAAACACTGCCTTATCACCATTCTTCCCAAACTGTACATGTAATTAAAATTACTTTTTGGGGAGGAGCCAAGATGGCGGAGAGGAAGGGAGCTCTGTAAACCTTGTCTGTCCCATCGATCGAACTGAGAAGGACATTGCTCTCATCTGCATGAGCGGAAGGAGAAAATATGGACTCCAGAAGGAAGAGAACCTGAAGGATACCTGAGTGAGTGAGTGCGAACTGGGGAGATTGGAAAACGGGCCAGCCCGAGATGGGCAGGGGAGGT
>NC_043705.1:76942038-76943956 GCF_006229205.1 Suricata suricatta | reverse complement strand
AGCTCTGTAAACCTTGTCTGTCCCATCGATCGAACTGAGAAGGACATTGCTCTCATCTGCATGAGCGGAAGGAGAAAATATGGACTCCAGAAGGAAGAGAACCTGAAGGATACCTGAGTGAGTGAGTGCGAACTGGGGAGATTGGAAAACGGGCCAGCCCGAGATGGGCAGGGGAGGTGGGAGCCCCAGCCCAACGCAGGGCAAGCGCACGGAGCCCGAGTGACAAAGGGAAGAGACAGAGAGACTGAATACACTCATAGTACTGTCTCTGGGGAAGATGTAAAGAACGCTTAACCACGCTTGGAGAGAGAAGCTCACCCCATAGATAACTGCTGGGTAGCCTAAATCCAGAACCCAGGTGGCACAAGGGAAGGAACAGCTTCCAGCCCTGTGCCATCTTGGCTAGGAGCTGGCGGCCACTGCCACGGCGGTGATAGGGGTGCTCACTTCGACCTTGGTTTTGGGAGTGGGATCACGCACCTCATTTCACGACACATCTTGCCCCCAGCATTGGCTGCGCGAAACCTGAATCCCGGGTGCCAAGATGGAAAAAATAGCCCCCAACTCTGCATGATCCCTGCAGGGAATTGGCGGCAGTGGAGACCTGGGTGCGTGCACACAGGCTACAGGAGCTCCCAGCTCATTTCCAGCAGCTCCTGGCGCCACCTCAGGCAACAGCTGCTCACTCATTCCTCCCCCAACGCCAACACGATCCCCGCGGGGGTTGGGTCTGAGACGGTGCGCACTTCACCTCCTGCTGCACATCTCACCTCAGGCAGGGTCAGCCAAATCCCAGCCTGAGCCAAGACAAACCAATTACTCCCTCTAAGAAGCCAGCAACCAAAACAAAAACACCATCTGTGGTAGCATAAAGAGTGCATGGACTGGAACTTTGAACTGAGGCAGGCCTGGAAAATACAACTCTGCTCAACCGTGGCAAAAGGAGATCGGACTCATTAGAGTGGCCTACAGTTCTTGTTCAGCAGAATTTGGTGTGCCGCCTGCCTATCTAATCTCGGCAAACACCAAGGCGGAGCCTCTGAGAGCAGCCTCTAAGACCTACCACATCAAACCACACCTACCCACGAGAGGAAGCTGGTGTTTTTTTAGGGTTTTGTTTTTTTTTTGCTTTTTTTATAAGTTTTTTTCTTTTTTTCTTCTTTTTTTTCTATTTGCCTTTTTCTGTACGTATTTTTTATTATTACTTTTTTTACTTAAGTTTTTAAAAATTTTTACCCCTTATTTTCCTTTCTCCTTTCTCCCTTTTTTTTTTCTTCTTACTTTCTTGCAATCCAGATATATTCTCCTATATCTCATCCCTACCTCTCCCCTCAACTGGTCATACACTTTTAGACTGTCCACTGTCCTTGATTGTCTCTGCCCCCCCTTTATTTTTTTTCCTTCTGTTTTTCTTTTTCTTTTTCTTTTCTTCTCCTCTTTTTGTCTCTTTCCTCCCCACTCTCTTTATTTTCTTTCCTCTTTTAATGTGTTTGTTTGTTTGATTTGTCTGTGCGTTTGTGAGTTACTGTTCCCTCTGTGTTGGTCTGTCTGTTTCCTTCTTAGGGCTACACCAAGAAACAAGCCAAAGTGTGCATGACAGCGAGACCCAAATACTGCTGAGTAGGGAAATAAAATATTCAAAGGCACAGCAAGCAGTGCTCAACGAGGTCTCTAAAGGTGACAAGAGACAGAAAAATAGCAAAAATGACAAAACGATGGAACTCTCCCCTGAAGAACCTCCAGGAGGAAGTCACAGCCACAGAACTGCTCAAGGCAGATCTAGACAACATACCAGATCAAGAATTTAAAAAACTTGTCATAAAATTAATTGCTGGGGTTGAGAAAAGCATCAAGGAATTAACTGAGACAATCACTAGGCACATTGAAAATAGGTGTGATGAGTTAAAAAAGGCTATAG
>NC_043705.1:76940451-76941938 GCF_006229205.1 Suricata suricatta | reverse complement strand
AGACACCTTCAGGTTGAAAGTAAAGGGATGGAGAAATATCTATCAGGCAACTGGAAGCCAAAAGGAAGCTGGAGTAGCCATCCTTATATCAGACAAACTGGACTTTAAAGTAAAGGCAGTAACAAGAGATGAAGAAGGACATTATATAATAATTACAGGATCTCTCCATCAGGAAGAGCTAACAATTATAAATATCTATGCGCCTAACTCGGGAGCACCCAAATACATAAAGTAACTAATCACAGAAAGAAACAATCTTATTGACAAAAATGTGCTAATTGCAGGGGACTTTAATACTCCACTGACAGCAATGGATAGATCAACCAGACAGAAAATCACTAAGGAAACAATGGACCTGAACGACACACTGGATGGAACTGATAGATATATTTAGAACTCTGCATCCTAAAGATAGGAAATTCACCTTCTTTTCAAACGCACATGGCACATTCTCCATTATAGACCGCATACTGGGACATAAAGCAGCCCTCCATAAGTATAAACAAATAGAGATCGTACCATGCACACTTTCAGATCACAATGCTATGAAACTTGAAGTTAACCACAGAAAAAAGTTTGGAAAATCTCCAAAAATGTCGAGGTTAAAAACCACCTAACGATTGCGTTAATCAGGCAATCAGAGAAGAAATTGAAAAATATATAAAAACCAACGAAAATGAAAATACAACCATCCAAAATCTCTGGGATGCAGCCAAGGCAGTCCTAAGAGGAAAGTATATTGCAATCCAGGCCAACCTCAACAAACTAGAAAAAGTGCAAATTCAAAATTTAACAGAGCACCTACTGGAACAAGAAGGGAAGCAGCAAGAGCACTCCAAACCCAGCAGAAGAAAAGAAATAATAAAGATCAGGGCAGAAATAAACAATATGTAATCCAAAAGAACAGTTGAGCAGATCAATGAAACCAAGAGTTGGTTCTTTGAAAAAATAAACAAAATCGATAAACCTCTAGCCAGGCTCCTCAGAAAGAAAAGAAAGAGCACCCAGATAGACAAAATCATGAATGAAAAACGATCTTTTACAACCAATCCATTAGAAATACAAGCAATCATCAGAGATTACTATGAAGCATTATATGCCAACAAACTGGAAACACAGAAGAAATGGACAAATTCCTAAATACACATGCACTGCCAAAATTCAAACGGGAAGAGATAGAAAGCATGAATAGACCAATAACCAGTGAAGAAATCGAATCCGTTATCAAAAATCTCCCAACGAATAAGAGCCCAGGGCCAGATGGCTCCCCAGGGGAATTCTACCAGACATTTAAAGCAGAGCTCATACCCGTTCTTCTCAAACTATTACAAAAAATAGAAATAGAAGGAAAACTTCCAAACTCATTCTACGAAGCCAGCATCACCTTGATACCCAAACCAGACAGAGACCCAGCCAAAAAAGAGAACTACAGACCAATATCCTTAATGAATACAGATGTAAAAATACTCAATGAGATACTAGCAAAT
>NC_043705.1:76935001-76940351 GCF_006229205.1 Suricata suricatta | reverse complement strand
ATTACATGAAACAGAAGTTGGTGTTTTGATTTTTTACTTTGCTTCTCTGTTTTGAGTGTTATTGCAACTACTGTATTGTAAATGATGGAAAATAATTGCATATGTTAAAAAAATATGAAACTTTATAAAGTAAAAATAAATAAATAAAAATTTTAAATTAAAAAAATAATAAAATAAAATTACTTTTTATATGACAGGGAGGCCCTTTTTGCCTCTGAGCTTTCAGTTCCATAGCATGCATACGGATGCTTTGTGTGTCATGGCCTGTATCCATTTTACAGTAGAGAGAATGAACCATGATGGTACTTGAAGCAGTATTTTCCTCTATTTTTACATCCATGTATATTTTATTAGCATTTTTAGAAGTAAATAGACAGTAATTAGCAGGTAAAACTTTGGAGAGAAGCTGCAAGGTCCACTGGATAAATTACAGAAATCAATTTTCTGATATGGTAAGTGATTGGCTGGTTATGGTATATTGATCTCTGGAAAGTTTTCTAAAAAACATGTGAAAGTTATTTACATTAGCATTGTTTTAATGATCCTCTGAAAATAAGGCATTAATTTTGGAGCAA
Organism: Suricata suricatta; assembly: GCF_006229205.1. Classification (NCBI taxonomy): domain Eukaryota; kingdom Metazoa; phylum Chordata; class Mammalia; order Carnivora; family Herpestidae; genus Suricata; species Suricata suricatta. Next base: position 76,939,776 of record NC_043705.1, on the reverse strand, counting down.
TGAGGTGGAATTAACTTTTAAAGGGTAAGCCCTTTTGTACCTTGCTAAGTAGGACTACATCATGGATGATTGAAGTTGAGATGGACCAAGGTGATCACATGGGGCAGGTTTTCACCCCATAGGAGTAGCCACTGAGGTAAAGAGGATAGTGAAATGCTAAGGCACATGAACTATGAAACCAGACTATCAGAATATTTTTATTTTCTTCTAAAGTAAATATCTGTATTGTACTGAACAAGTGACTTAATCTCAATTTATTTTCTTTATAATGAGGTCTATTAATAATGGTGTATAATTATTAAAGCCATACTGGGGTTGCCAGATAAAATACAGGATACCAAATTACATTTGAATTTAAGTATGTCTCAGATATTGCTTGGGATATACTTAAAATGAAAAAGAAAAGTTTATCAGATGTTCAGATATAATGGGTATCCAATATTTTTATTTCCTTAATCTGGCAACTTGTGAGAATTTTGTGAAATAAAGCATAATAAAGCCCTTAAGGAAAACTGCTAGGAATGCAACAATGTGAATTCAATTAATGCTCATTGTATTATTTTCCTTGTTTTCTATTTGTTAATTTGAAGAATAGGTTATAGTCTGGATTCATTGCTTTCCACAGGCCACACTGCTATTCTATCACCTTTTTTATGAATAATCTCCCACCTATATTAAAATAGAGGGCAAATTACTCTATACTCAGGAACTTCTCTTGACCAGTGATCTGAATAAACCTAGGAAGAATAGAGACATTTTCATAACGAACAGACTAGAATAGAGTAATTAGATAAAAGTCATATAAACCAATACATACTCAAAAATCAAGTGTTTTAAGTCCTGGGAATGACCACTAATTTACTTACATTTCGAAGGTTATTATCTGAGATAATGTATGCCATAATATTCACTCCCCATTTATTAATGTGGGTAAATAAAACTTGATTACATGAAATGGCCTCCAGAAGCATTTATATCCTATTTTCTCATTTTAGAAGATTATTCTAAATTTTTTTTATATTTTATTGAGAGACAGAGACAGAACATGAGCATGGGAGGGGCAGAGAGAGGGGTAGAAACAAAATTCAAAGCAGGCTCCAGGCTCTGAGCTGTCAGCAGAGAGCTAGATGGGGCTCGGACCCACAAACCGTGAAATCATGACCTGAGCTGAAGTTGGATGCTCAACTGATTGAGCCACCCAGGTGCCCCTAAAAGATTATTCTAAATTCTAATAGTTCAGCCCTACCAACATTATTTCATCTAGTAGTTTATTTTTACAAAACTAGTGTAATGTTGAAATAACAGCATTTCCTGTTTGGGCTTTAGTGGGCAATTTAGCATGTAATCTTAAGTAGCAAAAAAATTATAAGTGAGGATAACATATGCCAAAATACCTAGAATTTGAAAAGCGTTAGTAGAAACGATGGTAAAAAAGGGAATTGTTGAGGGGATGGATAGAGAGAGACTTGCCTGGGAGGACACTGCTCTGTTTGGTCACATTGTGGCATGAAGTGAAGTTCCTCTTGGAGACCTTGTATCTGGGGAAAGACATGGGATTCCTGGTTTATGTGTCAAGGTCATGAAACTGACTCACATATGTTAGGAAAGAGGGTGAAGCTATGCCTTTTTATTTAACTTGAGTGATTTAGATACTCAAAGTGCTCTGAATAAGCAAACAAAATACTAACTTTTGTGCAGTGACTAGAGCAAACAAGTGGTCATTATATATTAAGTCATGAAGAGGTAACTCATGGAAAACACAGTTCTATTAAATTAAATTTATATAATATTTCATTTAATATTTATTAAACATGAATCATATTATATACTCTTGGCTGTGTTTTTGTAGATATTATTTCTCATAACCAAATAAATACTTTTAATAAATACTGTCTCTCCTATTTCCAGGTGAGAAAATCAAGAATTGGCAATATTAACTCCAGTCCAATACCACTCACTAAGTAAAGAATCGGCAAAGGCATATACAAACTAAGAACTGGCCCACTTGAAAACAATCACAGAGAGAAACAATCTTATTGATAAGAATGTGCTAATTGCAGGTGACTTTAATACTCCACTGACAGCAATGGATAGATCAACCAGACAGAAAATCATTATGAAAAAAATGGGCCTGAATGACACATTGGAACAGATGGAATTGATAGATATTTTTAGAACTCTGCATCCTGACATTAGGAAATTCACCTTCTTTTTGAGTGTACAAGGCACATTCTCAAAGATTGATCACATACTGGGGCAAAAAGCAGCCCTCCATAAGTATAAACGAATAGAGATCATACCATGCACACTTTCAGATCACAATGCTATGAAACTTGAAATTTACCACAGGAAAAAGTCTGGAAAACCTCCAAAAATGTGGAGGTTAAAAACCACCCTACTAAAGAATGATTGGGCTAATCAGGCAATTAGAGAAGAAATTTAAAAATATATGGAAACAAATGAAAACAAAACTACAACAATCCAAAATCTCTGGGACGCAGCAAAGGCAGTCCTAAGATGAAAGTATATTGCAATCCAGGCCTATTTCAACAAACTTAGAAAAAGTACAAAATAAAAGTCTAACAGAACACCTACTGGAACTAGAAGGGGAGCAGCAAGAACACCCCAAACCCAGCAGAAGAAAAGAAATCATAAAGGTCAGGGCAGAAATATACAATGTAGAATCCAAAAGAACAGTTGACCAGATCAATGAAACCAAGAGTTGGTTCTTTGAAAAAATAAAATTGATAAACCTCTAGCCAGGCTCCTCAGAAAGAAAAGAGAGAGCACCCAGATAAACAAAATCATGAATGAAAAAGGATCTATTACAACCAATCCCTTAGAAATACAAGCAACCATCAGAGATTACTATGAAAAATTATATGCCAACAAACTGGACAACCTAGAAGAAATGGACAAATACCTAAATGCACATGCACTGCCAAAAATCAAACAGGAAGAGATAGAAAGCATGAATAGACCAATAGCCAGTGAAGAAATTGAATCTGTTATCAAAAATCTCCCAATGAATAAGAGCCCAGGGCCAGATGGCTCCCCAGGGAAATTCTACCAGACGTTTCACGCAGAGCTAATACCCATTCTTCTCAAAGTATTCCAAAACATAGAAATAGAAGGAAAACTTCCAAACTCATTCTATGAAGCCAGCATCACCTTGATACCCAAACCAGACAGAGACCCAGCCAAAAAAGAGAACTACAGACCAATATCCTTAATGAATACAGATGTAAAAATACTCAACAAGATACTTGCAAATCGAATTCAACAGCATATTAAAAAAATTATCCATCATGATTAAGTGGGATTCATTCCTGGGTTACAGGGGTGGTTCAATATTCGCAAATCCATCAATGTGATACATCACATTAACAAAAGAAAATATAAAAACCATAGGATCCTGTGACAGATGCAGAAAAAGCATTTGACAAAATACAGTACCCTGTCTTAATAAAAACCCTTGAGAAAGTTAGAACAGAAAGAACTTACCTAAACATTATAAAAGCAGTTTATGAAAAGCCCACAGCTAAAATCATCCTCAATGGGGAAAAACGGAGAGCTTTCCCCCTGAGATCAGGAACACGACAGGGGTGTCCACTCTCACCACTGCTGTTTAACATAGTGTTGGAAGTCCTAGCATCAGCAATCAGACAACAAAAGGAAATAAAATGCATCATAATTGGCAAAGAAGAAGTCAAACTTTCCCTTTTCGTAGATGACATGATACTCTACATGGAAAACCCAGCAGACTCCACCAGAGCCTTCTTGAACTGATCAATGAATTCAGTACAGTTGCAGGGTACAAAATCAATGTACAGAAATCAGTTGCATTCCTATACACCAATAATGAAGCAGTGGAAAGAGAAATCAAGAAGCTGATCCCATTCACAATTGCACGAAAAACTATCAAATACCTAGGAGTAAACCTAACCAAGGATGTAAAAGACCTATATGATGAAAACTATAGAAAACTTATGAAAGAGATCGAAGAAGACATCAAGAAATGGAAAAACATACCCTGTTCATGGATTGGAAGAATCAACATTGTGGAAATGTCATCACTACCCAAAGCAATCTACACATTCAATGCAATCCCCATCAAAATTGCACCAACATTCTTCTCAAAGCTAGAACAAACTATCCTCAAATTCATATGGAACCACAAATGACCCCGAATAGCCAAAGTCATATTGAAGAAGAAAACCAAAACCGGAAGCATCACATTCCCAGACTTTAGCCTCTACTACAAAGCTGTCATCATCAAGACAGTATGGTACTGGCTGGCACAAAAACAGACACAAAGACCAATGGAATAGGATAGAGAACCCAGAACTGGGCCCACAAATGTACGGCCAATTAATTTTTGGCAAAGCAGGAAAGAGTATCCAATGGAAAAAAGACTGCCTCTTTAGCATGTGGTGCTCGGAGAACTGGACAGCAACATGCAGAAGAATGAAACTAGACCAGTCTCTTACAGCATACACAAAAATAAACTCAAAATGGCTGAAGGACCTGAATGTGAGACAGGAAACCATCAAAGCCCTCGAGGAGAAAGTAGGAAATAATCTCCTTGACCTCTACCGCAGCAATTTCCTACTTGGCACATCCCCAAAGGCAAGGGAAATGAAAGCAAAAATAAACTATTGGGACCTCATCAAGATAAAAAGCTTCTGCACTGCAAAGGAAACAGTCAAGAAAACAGACAACCGACAGAATGGGAAAAGATCGTTGCAAATGACATATCAGATAAAGGGCTAGTA
>NC_043705.1:76911456-76934901 GCF_006229205.1 Suricata suricatta | reverse complement strand
AATGTAAACTGGTGCAGCCACTCTGGAAAACAGTGTGGAGGTTCCTTAAAAAACTATCCGTAGAACTCCCTTATGCCCCAGCAATAGCCCTGCTAGGGATTTACCCAAGAGAGACAGAAATGCTGATGCATCGGAGCACATGTACCCCAATGTCCATAGCAGCACTGTCAACAATAGCCAAAACATGGAAGGAGCCTAAATGTCCGTCACCTGATGAGTGGATCAAGAAGATGTGGTATATATATACAATGGAGTATTACCTGGCAATGAGAAAGAATGAAATCTGGCCATTTGTAGGAAAGTGGATGGACCTTGAGGGTGTCATGCTAAGTGAAATAAGTCAGGCAGAGAAGGGCAGATACCATATGTTTGCACTCATAGGTCTAACAGGAGAACAGGAGAAACCTAATGGAGGACCTGGGGGAGGGGAAGAAGAAAATAGAGTTGGGGACAGACAGGGATGGAAAACTTGAGAGACTTTTGAATACTGAAAACAAACTGAGGCTTGAAGGGGAAGGGGGAGTGAGGAAAAGAGGTGGTGGTGATGGAGGAGGGCACTTGTGGCAAAGAGCACTGGGTGTGGTATGGAAACCAATTTGACAATAAACTATTAAAAAAAATGAACTGGCCCACTTGAAAGACACTTTTTTCCACTCTACCCTCCAGTGTTAATCTTATTTCGGTGAAGTGTTTTTAGCTTTTAAAATTTGCTTTAACAAACCTGTGACTCAAAGAGAAGGAAGATTTTTAATAAAAGGCAAAACCATAGCCCATGGATTTTCAATTACACGGATATACGTCTTCCCATGATGTGGGATGTCTTTCTACATCAGCCTCACAGAAAGTCAATGGAAAGATGAAATAGTAGCTAACTAATCACTGCAATAACTTATTATATAGAATTAAGCAACTAAGTTATATGTTAAGTAAGCAATACCTAGGTACCACAAATTTCATGTTAATAGTCATATTGACTACTGTGCATTTCTAAATAAAATTTAACTACATATATAAAATAGGAAGAAAAAAGCAAGTGTTTTTATTGGACCACTTATTTAAAGAGGTCCTGGAATTCATATGTAAAGATTGCTAGTATTTTTTTTGCCCTTTTTAGAAGTTTATGATTAAAAAACAGTAATTTTGTAATAATGAAAATATGTGGTTGCTTATTTTAGCAAAACTGATAATCTAAATCAAGTTCATCAACTTAAATTTCTGCATTCGTCATTACCATTCATATAATGAATATACAATTTTAATTAAAATTCAAAATATTTAAAGGACAACGTAATCAAATAAATTTAAATGTAGAGATAGACATACATGAGACTATTTCTGGAGAAACTACTAATATACTCATTAGAGTTGAATAATAATACAAAAGGCCAGTTTTACTGATAATTTCTTTTCTATAAAATTGACTATTTTATTATTCTCAAATAAGAGAATCAGTATTGTGGTGCAGGTACAATTTTATCTCAGTCAACTTTAAAACTGCACAGAATACAGATAATAAAAGATTTGTTATTGGCTAGGAGATACTAATGTTATTTGATTAATTTACTGATATCAATTTACTTATATAAGTCTCATACATGAGGAAGGTAAAGCTGATATAATATTTCTTCTCTTTTCAAATTGAAATTATTTTTAAAACTACAACTTGGTTTCACCAATGACTGATAAAAACAATCATATCCTGGTCCTTGAAAGGTTTTACTCAATGAAACTTTCTGCAGACACCAATTTGACAGTTAAGCATTGCAATACCAGGCATTTCCAGTTATACCAATAAATTCGGTCCTTCATCACTGTGACAGCTACCTTATTACTTTAAATCTGGGAGTATGAAATCTGACTATCTCTTCCTGGGGAATTTTTTACACTGAATGGTACATTGGTATAAAAGAAGGCATGGCAGCAATCTTCCAAGGGGGTTATCTTTATTCCTTCAAAACCAGAAAGAGAGATATCATGGAGAAAATGTTAACAAGTAAAACAAAGAGGTTATAAATATGGTCACAAATCAATAATCTCTCACAATGAAAGGAACAAGGATGAAACATCAAAATGCACACAAGGAATAAAGCATATCTATTTAAAGATGAAAGATATACCAATCTTATTATTTTCACCTGAATTCTGTCCACTAATAGAATAGAGCACACAGACCTTTACATGGCTGTCTCCATCCAACTGAGCTGGTGTCTGCAGTAGGAGAGCACTCCACGAGTTTCTCTCCTCTAGTTAGTCTACCCTGTGCTTTCCTGATCCATTTTCCCTGTAACTTTAAGCAATTTTACTTTTAAGGAAGTTTTGGGAAATGATTTAGGGAATGGAACAGACTATCTCTGTCCTTCATTTCATTGTTAATATTATATTTGACATATGTCAATGAGAAAAAAGAGCTAAGAGCCTATTTAGCTGTGAATAATTCCATTGCTGAGGAATTGAAATTATGACTCCTTTTCTTCCCTTCTCTTTTCATCCTCTAAACCTTTGGTATTTTTGGAAATTTTTTTTCAAGAATGAATTTACCTGAATAAGCTAGAAGCTGGGAACAACTTAAGCTATAAAATAGTCTTTATGCTCTTGATGCCATCTTATTTCTTCCAAAAACTAAACAATATCACTCTATTCCTGTCTGCGTAGCAATTCAATGACAAAATGAGATAACAGTGTTTAAATATATGGGAGAATGCATTATTTATATTCTTTTTAAAACTTTCATTCTGGGGGTGCCCAGATGGTTCAGAGGAGCATGCAACTCAATCTTGGGGTCATGAGTATAAGCCCACATTGGGTGTAGAGATTAATTAAATAAACAAACTTTAAAAAATAAATGAATCAATTAACCTTGTATTCTGCAGGCAATTGTCAACCAAAATCTAATATGGTCTGCATGTAAAATAACTCACGTGATCTGGGCACACTAATTTTGTGAACTCAGTTTAGCCTAATGGTGTCTTGACCTATCACTAGAGCTAAAGCCCTGATTTAAATATCCTTCTGTGACTGTAAGAAATTATAGGAGATTAGTGAGCATCCATACTTCCTGTTATCACCAGCCTCTGTGCACCTTCATCAGCACTTAAGAGATCTCTTATCATTGGGATACCTGGGTGGCTCGGTCTTTGGTTCAGGTCATGATTTCATGTTCATGGGCTCGAGCCCTGTGTCAGGCTCTGTGCTGACAGCTCAGACCCTGGAGCCTGCTTTGGATTCTGTGGCCCTCCCTCTCTGTCCCCCTCCTGCTTGCACTCTGTCTCTCCCTGTTTCTCAAAAAGTAAAATAAAATGTTTAAAAAAATTTTTTAAAAAGGGAAATCTCTTATCTTTACCCTTTTCCTTCTTGTCCTGGCACCATAGAAATAAAAAAGGAGTGGGATGCAGTAGTGTTGTTTCTATAGAGACAGGGGGCATTGACCAGACTTCCTGGCTTTGCTCCTTGTCTCATGCTAGAAATTAGTGGCAAGCCAAATAAATATGCCTTCTACTGACTGTTCTTTTACATAAAATTTCACAAAATGTTTTTGATTATTTTATCCTCTATACTTTTAATTCCAAAAGTGTTGCTAGATTTTGTTTTGATTTAATGAGAGGTCACCTGTGGAATTCAATGTTCTTCTGTGTGTTCTGCATTGATTTCAAAAAAGGTATATTCTTCTGAATGTATAAGGAAACTCTGAAAATATGATGAACTAATAATAAAATGTGTTAATGAGAACAGTTTCCATTTGAGCAAATCCTTTTATTAAGTTGCCAGTTCCAGCTACTTGCTGCCATATAACTTGCCCAAATAAGCTAACATCTGGGTTTTGTTTTCCTGGAAGTCGTGTTTCAGCAGCAAGCAGTACATTTAGGATTCTTGTCACTGTAACTAAGTCCAAAGGTCTCACTCAGGTACAAAGCACAATTTGGCCCATACTTGAGAGCTACAGATATTTATGTGAGAAGGAAGGCAAAAATAAGCACATACATATAACTGCTGTTTATGTTCAAGGTTCTATGTATATTCACTCTTCCTTCTTTCTACTTATATATATGTGATATATAGATAGTATACAGATATAGATAAAGATACAAATATAAATAGATGGATACAGTTGATTCATGAATATCACATTTGAATTGCATATATATATATATATATATATATATATATATATATATGGACTTTTTGTCCATACAGTAAAACAGTGCAGTACTATAAATGTATTTTATCTTCCTTATTATTTTCTTTTCCTTATAAGTTAACACATAATTTGTATGTGATAGTAGAGTATTCATGTTATCAGCAAGGCTTCAGTCAACAGCAGGCTGTTAGTAGTCAAGTTTTTTGGGGGAGGTTGGCACCACTAACCTTCATGTTGTTCAAGGGTCAACTGTATAATATAAATATATACATTACAAATTTTTTAAACTCTATGGAGTAGGAATTCTTGAGCTGATTTATACATAATTAAGGCTCAAAGGGAAGGAGCATATATCCATCAAACAGTTAATAAGTGATAGTGCTAATACTTGTTCATTTATTTATTCATTATTCAATATTTATTGTGCACTTATTTTGTGTCACTCAGCTTCACATTTGGAATGCATCAATGAATAGAACATACAAGATCTCTGTCCTCATGGAGCATAAATTCTCACAGAGGGAAACTGTAATAAGCAATAAACATAGTAAATAAGTTGCAAAGTATATTGGAAGGAGATAAGTACAATGAGAAACAAAGAAAGAACAGGGTAAAAGGGTCCTGGATCCAAAGATGTAGGAGAGCAAGAAGCAGAACAAAATAGGAAGTCAAGGTAGTAGTCATAGACATTGAGATGTGAGCCCACTTTCAAGTGGATAGACCTGTTTGGCTCCAGAGCCCATCTGCTTTCTTTCATTACAGCCACTTTTCTAATAGGTGTTGGTTTGTCCCTAGTCAGAGTTCACCTGAGGTCAAATTAATAATAAGAGATAATGAAACAATTTAGACTTGTAGATTGATACTTTTTTCAATTAAATGTTTAAAAACTACTGGGGGATGAAAACTTATCTGTAAACTTAACAGAGACATCAACCTTTCTCAAATTCTGACATCAACACTTTGAGTGTGACAACATAATCTTGAAAAGTTATAGTTTCTCCTTGGGAATTTCGGGAAGAATCCACTTTTCCTGAAGGCACTATTGAGCCAGATCCCCATAAACTCACTGTTTTTACATCCCCACTATGTGTGGTATTTGTTTGCATAGTAACAATTCAATTCCACCTTAGTGCTTCTCTCTGTCCTCCACACCTCTCCAGGTTGATCGCTATGCTGTATTCTAAAACACTGTGTGTGCTTTACTTTTCTTGGCACTAGGTATGCTGTGACTGAAATTGTGTACACTTGTCTCTCTTCTTCTTGTCTCAGATTGTGGGCTACCTAAAATTTAAGGCCCACACCCAAATTATTTATGATATGTAATATATCTCTTCCAGTATTAGTATACAGTAAACACTATGTAACATTTGCTTATGAAAATATAAAATAACATTTAAAGAAGAGAGAATGATAATTTATCTGAAAGGTAATACTTGACCCAGATTTTTATATCATTCCAATCAATTATTTTTGGCTGATATATCTAGTCTTATTCAGACATTCTTTTCATGTCTGGTCAATCCTAGAGTCAAGGTTTCATTATAACGTCGCTAGTGTTGTAATTTTGTAACTCATGTGTATACAGTGGCATACTATTGATTTGTCCATATCTACTCAAGGAAACAGCACTTTAGCAAAGGTTAAGATACAACTGAAATGACATTAACGACAAAATCACTTCCATGTACTTCTGAATATATTGTGTATGAAAGCTAGGCATTCAGATTTTTGAATCACATTGTAGAAGGAGTAAACAAATTTCCTACAGTACTGTAATTAGGGAAGCACTATTTCTTTTTTAGACCTTCTATATTTAAATATACATATTGTTTTGTATTATTGAGAAATAGGTGTTAAAAATTTGAATGAAGCACAACATCCATTTTCAGGGGGAAAAAAAACTTCATATAGTAACATACACTTTAATAGAAGTCATCTAATCTGAGGCGCCTGGGTGGCTCAGTCGGTTAAGCCTCCGACTTTGGCTCAGGTCAGATCTCACGTTCGTGGGTTGGAGCCCCGCATCAGGCTCTGTGCTGATAGCTAGCTCAGAGCCTGGAGCCTGCTTCCGGTTCTGTGTCCTTCTCTCTCTGCCCCTTCCCCTCTCATGCTCTCTCTCTCTCTGTATCAAAAATAAATAAAACATTAAAAAAATTAAACAAAAATAAGTCATCTAATCTGATGTGATTGGAACTTGTGTAGTTGCTCCAGTAATTAAAAAATAAAAATAGATAAATAAATAAGTAAATAGCACCAAAACTAACATTAGTTAAACCAAAAAACAATTTTTAAAAATTATACAATCACTATACATTAAGTAGTAAATATAAAAGAACAATTATTAACTATTTTTTGGTAAGGATAGAGGCATAGGAGCTTACAGGAAACCACCTACTAGAAGCCAGAATTCCAGGCAGATTAGATAGATCTGCCAATATATTTATAGATAAAAGGGATTTGTATCAGTAAATCATAGAGCAGAAAGGAGAGACTGTAATATTCTAATGACTAACTACCTCTTAAAACTAATTTTGAATTTGTAACCATATTATTTCAGCTATGAAATGTTTCAATCTGATGTGCTGTAGCCAAGGAATATGCTTACTGGTACAACATTAAGAAGACAGCTATGGTTTTGGCCAATGAATGTTGCATTTTTGGCTCAGACTTCTTTTGTAATATACTTTCCCACAATTTTCCTGATAATTACAGCAGAGAGAGTGAGCAGGAGGAAAAAAAAAATAAAACAGCGCTGTACAATAACTACCCTGAGATAGCAGAATTCTGTAGCAGATATTGTTGACTGTATGGGACACAGAGGATCTGTATAACTTCTGGGAAATTAAGAATAGAAACAGAAAAATATAACAGATTTTTTTTTTTTTTTACTTGAAGTGTGAGCCTTTTGCAACTGTGAACCTACTTTTCTGCAAAGCAAAAAGCCACCTCCAAATAAAACCAAGCAGGCCCAAAACAGCATGAAACACAGAAAATAATAAATGAAACCTACACCAGAAGAGGAATTTAGATGGAACAAGAACAAAAACAATTTTCTTAAAATAAAAACAATCAGCTAGCTTCCTATTTCTCTATTCCCCAAGAAGAGGAAAGTGACTTAGTGGAACAACTGAAGGTTAACAATGGAACCCTATTCCACCATAGTTATAGCATCTAAACATATTTTCATGTTGAAGTTTACGGCTTGTAAACTGTGTGTAATTCTCATTACTTAAAATGTGTTTGGTAACTTTCAATTAATCCTCTTGTAGCTTTATAAAGCCTTAAGCAAGAGCAGTTTTCACGGATCACCATCGGTTCCAATGAGATTCCAATCAGCAATCCAACATCCAAGATGATGCCTAGAGGGACTTAAAGGTTAAGGAAAGGGTTTGGGAAACCAGCATTTCACAAAGCTATTTAAATATGGGTGGGAAACATATTTTCTAATGATTTCTATCTATTTTCTTATAGGATACCTCATATAAAGCCAAGCCTTACCAATAAATAACTTTAGTTTCCTTACCTATAAAATGGGTAGAGTAATAGACACTCCAATATATGACTGAGGGTCCTATCCTCTTTAGTAAATTTTTCTGAACTAAAGTATCTGAATTTGGATAATAAATTATAAGGTAACTCTATGATTACAAGAAAAAAATACCTTGCAAAAGGCTGTAGTTTTCAAATTTCCTCTTTCCATGGTAATTAAATAAATACATATTGGTTAATTTCTTTTGTCTATATTGAAACACTGCCAAGATCCAAACACAAAGAACATTTCCTTACGTATGTGTTCAGGAGTGCTGAAATGTGCCATAGGACCACATGTGTGCACAAGATGAACTATAACATGACCTACCCACAAGAAGCTCAGTACACTAATGGGTATTTGTCACTGTCGTTTGGCATCAAGGTTTCCACAACTTCTAAGAGAAACAACACTTACACGTCTGGTCTGTTCTATTCAAACCGTACTACAAACATTTTTTGACTATATTCACAACAGCAATAATAGATAGAGTTATACAGCACTTGTCTTGAGGATAAATTGCTTCAATTATTTTATTCTCAGAAACAATAAAAGTCACTCTGATGATATTAGGCAGTTACAAAAAACAACATCATTTTCACTCTTCAGATTATTTCACCAATCATAAAGGACTTCTCACAGTGCAATTGTCCAAATGTAGTCCTAAGGACTTAATGTTTTTCTCTTTGTAGACTATCTGGCCACTTTTACTTGTACCTCATTTATGAGATCCATGCCCTACAGTGAGATGTATATCCTAACATTTCTCCATAAAGTAAAGTGCATGTATATATAGCAAATTTTTATACTAATATTTGGAGTAAGTTAGTGCTCTCTAACTTGCTCTATACCCAAAAATGTTCTGTGGAAATTCTTATCTTAAATATATACAATAGAAATGCTAAACATCAACATAGGCCATGATATATGTATTCTTCTGTCTTTGTTTCATCAAAAATCAGAAGTGTAGGTTCTAAAAATTAGATAAACAGCAAGTGTTTTCAATGGGTTAGGTGACCGGTCTTCAGCTCCATACTGACCTGAAGCAACATAATGTGCTGAATGATTTTTGTGGAGTCTACACATTTGTAGTGTGATTTATGCAATATAAACATGTGTTCATTTTATTTTCTTACTGTTGATTTTTGAGAGAGGAAGAGACAGTGAGAGGTGGGGAGGGGCAGAGAGAGAGAGGGAGGGAGACACAGAATCCAAGGCAGGCTTCAGGCTCTGAGTTGTCAGGACAGAGTCCTATGCAGGGTCCAGACTCACAAACTGTGAGATCACGACCTGAGCCAGAGCTCGACTCTCAACCAACTGAGCTGCCCATGCATTATACCATTCATCATGGTGGGGTCTCGGGGGTCACATGGGGCTCCCTGCTGTCTTACTGGGAATGCTTTACTAGAGGGAGAAACAACCTTAGCTAGACAACAACAAGGCCTCAAGGAAACTGTGAGCCTTCTTTAGCATATGAAAACATTTTCTAGAAACTTCTCCTTGTCCTTACCTCCTCCAAATCTCAAGTATATAATTAGTCTCTCTTCATAATCCCAGGACAGCTCTTTCTGCCCATGGGTCCTATCCCCATGGTTTGGTAAAATCAACTTTTTTGCACCAAAGACGTCTTAAGAATTCTTCTTTGGCCGTTGACTCCAGATGCCCACCACCATTTCAAAACCGCATCAGTTTGACCACAGATTCTTAGTAACTAAGATTATCTATGTGCGTTGCATTAATCATTTACATTTGGTTTATAAAGAGTCAATTTGCATTTTCTCTCCACCAACCAAGATGACATTAATGTTCCCTTTAGCTTTAAACTTTATATAGATTTCTTCCTGACCCTAGGACCTGACCTTCCTTTTTTTAGAGAATTTACATTAGTAACTTGCAAATTCTTTCCCTGCCCCTTTGAAATGTAATCTCAAAAATCTTTTTAAAAGCTTCTTGCCAGTGTTCTTTGAGTAAGTCCAATTAGCCAACACAGGAGCCACCCCCGCTCTGAAAAATTCTACAGTCTTTGTTTCATTAGAGTTGAGCTCAGATCGTGCTCTAGTCTGTCTCCCTTTTGTAATATTCTTTAATAAAGTCTGCTTTCTGTAATTTTATTATCCAGGTTAATTACTCAACATAATAATTCACATAACTAAAAATACAGGTTCTTATTTATCTTTTAAGGTTTCAGTAAGCTAGCCAACTCACTCTGCCTATCCCAAAGAAGACCTTCAGAAATCATTTGTTGAGAGAATGATTAAGAACTGGACAATTTTGTAATGTAATGACCAAGGTGAAGCATGTCAAAGGAATTCGTCCGGTGTATTCAATTAATAGCACTTTTAGGACTAGTTACTCTTTGGCCTGAAGTGAAGATTTTTAACTAAAGAGAAGATCGATTTTGCAACAGGTATATTTATAATTTAATACAAACTGAAAAAGGATTAATGAATTTGATTCTGTGACTAAACATTTTATACACTGACTTAAAAATGAAGTGTCTCAGGGGCATTTGGATGGCTCAGCGAGTTAAGCAGCTGACTTCAGCTCTGGTCATGATCTCATGGTTCATGGGTTCCAGCCCCACGTTGGATTCTGTGCTTACAGCTCAGAGCCTGAAGGCTGCTTTGCATTCTGTGTTTCCCTCTCTCTCTCTGCCCCTCCCTCCCTTGTGCCCTGTCCTTCTGTCTCTCAAAAACAAATAAATGTCAAAATACATACATATGTATTTAAAAAAATAAAGTGTCTCAATTCCTTGCTGTTTGTTCTTATGATTTCCAGTCAGTACAATGGTGTTTATGCTTTATCTGGTGTGGTATTTGCTTTTATCTTAAGACTGTTAAGGTTCCCTGTCCATTTATCTTTATAAGCACAGAATTTGAAAACAAATCTTTACATTACACCACCTTGAGCATGTTGAAAACAAAGCACTTCTGTGCATGCATTCAATAGACTTCCAGCTCAGAACAAAAAGGTAGATCTCAGTAGCTGCTTTGTAAAAGGCTTCAATTTCAGTAGTTTCTTTGTGTTCAACTCTTTACCACAGAATAAATCCACTTGGAATACTTTGCAACAAATGGAGTCAAGAGAAGGGTTTAGTTTAGACAGTCCAAAGTGAGGATAGGATTCCTTTTATACCAATGAAACAAGACTTCCATAATCCTCTTGAAAACAATTTCTATAAACATGCCTATTTCCTCATAGTAGCATTGCTTTATTCATATGTTTATTTGATTTTAATTTAGCTAATGAATAAGATCATGATTATTTCTGGCTTTGAAGTTCCTCTGAGTGGGCTAGAACACTTTCACCTCATGTTGAGAAATAATTGACTCCAAAAGTGAAACAAAAAGAAAACTCTTTAGGTTAATACATTCACTCAGTAAACATTTTCTGAAGAGAGATGAGAAGTCACTGAAATACTTCCAATTATCTTCTCTTAAAGAAGAGATTTTGGTGAGAACTTATGTCATCATTTTTATTTGCTTTCATTTCACGGTAGTATTCTAATTTAATGTCTTTAAATTTTGCATGAATCTTCATTTTCACTGACAGATACTGGTATAGTTGGGAGAAAATGCCTTTTCAACAAAGGCAGTATTCTCTTTTGGCAATCCTATTGTTTGGGGAACACACTTACTAAACACAGTGCTTAAACAAAACACAATTCTATGTTCCTTTCTGAAAAGGAGAGTTTGAGTCAGATTGAGGGAATGAATCTGTGTAATATGTAAAAGTATTTCAACTCCCTAGTTGAAGATTATTATGATGTCAACTGAGTTTTCCTCCTCAGACTGGGCTTCCACATGTGCAAAAGATGTCTGTGCTACAGAAAAACTGGCTAATAAAGAATATTTGTGGAAAGCTATGGTAGCTGATTCTAGAGCAATGATCCGCTATTGTTTCTACTTTTTTTTTGGCTTGGTGGCCCTTCAGGTAAAGCTTTCTTCAATACCGTAGTCTGACATTAGGGAAATAAACAAGGAGCTCTGTTTACGATTGGGCTGAGCAGTTTAGAGAGACTGACAGCATGCTATTGGGGCCAGTATGGACCAGAGTTGAAGGTGCTAAGCCAGATCAGGTTGGCTTTGAACAGGAAGCTATTTCATGGAGATTTGTGAAACTCACGGGGAGAGGACCAACCATACTTGCAACCCTGGTACAAGGAGAGCTTGTGGACACTAGTAAATGACTACTAGATGGGGGGCAGCCCTGACTGAAAGCCAGGAAGAACAAGAGAACACAGAGACTGTAGAATTTTTAAAAGTGTGTTTGTGTGTAAAAATATTAAATAAAAGTGCTTTCATTTAGTCCTCAACTTATGTAAGGGAAGTGGTATCATAATCACCTATTTGTCAACCATAATTTGTGAAAACTGGACCACCAACAGAGAAAGGCAGATAAGGGTGGGAGGAGGCGGGAACCACAAGTAATAGGGCTGGAGTCGGGTCTGCAGGACCCAATATTCTAGGAGTCTAAAAATTCAAAGATCTAAAAATTCGATATCTGAAAACAGGAAAAATTCATCAAATCTAGACATGTTGTTAACTTGTCCTAGATTGTTCCTGGCAATTGATCTCAACTATTCTTCCTCACATGATTTAGCAATGTTTAAAGATTAACCTGTCTTTCAACCAGAAGATTCTGACTGATCTTTTGGTTAGATTTTGTCTATTGAGGGTCTTGAAAAGACCAGAGATGTGGAAAGTCCTTGAGACAGATCAGTGTAACCCTGTACCCACTTATTAATTATTCAAAGTTGTTTTGCAGTTAGGACTTTAGGCAAAGAGAGGCAGGCAGGCATTCAATGAAGCTGTAAAAGTTTTGTCAGTATAAATAATGAATGCATCCCAAAGTATGCTGGGATTCCATTCTAAGTCTTGGGCAATTTTTCCTAATTATATTACAGTAAGGGTAGCAGAATGAAGAGCCTATATTTAATTCAGCATATTTGTATTCTAATTATCTCCCTTAAGATACTAATCTTTAAATGGTGTGATATTATGTGTTATCGACATGAGGAGTTAAGATATTTTAATACTCCAGATATAGAATTTCTTAATCATTAGTGGTTTGGCATGGAATAATACATATTTATTTTATATAACTTTCCAAATCCTGATTTCATATAAATATAAGCTAGAATTATACCTTTGCTTTCATGTAGGCTGCAAGAGTGTTGCTTTGAGTTACCCTGTAGAGGATGAGAATAAGAGAACAGTAAATAGTCATTACTACACAAATATTTATAATTAGCATCAATAATTTTCTGCATTTCAATGGATGCCTCTGAAGTACTTTATTTTTTTAAATTTAGTTAACTGTGTTCTTTTTTGTCTTTTCCAGACTATTTACATGAATAGAAGTTTTATCTCTAAGTACCTAACAAAAATATTTCTGAAAGAAGAAAGACAAAGGAATAATACATTCTTAAAATATCTGTTTGGGCTAGAATAATCAAATTTCTCCGTGATACTCTAGCTTACCTTTAAAAGATCATCAGTGGAGGATCTATACCTTCAAAAGATAATCCAATGTAGCATTACAAACTCTCATACTTGACTATCAATACAAATGAAACTATTACAAAAATGATGACTCTTTGATCCATGAAACACCTCTTTATTGACATATTAACAAATAGTTATTGAGCTTCTCCTGTCAGATATTATATCCTTATTGACTTTATATTTTAGTAGGAATATACCACAACAACAAAAAGCAAGTAAATAGGCACCTACATAAGATAAAAAATGGTTGAGTCATAGAGTCAGAGAAGGGGTAAAGGGGTCCATTTGCTTTTCTTATTTCCAGTGTGTTAAAAATGAAAATTCAACTGAGTGAAATTTAAAGATCCTCTTAGGTTAATTCAAGGATTCAGGAATTGGGCAGTTTACTAAAGAACAGATATAAAGGAGCTGCTGTAGCGGTGACACATAGAATCAGGACACCAAGGCTTTTCTTTCCAGGAAGCAGCTTTATTCATGCCTGCGAGGGCTCAGCGGGCTAAGCCCCAAAAAGACTAAGCCCTGCATGCAGTAGGGGGTTGCCTTTTGTACAATTTTTGCTCTTTTGTCTCCCATATATGGTAACATCAGTCTGAATCAGTGGTCTGTGTTACAAAATTGAGAGGAAGATCATTCATGCACACATAGTAAGGTTGTCTTCCCTTGTCTTGAGGTTTTCACCACATTAAGGAGGGGCTCTAGTACACTGTGAGAAGCTGTACCAAGTCAAAAACTTTTATAGCCAGGAGGAAGTGGGGCAAGGAAGTTATACTAGTAAAAAAGTGGATTAGTTGTGGCAAGGTCACTTTCCTCTAGGGGACTGCAGAATCTATCAAGCAGATTACCTCATTACTGCTAAGCAAGTGATTGGTTTATGAGTCCATTTCTGAGAGGCCAAAACTGTAATTAAGTTAAGGCTCAGTTTGGTGATGTGGGGGCTTAACATAAGTGACTCCATTTTGGGCCTACTATCTTGCTTTCGACAGATGGGATGAGCTAGACAGAATTTGAATTCATTAAACTTGGTGCCCAACCAGATATGTGGACAACTTTTATTTCATCAACTGCAACATACCTGAACACAGTATAAATAAAATATATGATTTTCATTATACCATTCACCATGGTGGGGTCTCAGGGATCACATTCTCTCTGTTTCTTTGGATGTATCATTGTAAAATTATTAAGTGATTTAGGGTATCACCAAATCACAAAGTAATCCATATAGTACTGTCTTTCAAATTATGATTTATTGCTAAATTCAACATGGGAAATTGGATCAGTCTGGTAGGATGATTTGAAGGTAGAGATCTTGAGCTGGGGTCTGTTACTTTCTAGTTATACAGCTTGGAACAATTCATTTCACCCCTTGTATCTCTCCTTAAAATGAAAAGTGGTACAAATGCTTACTTTAATGATGGGATTTACTTGAAAGCATTGTATAAAGTGTAAAGTGATTAATAGATTTTAATTATGATTATTGTCAAATTTATATAATGGATATTATTTGGATGCCCTTTCTGAACTGAATATGAAAATAAATATTTCAGTATTATGTAACATTTCATGGGGAAGCATATGGAGAGAATTTTTAAAGAAGAAATCAATGCTACAGAATTCAAAGACTTACAGAGTATTAGATTATTCATATTTTTTCTAGGATATTCTTTGGCATGCTTATCAAGGAGATAGAAGGAACTCATTTTTAAATACTTAAGGATATTGGCAATGCATAAAAGATATATTGGAAATAAAATCCTGTGTAAAGACTTTAAGATGAAAATACTGTCTTAGGTACTTAAAAATGCTAGGACATCTGAAGGACAAGGATAGACTGAATATATTAGCATGCTAACACTTTGTAGAGTATGAAAAGTATTTGAAATTTATTGATTGGTGGCAAACATCTGAAAGTATTGAGAGGGCCTAACAGGCTAAACTACTTAAACTACCGATGTTATTCAAATTCAGTACAGCTTGCAACTTAGAAACAAGTTGTGCAGTTCACAGAAAGCATGGATGTTATCAGAACTCAAAGTGAATTATGTTTATTCTAATTTAATTCTTGATATAGTTTTTAAGTATAATAAATGGTTGGAGAGCAAAAATAGACACTGCACAGGATTTTAATGGACAGTAGAATTCAAAGAAGTTGCTATTCTTGTGTAAGTTTTGGCTGTAGTTCTTACAGAAATTAGAAAATCTAAATGGTCCAGAAAGAACCTGGATAACTTTTTCACTTTAGACAAAATTAGGCAGTCATCCAGAAAAACAGTTGCTCATAGAGACACAGTTGTAAGCTTCACACTTTCATTTCTCAGCAACTAGTGCTATAAAATAATTTAGGCTAGCTTAGCAGGGTTTGTAATAGGACATTATCTCTGAGAGTTGCATCATGTTTAAACAACCTAAAATCAGACTGCTTTAGGTAGATCGGCAGAGCTGAAGGAGACGGGCTGTGGAGTATATACTGTGATCTGAGGGCAGATTTGGGAAATCCTAAATGAGTCAGAAATGGTGCTGGTAATAAAGTAAGTGGAGGATCCAAGAAAATGTAATAAGTTAGATAAAAACACATGGGACAAGAAATGGGGAAAACCCTTGTTATAAAAGTAAGACAATAAGAATTACTGCTTTGTAGGGCTTTTGATTAGCCAGCTCCTGGCTGTCTAAATGTCATCACCCCAGGAGTCAATTTGCCAGAGAAATATGAGCATAAACTTGTACCTGTGTCTCCACGCTTTGTGTCAAGTGACCCTGACCTTTCTAGTCACTACTTATTGGACCAGAAATTTGCAAAGAACACAACGTGAGACATGTAGAGGCTAGAATTCAGCAGCCTGTGATGAACTTAAAGATTTACTTACTAACTCCTAAGAGTTCATGAAAAAAAGAGCACGGACTTTAATATAAGCCCTTTAAAAGCTTGGCTTAGGGGCTGATAGATTCACTCAATGAAGTCATGCTTTTGACCTCTACCAATGACATCAACAAAACAGCAAAGAAAATGAAAACTATCAAGTAATAAATTTTTGACCACCTAAGAATGATAAGACTGTGTAAGTCCTATTATAAGCAATAACCACAAAAGTTTTTTTTGCCAAAAAAGGATAATAAAAATAAACAAAGAAATTTAGCTTTGATTTTTAACTCCAAAGCTTTGTGTAATGTTCCACAGTGTTTCCTTCAATATGATAATACCCCACATAATTACAAATTGAGACAGAAAATGAGGAGGCTTATAAAAGGAAAGGAAGAATAAGAATTTAAGTATAATTGATCTCTATTTCAAGGAGATTCAAGAAAATCACCTTTAAATAAACATTTGACGATTTAACTGTGCAGTTCCGTAATCCTTGTTTTCTTTGGAATAAAGCGTACACTTGATAAATCCCTAATTGTTAAATATATTGAGCAAAAATGGTTGGGAACATGTTTGATAATTTGGATTCATTGCTTACTACAATTCTGTGCTATGAACTAAAAAATCTAAAACTGTCATTATAAACAATCACAATCTGCTTTGCTAACTGTATTAGGGAACCTATAGATCATTTCTAAGGGATAGTTAAATAACATATATATCTATATATCTATATATTTATATAAAGAGTATTTCACTGCATCTTAGAATTGGTCAGTACACAGAAACATTATGGATAAAAATGCACACATAATCACATCCTGCTATCTGGTTTCCAGAGAACCCAAACAAATATAATAAATTTTGATTCTCCCGGTTTTTAACATTTTCAACTTTCAGAAGTATGTCTTAAGAAATACACTTTGCTTTCAAATTTACTACCTAAAATCTCCATCACACCCACTATCAGATTTGGTCTAAAATTCCCCATTTATTTTTCAAGAATTTTTCTATTAATTTTAAATGTATTTACTCAAAGTCTATAATTTTTAAAATTACTCATCACACATTATAATTTATATACTTATAAGTAAAACAGAAATAAGCTAAATAGATAAAATCTAAAAGGAATTCTTAAATCTTGTTACAGAACTTCAGATGTACAAAAAGGACACAAATTACTTTTACAGATTTATCACACTTTCCATAGTGCAAATCTGTTCCAGGGATCATTAGGAATACAGTCTTCCTTTGGACTCTTAACAGCAATGGTGGGAAAAATCACCTATGTGAATGCTCATAATTTTTCACTGGGTCACTTCTTACTTGAGGATCCTGGCAGTCCCTACGCTCACACAATATACAGCTATGGTTTCCATCACTTCTGTGACCAGCCTTCTCTGATGCAGGTCACCTCAGGTTCAATGTCTCTTCCTTTAGTAGTGCAGTTACTTCAGGTTTACTGCTGATCTACATACAAGCCTCCTGATCTAACTTCCTCTCCACCCTCGAAATCTCGAAATCTTCAGCTTGCCCGATGTAAGACTTAATCTTATTAATTTTGCTATTTTCTATTACCTACCACTTCCTCACTTCACATTCATGTGCTTCCCATATGTATATGGAATATATAAATAGTCCTTATTTAGTGACTATTCAATGTTTGGTTAGTTAATTTTACTTTCTTGTTTTGAACACATATAAGAGATAATATGTCACATAATGTTTAAGGGCATGAGGTTTATAATTTAAACAAAAATCTGCATTTGAGATGTTTCTGTAACTTACTAGTTGTATGACATTGAAGGGATGTTTCTTTTATAAGCCTTTGTTTCCTCTGGGATAAAAATGAGAATGAAGTACTAAATACTTCTTAAGGTCACTTGGAGAATTAAATCTGATACATGGAAAAAATGTAACATGTGAGACAAGATAAGAATTTCAAAATGAAAATAACTACTATATATAGTTGTAACACTTCTGTTATGGTTATGCTGAAATAGGGTTTACTTTCATGACTGCTAGATTAATATTTTAATTTTTGCTTCAGTCAGGATATGCTAAAGTTAGACTGCAGTAATAAATAACTTCCAAAAGCTCAAGGAATTAAAAACAATTAAAATGATTAAATTTTCAGACATGTTCATGTCCATTTCAGACAAGCTGCAGGGCTCTGCTTCCTGGCATCATGTTTTAAGTCTAGGCCTGACGCTGATACAGCAGTCACTGTCTACAATACGCAGCTCGCTACTGCACAAGGAAAGAACAGTGTAGGCTATATGGGTGCAGCACTTCAAACTTACTTTTTAAAAATGGTATGCTTCATTTCTCCCCTATCACTGACTGTAGCAAGTCTCATTTAAAGAGCAGGTAACTTCAATCCTATCATTCACCTAAGAAGAGAGAGAAAAGGAAATAGTTGATAGATAACATGAATTACTACAGTTACTATGTTTCATTTCTCCCAGTCACTGCATTAAGAAACAAGTTTTAGAAAGTCATGATTTATTCGGTATTGAATATCACAAAAAGCACTCTTTTCTCAAAAAGGGAAACACTTTACATTCATGCTACACAGTGAGATTCATAGGAATTCCAAAGCCTTGTAGAATCAGCCCTTCTAGAAGATAATAAGGTCTGTTTCAGCTCACAATTTGATTCAAGAAATCTTTAGTCTTGGCTGTGAACTGGAATCACTTGTGAAGTTCTATCTTGTTTTGTTTCATTCTGATATACATACTTAGGTAGGCTTCACAACAGAACTAATAAATAAGAATATCAAATATTGCACTGGGTTGTCAAGGTAAAAACACTGCCTTATTCAAAGGAATGAACCAATTATTTTATTTTTAATTCATTCTTATAAGATTATTGGACATACACAAATGAAACATATGAATGAAAAATGAGACAATTTTCCTAAAATTATAAGTGCATCTCCCATGTGTGCATGCACACATACACAAATATACATATGTACTCTCTCACATGTCTATAAAATACATGTAAACTTTAAGCTCTAATATAAATGTGTGTATAGTTCTTTAGATACTCATAATATACTTTATGCTAATTGTAAAACTAGAAGACTTTAAAATGGGATTAAAATATTACTTAGTATTTAATCATCTTTATTATAAAGGGTACATATTTTTTTATAGTAGCATTTCAGAAACATTTACCATATGCCAATTGAGTATGATTTATGATTATGTTTTCATGGATTTTAATTAATTTTTATCATTTACATGATATAGGATGAATCAATCATGATCTAGGAAGGTCACGGCAGCACTTATAATCTTATTGTATGGTCAGAGAAAAAAAACCCAATAATTTATGCTTTCAAGCATTGTAAATGTCTTGTAAGTTTCAGGACACTAGATTATCTCAACCAGGAATGATGCTTTGTCATTCTCATGGGGTTTAGGCAAAGGCATATTCAGATACGTAAAGATCAGGATGAGTGACGGGCAAAAGAATGTCTACATATTGGTAGGGGTCAAACAGGTAGCAGCCATATTAGATAGGATTGTTTTTGATTAACACTGATAAAGTCAGAGACTGCTGTAGGCATCATGCGTAGTTTCAGTCAGGTAACTGTGTAAGACCTCTAAGAGAATTAGTAAGTTTCTAATACTTTATGTAAAGTCCAAAGAGCCATACCTGAATCAACAAAGGCCAGCTTTAATTATTTTTAGTAGTAGTAACATACAACCTATATGAGGCTAATTTGGCTTGAAAATCGAAGCATAAGAGTGGCAGTGCCATGTATTATAAAACTACAAGTAATAGGGGCGCCTGGGTGGCTCAGTTGGTTAAGCCTCCGACTTCGGCTCAGGTCAGATCTCATGTTCGTGGGTTCGAGCCCTGCATCAGGCTCTGTGCTGACAGCTAGCTCAGAGCCTGGAGCCTGCTTCCGGTTCTGTGTCTCCTTCTCTCTCTGCCCCTCCCCCTTCTATGCTCTGTCTCTCTCTGTATCAAAAATAAATAAAACATTTAAAAAAATTAAAAAAAACCTACAAGTAATACTAAATACAATCTGAAATTTTACAGATAGCACAAGAATTCTTCAAAATAATCTTTCCAGGTATGCTACTTCATAAGTTAAAAAATGAACAAATTCAGTCTCACAGAAATTATTTAACTTCTATAGTTTTCAGGGGGTAAACTGAGGCCAAGATCTGATCCCACATTTGTCTGTCGTCAAAGACAAGCTTCTTCTTCTTCTAAAGTTGAACAGAAAGACACTAGCCCCGCTATATATGCCCAGTGAGTTAGCACTTGCATGCCCAAAACATGGTCCAGTGACATGCTTAAACTAAGCTGAATGTTTATTGTATATTAAAAAAGAAAGAAAAGAGATATCATTGTTTCTCACTCCTTCCCTTCCACTCATAAAACTACCAACTTCTACTTAGGACAGAATTAACAATGTAACCAAATTATATTTGTTTCTGATAAAAAACAAACAAACACTACACTGTTCTTTTACAATTATTCCTTGAAAGTTTACATACATAAAACGGTACTTCTTGGCCACGTATTTTGGAGTGGAGAGTAGAAGACAGACAAGGGACAGTGAGTTGGTGAGTCCCCAGACCCATTTCAAAAAGAACAGTTCTTGTTTTCTCTCTCACATATTAGGGTTCTCTGTTAACTCCTTTTTTTTAAACAAGAAATAACAAGAAGAAGAAAATCACTGAAATCATGTATTACATCATCATATAGTCCAATAAGATATATATTATTGTTACCACAATTTTATACCTTATACACTTGAGGCCCACAGAGATAGTATTTTGCTCCAGGTCACAAATCTGTCAAAGATCACACTCCAGAGCCAGTGGTCTGAAACAAAGAATACTTAGAATATTCCTTGGCATATTATAAGCACTATAAAAACATTTTATTCCTGTCTTGTTATTCCTCAACTATGTCATACAGAGAATGTTTTCTACTTCAATGAAGACATGAAAGGTAAAAATGATTTCAATTAAATTCTATAAAGTGAATAACTACCCAAGACAGGTCCATCTGCCCTTGTTATTGCAAAATGAAGATGAAGAGAACAAGACAGATTTCTTTCACAACTCACTATAAAATAAATTTTGTTATTTGATAAATAAAAATATTTTAATAAAATAGAGCAAAATACAGAGAAATTAATATATTTGTAGGTATTAAATAAATTAATTAAAACCAAAACAAGCACAAATATATGTACAGCCAAATTATACCAAAATATTAAGGAACAATTAATTCACCTCTTGCAAAGCTCTTTGAAAAAATAAAAAAGGAGTATAGGCTACTCAGCTTATTTTAGGATTCTGGTATACCTTAATCCCAAAATCAACTGAATGAGTCTGTGTATACTACACTATGGTGTAAAAGAAAAAAAAAAAATCAACATGATTAGTTTACACATCAAAGGTTCATGTCCTGATCATGCCAGAGGTCCATTAAAGATTAGCCAGAAATTCACTCCTAAACATGATATGAAACAAATCTATCAAATGAAGTAGCTTAATAGTATTTATGAAAAACAAAGATTATATTTACATGAGGAAATAGATTTATCTTAAAAAGAACACATTGTCTGCTCAAAAGGTAGGGTAATATCTCAATAAGAATAATGTAAGTTAACAACACAGGTACAAGAATGTCCATTACATTAAAAAAAAAAAGACACATTGAAACTTTCAGATTACCTGTAGTGGAGAGAGTAGCAAGAATAGAGAGGGTAATGAAAATGTATTGTCATGGATCTAATTATTCTGCAACTAGCCTTAGTCAATTATATATGAATATATGTTTCCATGTCTACCAATATTCATATCTGATTATTTTTCAATTACTAAATAGTATTTCCTTTTATTGAAATCATAATACAGTTACACACAATTGATGAAATGTATTTCATTTTTTTAGTAGAAACAATGTTATAACATATGTTCTTTTAGCTCTAAATTTGCATACATATTCAGTGTTACCAAAAAGTAGTTTCATAACTGTTAAAATAATACTAAGATACGTAAAGACAAGTAGTAAACGTTATTGGCCATAGGCTGCAGATTGGCTTGAGTTGAATTCTTGAAATTGTATTTGACCTTCCTGTTTCATGATAGTATGGATCTAGGTTCAGCTGTGTCAATTCTGTCATGGGCGATAGAAGGATGTACAAATCTAAGCTACCCACATAGTGGTTACATCTTGAAAAATTTGGAATATTTTGTCTAGGTATACAAGGATAACTTTAGAATAAAACTCTTACATCAAATCATTTGATCCTTTATCTCTTTATTTGTGGTATAAGTAGCTCTCTTTTAAATAGATCCGATTTTAGGCTAAATTTAAATTAAATGACTAGTACCTCCCAATCTTGTTCACTAATAAGGAAAGCTACTCTAAAACCATTAGCTTATCAAGAGACACTGCTAAACTTTTTTATTCCTATTCTTTTCCTTGTGTTGTTTCATATTTCCTACTGAGGAAATTTTCACCTGCCACCTGCTACCTGTCCTGCCCTCGACCAAAATTACTAAATCTAAAAGACATTGATTTGAAAAGCCTGAATGTAAACTTCATAAACAACTTCAGAATATTAGCCCTAACATGTAGTTGATGATGTGCTTCTTGAGCTAGAAAAAAATTAAACTTGGTTCCTCTCTCTAAATTCTCTGTGCTCATTTGACAACTCTCCCACAAAATACACAGCCCATACCTGGGCTTCACTTTTTTGCATGGTTATTCACATATGGAAAGATGATTGTTGCAAAGTTGGTAGGGTTTCTTTGGGGCAGTGTTTTTGTTTTTGTAAAGGATAAAAAAACAGGATAAAATTTAATATGTCAAGTTTCTCTTTGGATGAGATAATAAACAGGGAAATATGGCATAACCATTAGTTTTTGAAGATCAAACTTGCAACATGCACAACATAAGAAATTTTTTGTTCAGTTCAGTTGTCACATCATCAATATAGAAACCCAAAGTAAAGAAAATAACACTGATATAGGTGAAGGTGAAATGACATTTAGTACTTTCATTGTCCCAGGTCTTAAAATGTCACATTGTTTCACTGTTTTTTTCTTCATTTTATGATAGAATGCAAATTATAGTAACATATTTTTACATCTGAATAGTTATAACCTCTTTGTTACTATTAGCTGCCATGTTACTCTTACTTGATGCAAGACATTTTATTTATTTATTTTTAGACTCAAGAATATAGCTTTAATTTTTTTTAGGGGAAAAAAAACACAGCATGTAATTTCTGTCCTTGATAGAATGTATTAAATAAGCAAACACCACCAACAAGCAAAACAAGTACTACAATGTAAAAATATTAAAAAAACGAAAACCCTTTCACATGCATAAATGAAAGATTGCACACAAAGAACTCACATCTTTTCAA
>NC_043705.1:76817828-76911356 GCF_006229205.1 Suricata suricatta | reverse complement strand
TTTGTTCATTTTAGCCACTCTGACTGGTGTGAGGGGGTATCTCAGTGTGGTTTTGGTTTGTGATTCCCTGATGATGAGTGATGTTGAGCATCGTTTCATGTGCCTGTAGGCCATCTGGATGTCCTCTTTGGAGAAGTGTCTGTTCATGTGATGCAAGACATTTTAAAGACTATCTGAAGGACATTTAAGGCAATGCATTTTCCTTAGTTTTCTATGAGCTCTTCACATTTTCACAAATACTTTATGTCAGCTATTGAGTTTTATGTTAATGTTTGCAAATTTCATTTTATTCCCCTTTATTTAGATGAAATTGGTTTAACAATTTCATTTACTTCTATGATACAAATATGAGATTGTCTTATTTTGGAATACATCTGGTCAATTAGCTGCTATATAGATAACTAAGCCAACTTTATTTGATTCTAGATTTCTATGTAAATATATAATTGCATGTCAGTGCCTTCAATTGACTCTCAGAAACTATTTTTGAACTTGATATATTTGTTGTCAAGCCTCTAGCCGGCCCTTCACAAGATCTACTGTAATTGAACTATTATTGAATCTCATTATAGCATACATTTTCCCTTCAGGTATATACGTTAATTCAAGAGTGGCTATGATCTCTTTGTTGCTTTTTTTTTTTACACAGTTCTGTACATCTGCCTTATCTCTAAGGTTTTTCTCTTTTATCCCCCGTATTAACATGAAAATAAAATGACTGTCCTAGTAACACACATATAATGCATTTGTTATAAACATAAAATTTTAAAGCAGCTTCCAGAAACATGGTTATTTTAAATCATGTGAAAATGCATCTGTGTTTTTAGTTTACTTGAAAAACATTTGATAAGTCATATTAATTAAATATAGACTTAGTTGGCATTTGGCAAAGGTAAATATACTCATCTTTCATTTCCTTTCTCATCTGATTCCAAGTTCCTTCTTACCTTTAAATTTTATAGTTTTACTAATTTGACAAATTCCCTCAACCTCAAGGCTTTCCAAAGAGGATCACTTTTATCATAAAATATACTAAGTCCTCTATAACACTTTTCTTATGCTTCAGATCACAATTCCTTTTACCATTAGGACTTCATTAAGTAATTTACACTGATTCCTGCATATTTCATTTCTCCTTTTCTAGTAGTTCTTTGCTTGGATTATTATTAGCCTTTAAAGAACAACAAATCATTAGCTGCTATGATTATAAAAACATTTTCATCTTCCTGTCTCTGAAATAATTTCCCCTGGATCACTCACATGCTTGGCTTCTTTTTCCAACCTCAGCTCTGATACCATATGCTTAGTAAGGCCTTCTGAAATCACTCTGTGATTTCAGTATTCTTGCCTGCAGCTGATCCACTCTCTATCACAGTACCATTATGCTCTTTCATGCTGTTATTTTCTTTATTGTTTATTATTCATTTTCTATATATACCACTTATATATCTTACTAATGTCTTAACTTAAGACCAATAATCCCAATATAATTAATATAATAATATTAGTAAGGCCAACAATCTCAACAGAAACAGGATGCATAGGCCATATGAGGTTAATGACTCTACCTGTACCACACAATTGGCTTTACAGGTTATTTACAAATAATTTACAAATAATCCCATCCCCATTATATGAAGTATCACCTACATTCAAATTGCTACCAACTTTTATAATGGCAGAGTGAGAAGCCCTATTCATTCTCCAGCAAAACTATTTTGGTGAAAGTGAAAATAAAAAAAATAATAATAATGACCATTTAAGGTATATGGAAGTAAAAAAAATGTATGTGGAAGTTATTTTAAGGACAAAAATGAAAAAAAGAAAACCTGAAAGAAATCTACTAAATCTCTATAAAATAGAGGACTGAGACACTTGAGCCTTAACTATCTATTTTCCTCCTTGTCCCATACTCCTCCTCAGAATTTCAAAAGCTCTTCTCCAGACAGATGGAGACAAAACCTGGAGCTTCTTTTCCTCTAAGCTTCCAGTCAAGAAACACAGTATTTCATTAGAAACTGTAGGCTGCCAGCATTTTTCATACCACCTTCTCCAAGTTTTAAGATGCAAAAGCTAAAATACTAATCAGTGTAGCTATGAGGTCACAGGCTCACTTCTTTCACCTGGCTCCCACTCATAGTACAAAGAACTTACCCCAGGAGCAACAGTCCAAAAATACCATGGGCCCAACTGCCCATTCCCTATCTTGCTTATAGAGGTGAAATTCTATATATGTGGAAGTAAACTGAGAAGATCAGAGGCTACCATTCCTACCCAGCACTTTATTTGCAGTGAGAAGTAGGGTACTGCTCCCTTACACAATTCTGGAGCAGTATCTTAATGATTCTAACCAGGGGATGAGGTAATCTGCAAGAAGAAAGAGGTTGAGAGCTTTCCCGCAAGTAGCTGACTGTATTTGAAGCAGTGTGAGGAGTTCAAGCCTAAGTAGGTATGACTGAAAACAGCAGAGATTTTGATGGTAAGTAATTAAGAGAAGGAGGCTGAAAGCTCATTGAAAAGCAGGAGCTCCATAATATGCCAGCTAGTTTAACAGAGTACACCAAGGAAAAAGAAAGCTAAAAGATGAAAATAAACCTCAAAGACTGGCTTTATAAACCATCTCTGCAAAGAATGCTAAATTTAACTAGATTAGAGTGTGGGGTAAATTACTCCCCAGGTTATTTTTGAAAACAATAGACCAATCAGGCACAAATTAGTGGAGACTGAGTTTGAAATAATACCAAATAAGGCAAGCAGCATAACAGAGAAATCAAGTAGTCCTGATAAAACTACTATCAGTCTAGATGGCTGTGTAGATAGATATCCAAAGCTCAGTCTGTTCAGAAACATCAGATTCATACTTCAGAGGAAGTAGGTATGACTGAAATAGTGTAGTCAAGTCATAAAACAAAACAAAAACAAAAACACAGGAACACACACACCACAGTGAACAAGCCCTGGAGGATAAGAGGGAATCAGTACCCAGAGCTGCTTTAACTACATAAAAAGTGTGGTTTCCCAAAAAATTACAGGACATAAAAAGAAACAGGAAAGTGTGACCCTTATATGGGGAAAAAGTGCAAACAATACAGACTGCCTATGAGAGGGCCTAGATGTCAGATTTAACAAAGATTTCAGAGAAGCCATTATAAAGATGTTCAGTGTTCAAAAAGCTAAGAAAAAGGGGGAGAGGCAAGATGGTGGAGTAGGATGGAAGTTTTTTGTTTTGTTTTGTTTTGTTTTGTTTTTTGCCTCTCTTATCCCTGAAATGCAGCTAGAGCAAAAAACTATGAAACAATACATATAGAAGTAAATGTAGCTATGTTAACTGTGCTTTATCAAAGAGAACATCAATAAGAAAACAAAAATTATAAAAATTAACAAAGAGGAAATTTTGGGATTGAAACATTTAATATTTGGGCTTAGAAAAAAAATTTCTACAAAGGATCCACAGAAGATATGGATAGTTGGAAGAAAGAACCAGTAAAATTGAAGGCAGATTGATAGGGTACGCAATTTGAAGCATATCAAGGGAAAATATGAAGGAAATGAACAAAACCTCAGAGAAATGTGGGGCAAACAAATGAAGACTAAAAATTAGATAACTCACAGAAAATGCACAAATTCCTAAAAGACACGAACTACTGAAGAAAAAGACAATCTGAACAGACTTTTGAGAATTGTACAGATGGAATTTTTAGTTAAAAACTCTCACAAAGAAAAGCTCAGGTGCATATGGCTTCCCTGGCAAATTCTACCAACACTTAAAGAGAAACTGATGCCAAATCTTCATAAAATTTTCCAAAATACATAAGAGAAAGAAACATTTCCCAGCTTGTTTAGTGAGGCCAGTAGTCAACTGATACCCAAATAAGACAAAGCCATCAAAAAAAAAGGAAAATTCTTATGAAACATTATTATCTCATAATGCAGAACCAAAAATCTTTAATAAATTATTAGTAACCTAAACCCAACACCACATACAACCTGCAAAAGATATTTACTAAAACCTACAAGTAACATTATATTTAACGGTGAAAGAATGAATCTTAAACCCTAAGATCAGGAGCAAGACCAAATGTCTGCTCTCACTACTTCTATTCATCATTGTATTAGAGATTCTTGCCTGGACAGCTAGGTATAAAATGAAATAATATGTATCCATATTGGAAAAGAAGTAAACCTATCTCTAACTACAGACAGTATGATCTTATATAGAAAACCTTAAGTACTCTATTAAAAAGCTGTTAGAATTAATAAATCAGTTCCGTAGCATTGCATGACACAAGATCAATATACAAAAAGCAATTATATTTCTCCGAACCTGCAGTGGACAATCTGAAAATGGTATCTATAATTCCGTTTGTAATAGCATAAAAATAAAGTACTGAAGAATAAATTTAACCAGATAAAGCCAAAATTATGCCATGAAATCTATAAAACAGTATTGAAAGAAATTAAAGATATAAATATAAGGAAAGATACCCCATCTTTGTGACTACAAGACTTAATTTTGTGAAGATGCCAATACTCCCAAATTGATCTTCGCATAATATAGTATCTATCAAAAGCCCAACTGATTTCTTTGCAGAAGCTGACAAACCTCTAAATTCATATGGAAATTCAGAGCACCAAAATAACTAAACAATCTTGTAAAAGAACAAAGCTGGAGCACTAGCTGTCCCAATTTAAGACTTACTACAATGATACAATTATCGTCTGGTACTAGCATAAGAGTAGATACAGAGATCAACAGAAGAGAAATTAGCACTCACATTTATGGTCAGTTAACTTTCAAAAAAGGGCATGAAAGTAATTAAGTGGAGACATAATTGATGCTCCAACAAATGGTGCTAGGACGCAGGATAGAAATTGTTCAAAGTCTTAAATGCGAGTCCTTAAGCCATAAAACTCCTAGAAGCATGAATTCTTAGGAACAGACCTTTCCGACTTTAGATTTGGCAAATCATTCGTAGCTGTGACACCAAAACACAAGCAACAAAGGAAAAAAAATTGATAAACAGTATCTCATCAACATTTGTGCTTTAAAGGACATTGATAAGAAAGTGAAAAGACAACCTACAGAATGGGAGAAAACATAAAAATCATATGTCTGATAAGGAACTTATATCTGTAATATATAAAGACTACTTAATAATTCACTAATAAAAAGACAAATAACCCAATTTAAAATGGGCCAAGTATCTAAATAGGCATTTCTTCAAAGCAAGTATAAAAATGTCAACACAGACTTCAAATGTAATATCATTAGCCATAAGAAAAATGGAAATTAAGTTTACCATGAGATAACACTGCACACTGGATGAGTATAATTAAAAAGGTAGAAAATAATAAGTGTTGACAGGATATGCAGAACTTGGAATTCTCAAAACACTGTGGTGGAAATAAATACCAGGACTATTCTGGGGCGGGGGGGCGGAATACACTTTGAAAAAGTCTGGCAGTTCTTCCAAATGTTAAACATAGAGCTACCATATGACACAAGAATTACACTGATAGAGATATATCCAAGAGAGATGAAAATATATGTACACAAAAAATTCTTCACCAATGTATATGGTAGAGTGTTCATGTTAGCTAACAAACAAAAAACAAGTAACTCAAATGTACATCAACTGATGAACAGATAAATAATTTGCAGTATATCCAAGCAATGGTATATTACTTCGGCATAAAAATCACAAAGTAATGGGGCACCTGGGTGGCTCAGCTGGTTAAGCTTAAGTCCGACTTCAGCTCAGGTCATGGACTCATTTTATGAGTTCAAGCCCCACTTCAGCTCTGTGCTGACAGCCCAAAGCCTGTAGCTTCCTTCAGATTCTGTGTCTCCCTCTGTCTCTGCCCCTCCCCTGCTCTCACTCTGTCTCTTACTTAAAAATAAATAAAGATTAAAATAAATAAATAAATATTTAAAAAATTAAAAAATCAATGAAGTAGTGATATGTGCTAAAACATGGATGGACCCTGAAAACATTACATTAAGTGAAAGAAATCACTCATAAAAGACCAGATGTTGAATGACTCTATCATATGACATACCCAGGATGGGAAATCTACAGCGGCAGTGAGGATATTAATGGTTACCTGGGACTAAAGTGTTCAGGAAATGCAGAGCAACTGCTAATACATGAAGACTTTCTTTTGGGGATGATAAAATGTTCTAAAATTGATGGTATGCATGGTTGCCCAAATCTGTAAACATATTAACAAATCATAAACTATATACTTTAAATGGGTCAACTGTATGTTATGTGAATTATGTCTCAACACAGCTGTCATTAAAAAAAAAAAAAAGGCAGCATTTCTATGCTTCTGAAGCATTAAAGAAGCCAGGAAAGACTATAAGACATCCAGATATAAAGTCAGCTGAGAAAAAATTAAATTGCTCTAGTACCACACATATCTAAAGCATCCTACTGATTGGCTTCACTTTCCTTCTCAGCTAAATGTCTTTAAGAAATACAACTTCTGCTCCATTCCATCTTGTCTTTCTAACTTCCTTCTTTTTTCTACTTCTGTCTTCATCCAGGTTTGAAATATCCATATTGACCTTGAATCTTCCCTCCCTCTCTGTTTCTTTATTCAATCATCTACAGTGACCTTTCTATTCCTTCATTTACTCCTCTTGTGGCCTTCCTGATAGGAACCTAATCGACTCATATAAAAGAATGATATAAACAGTAGTAATTCTGTGAAAAGTATCATTGCTTTGTAAAATATACCATATTCAGTTGTATAAATTAATTATACTACATCTCAGCTATGTTTTGCTTGCATTTGAAATCTTTTAAAATCCAACAAACTGTGAACATGGTATTTCTCATACAAATATGATTTTTAAAAATTTACTTGTTTTTTGTTATTTTATTTTTGAGAGAGAGAAACAGAGTATGAGCAGGGGAGGGTCAGAGAAA
Source organism: Suricata suricatta (assembly GCF_006229205.1). NCBI lineage: Eukaryota > Metazoa > Chordata > Mammalia > Carnivora > Herpestidae > Suricata > Suricata suricatta. The sequence goes on along the minus strand of NC_043705.1, from coordinate 76,904,421 downwards.
AAGGGAGACACAGAATCCACAGCAGGCTCCAGGCTCTGAGCTGTCAGCACAGAGTCCAACGTGGGGCTCGAACCCTTGAACCATGAGATCATGACCTGAGCCAAAGTCAGATGCTTAACCAACTGAGCCACCCAGGTGCCCCTCTCATATAAATATTCTCAATGTGTTCCTTCACATGGCTGCAACTTTAATTGTCTGGGAAGCAGCTATCATGGAGAAAAAAAAAATTGTACATGGACTTTAAAACCTATGTATATATGGGGCATCTGGGGTGTGAAAGCTCAGAGACTGGAGCCTGCTTCAGATTCTGTGTCTCCCTTGCTCTCTCTGACCCTCCCCTGATCATGCTCTGTCTTTTTCTGTTTCTCAAAAATAAATAAAAGTTAACAAGAAAATTTAAATTATGTATATCATATGGTTATATTTTAAGCTGACCCTACATTTGAAATGCACAAAATTTATAGTTAATGATCAAAACATAATTAGAAAACTTGAAACTATAAATGTATACCAAGGAAAATTTAGTAACCAATCTTCTGATTCATTAATCTTTATCTTCTCAAATTATTATCTCTTCCAGAACTACTCATTGCTTCAATTCTTTAAAGACTCTTAAGGGAGACTTTTATTGTCTTTTTCCTCTTAGAAACAGAAAGATACATCTTACAGAAATTAAATTAAAGCATAAAATATTAAAGTGTGTTTTAAGAACTTGGATCTCCAGTGTGGATTTGATTTCTCAGTTCTCATATAATTCCATAAAAGGAAACATCCTAATGCTATGATTTGCAATTCACATTTCTAGGCCTCTTTTTGGGAGATATACTGGAAGGCAAAATCTTTAGGTTACCATTGCCATGAGTATCACAGCTTGGGTTTAATAAATTAAGAATAGGTTAGATGGTCAAAAAGTTGAATATCTGATGCAAAGATATTTCTTTTTGTTTTTTTAATCTTTTTTTTTAACATTTATTTATTATTGAAAGACAGAGAGAGAGCATGAATGGGGTAGGGGCAGAGAAAGAAGGAGACACAGAATCCAAAGCAAGCTCAAGGCTCTGAGCAAGCTGTCAGCACAGAGCCTGACATGGGGCCTGAACCCACGAACGGTGAGATCATGACCTGAGACAAAGTCAGTTGCTCAACCAACTGAGCCACCCAGGTGTCCCGCAAAGACCTTTCTTAATTAAATGTCTATGGGCACATACTTTCAAATAAATTGTGGCAAAAATAATATTTAGGTAATACTTTTGACAGGTATAAAATATGCTAAAAAAATAATTCAGGGGGTGTGTTGGTGGCTCAGTAGATTAGGCATCTGACTTCACCATAGGTCAGGATCTTGCCATTCCCAAGTTTGAGCCCTGCATCCAGCTCTGTGCTGACAGTTCAGAGCCTGGAGCTTACTTTGGATTCTGTGTCTCCCTCTTTCTCTGCCTGCCACCCCTCCTCTCAAACTCTGTGTCTATCTCTCAAAAATAAATATTAAGAAAATTAAAAATTAATAAGAATTCAAAATTTTACCTAGTGTGACTGAAACATGGTATGTTGGACAGTTAAATCATGACTTTAAAATGAACCTATAATAACTTCCTGAATTTATTTTTGGTACAAGTAAACAATATAATTTTTAGACTTATTCCTATAAACTATATTCAGTTCTTTTTAATGTAAGCTTTCTATGACACACAATAAATAATAAGAGTGCTTCTTCAAATTTACCCATGTGAGTGTTACCATCTATTGTCTGAGTAGTTATGGGTGTTTTTATCACTCTAGTGTATATATCTTTCTTTTTGATACTAAATAGCAATGAAAACAAAGCATCCTTTAATTTGTTAAGCACTTATAAAAATGTCTTCTCCTACATAACATATTCAGTTCCTAGTAGTTATTCATAGATGCAAAACAAATGTAATTTCAGGATGATTTGATGTGGTGTTTAATGAAAAGGATTTATCAAATAAAGAGTGTCAAGGAAGCCTACTCTAAGTCTTGTTTCAAACTAGCTCCATTACATTGACAAGTTGTTTCCCATCTCTTGCCATTTCATCTTGCTCTCTATAAAATGAAGTTGGACAACATCATTTCTAAGGTTTCCTTCCAGCTCTAAAATTGTGTATGCTTTTTTTAATGATTTGTAATTAATTTATAAATTGAATGCAAAGTACTGCAGTAAACTGACAGCATAATAAAGTGTGGCATATGATTGTATTTATTTTCAGAATGGCTAAACATTTGAACATTTGGAATTTATCCTATTGATATATACAACTCTATCCATTTGCTATTGCAACTCAATATAAAAGAATGTAAATATACAAGGATAGGTTAACTAATCACCTGGTGTGATATAACAGGTAGACATTGTAAATTCATTATATGTTCAAAGGTTTCCCTTGCCAGCCTGTTAGCAAATATATGAACTATGATAAATCAGCCTAAGGCTAAGCCTTGATCTTATCTACCATTGTAAAATAGCTTATCAACAACTCACACTAATAGAGTAATGTCAGTGAAAAATAAATAAGTCTATGCATTACATTTTGTTAGGAAACAAAATTAAATACTTTTTAATGCTGACATCATGCTTGATTTTTAATGAGACACAAAATAAACTGAAAGAGTGTGTAATGAACAGGTGAAAATATAATTGTTTATGTGTTCATATTTTGGGTTTCAATTACTTGATCACTGGACATAAATCCACTTTAATCCCCAAATTTCAGATTACAAAACTCACCTTTCATGAAGTGAGAGTCAAATAAAAACAACAGAAAAGTAAAGAAACATTAGAGGGCAAAAGAAAGCACTAGAAAGAATGGAAGAAAACAGAAAGTAAAAGGTGAGCAGTATGATAAAAAAATGTTGCCATATCAGAGGACCTGTGTATATTTAATTTACATGTTTATATTAAATTGGAATGACTATGGTGGCACTATCAGGTAATTAAAGCAGTCTTTGATAGGTTGTGCAGAAAAGACACCGAGAACTAGAGTTCACAGGGGAGTTTACTCTAAGAGTTATATCCAGAGGTAGAAAAGAGAAACTGAGTACATATGTGGTTATTGTGAATCCCAGTGGTTCACAGAGTAGGATGTATTCATAACCCCATGAGCAATCAAAGGAATAAGCCAGCATTATTCAGAATAAACCTTGAACTTCAGTGACCTGCCTTAAAGGTGGCCACCTGCTATTCACATATCTCAAGAGACACAATGTGATTTTATCTACTTTCAATAGAAAACAATAACATAGCCAATACTTTTATAGTGCTTATTGTAGTTTACTATATAACATGTATTGTTTGAAGAATTTTACGTTAATATGTTCATTTAATCATAGCGCCAGTTGTATGAGGTAGGTACTGTAATTATTCTATCAAACTGATGAAGAAACTGGATAATTAATTTGACCAAGGTCACAGAGAGGTCACAGAGAGTCAGAATGTAAACTCAAGACATTTCAAACATTTGGCTCCAGAATCTATGCCCTCAACTTCTATGCTATATTGCCTCTTTATGCTCAGTCTCCATATGCAGTACCTTTTCCTACCCAACATAGCACAAGGGGTTAAGAGGGCAGGTAATGCGTTTGCACTCTCTGGCTTAGCTCTCAGGTCCCCTCTTCATTTGCTGAGTGTCCACAGATGTTGTAACATCTCTATGAGCTTCAGTTTTCCAGTCATCAGAAGTGAGAGATGATAGTATTACACAGAACTATAGGAAGAATTAAATGGCATAGTGCTTGTAAAGAACTCACATGACCAGTCCTTCAGTAAAGGTTAGCCTGTGCCTGGGATATAGCATGGCTTTGGCTTAACATAGTCTTTATGCATAAGATAAAGCAACTACATGAAAAAATAAAAAAAGAAAAACTGTTGGTTGCTGCGTCCCTCAAATGTGAACTATGAACATACCAGGTATTTAGAGCTTCATGAGAGCCTTTTCAGGGATGCACTGATGATAATCCAATCCCACGTACCTAACAAGTCCAGGAATTTTGAGTGTCTTATTTTAGCTTCTCGAGGCAAAACCAGACTGCTCTCTTTTGATCCTCTTCCCATCACCACCTTCTTTCCCTTGAGTTCTGTTTGTAGCTTAAAGGTAGGCTATTATTTTAAAACTTGAAAATGAGAAATAATAAAATAGCATTTTCAGGAGCACCTGGGTGGCTGAGTCCATTAAGTGTCCAACTCTTGATTTCAGCTCAGGTCATGATCTCATGGTCTGTGGATTTGGTCTACCTGGGACTCGGCACTGACAATGAGGAGACTGCTTGGGATTCTCTCTCTCCCTCTCTCTCTCTCTACGCATTCCTTGCACATTCTATCTCTTTCTTTCTCTCTCTCTCAAATAAATAAATGGACTTAAAAAAAAATATAGCATTTGCAGATCTTAGCAAGTATCTTCAAAATGGTGGAGTAATAGTGTTTCACTTCCAGAACTGGAAGGCAGACATTGGAGTAAGAGAGAACCAGTCAAAGGTTATTTGTTAGTTTGTTTGTTTGTTTTTTCCCTCATTCCATAATGGTTATAAGATTTCAAGGCCTAGTCAACAGCCTGGAGAATGGAGAGTAGTTGAGAAGTACACTAAAACAGGTAGCCTTAAGAGCAGTCTAAGAAAATCTCCAAGTATCAAGCCTATCTACAAAATAAAATCAAGCTCCTAGGTCCAAGGAGTCTAACTGGAATGACTGAAGATGACGGGGAAGCCAAATATGTCCTTAGCCTCCCAACTCATCTTACCAGATCACCCGTTGCAGAGACTAGTAAAATCTCCTGTGCTCTGGAGCATCTGCTCAATGTCTGAGTCTAAGGAGCTTGGGAATAAATAAGAATCTTCACTAAGATATACCCTGATGAGAACTAGGCATTTATTTAGCCATTTATTACTTATTTATCTGAGAGGTAGGTTTTACTTATTCAACTACAGTATTTCTTTGTTATAGTGATTTTCTTCTTTCAAAATATCTTTATGATACTGTTTTTTCCAAAGATGGCCGTAATGATAGATCTCATATCTTCCTCACTGTGATCTTGTCAGACTTCCTCCCACCCTACAAAGAGCTGAAGACTATTTCTCCACCCCATTGAGTCTAGAAAGGCCCTGTGAGTGTTGTGATTGATAGAACAGGCAGAAGTGATGCTGGCCAGTTTCTGCATCCTGCCTCTTGGAAAGCACCTGCCCTGTAAGAATTATGGTTTCTCAGAGAACTCATATTCTGTGAAGACTGTGCAAAAGCTCTGGAATATAAGATGCTACAGAGAGAGCGAGAAAGAGAGAATGTAAGAGAACAATAGGCCAAAGAGAACTAAAGTGTCAGATATGTGTGTTGCAAAATCATGTTAGCATTTTCATAGTTCTGCTGGATCAGTGTTTTATGAGCAAACTACTAGGGGTGGCAGAGAGAAACCTAAAGAAAAAGACCTTCAGAGAGATTTATTTACATTACAAATGGTAATAGACTGAGAAACAGAGTTAAGACCGTCTCCTCCTCTCCCATGAGAGAATTTCGTTCCTCCCTCTCTTACTGTCTCTGACTACAAAAGGGAAGAGGTGTAGATATGCCAGCTGTTCATAATAAGCTCCAATAATTCATAATTTCAGTTTGCTCTCCATTAGTACATCCTCTTTACACCCAGATTCCATCTCATCCTCGCTGTGTCACCTGGTAGGGGACTGGGATATGGTGAGCTAGAGCCAGGATCATCATGTGAGTAAATAATCAGTCTACTCTCTGATCTGGAAACTTCATGGTTGCCTATAAGGATCAATCAATAAATGAAGGTATAAAAACCTAACAATGTGAAGTCATTTTGGAATTGGATCCTCCAGTCCCAGCTGCCACTACCTGGATCAGAGACAAACTGCCCAGCTGAGCCCTTCCCTAATTTCTGACCTACAAAATCATGTATAAAACAGAATGGTTATTTTAACCATTGGATTTTGGGGTAGTGTTATATACTGGAATAAATGGAAAACAGTGACTGGTTTTTAAGATACTTTTAAAATGCCTTTTTACCACTTATTTTAAAATATTACATATTTTTAAAAGTTTATTTATTTATTATTTTGAAAGCAAGAGCAAGAGGGAGAGTGAGAACACACATGCAGTAGGGGAAGGAGCACAGAGAGAGAGAGAGAGAGAGAGAGAGAATCCCAACCAAGCTCTGCACTGTCAGCACAGAGCCCACTGCAGGTCTCGGACTCTCGAACTGTGAGACCATGACCTGAGCCAAAGTTGGATACTTAACCAACAGAGCCACCCAAGTACCTCATAAATATTGCATAGTTTTGTATACTCATGACGAGGCTTACATATACAAGAGATTTTTGTATTGCAATGGACTATTCCACTCCACTTGATGTATTTTATTTTTTTAGTATGTTCCATTTTTTTCTTTCAACAGATACTTTTTGATATTTAGGTAAAGTTGCCCTTCTCCTCTCTCTAAAATTCTACACATTTTGTTTGTGTTATGTATGCATGTGTAAATATTTATATGTATGTGTGTATAAAAGTATATATTCACTTATTCACATGTTTATTTATGAGTTTGTTTGTTTTTTAATAGAGAAACATCTATGTTTTGCCATTCCCAAGTGAAGGTGATATATCCTGCAAAGAGGTTACATAGATTATTATGATACACATTTATGAGTTCAGGATGAAAATAAGGCTACCTTTGAGTAATGGAATTAGATGCACATATATTTACACAAAATATAACTGGGCAGGTGAATCTACAAACAGAACCCAGGAAATAACTGGAACAACATAAATGTCAGTTGCCATCTTTTCCACATACAAAATCTTTATTAACCGGGTTACCTGGCCAATATTCCATTATTATAGTGCTATTCCACAATTAAATCAATTGCATAGGTTAAAAATAAAAATGAAAAATTATGTCTCATCAGTGAGTTTAGCAATATTGGATTCTTGTCCTGATTCAGCTTGCCTAGCCCAGAGACTTTGAGGACATCACAAGAAAGTCATTTCAAAGTTTCTTCACCTAAACTCTAGGAGATAGGTTTTTGCAGGAATGAAGTTCCAGTATTCATGAATTTACTTCCTGAGTGTGGATTGATAGAAAAACAGAAGGCACAGGAGCCATAAGCAGAAGTAGATTCCTGAGAAAGTGATAAAGAAGAACTGAGTGGGGAAAGACCGGGAAGGTGTGACATTTCATACCTTCATATTTCATATTACATATTTCAACCTAAAGCTGACCTGAGGAAAGATTCATTCTCAAAATAGATAATCCCCTTAACAGAATTCCAACATTTTGCTTCAGTGAGTAAAACTAGTATGAAATGCCTGATGATCATCTGTGGTTTTAAAGGATAATCTTAAATAAAGATATTTTGAAAAGGGTTGGTAATAAATTCAAAATGGAAATGATGATGAATCCATGAACTTCAGGTTGTTCATTAATCTCCTGAAACTACATGCAAAATCGTGCGATGTGTCTTTTTTTTTGGAGAAACTTTATATATCTTTCATGAGATTCTTGAATAGCCTCAGTCAGAAATAAAGACTCCACAGTTTTTGTTTTTTAAATAATTCAAAGTCAGTGAGCATAAACATGATAAGCATGGGGGAAGCTTTATTAATGGGCCACATCCCTTTTTCCTCCATTTCCTATGCTAAAGATCAAAACAGGTTCCTCTAAAACTCTCAAGTAAACATATTTTAAAATATTGATTATTAAGCAGGCTTTTGTACTCACCAAATGGGAGTCATTAGCCAACCCTAACTGTAGGTCACCTTTGTCTCTGCTAGGAAGAGTCAGGAGTTTTAATGCAATATCATCCCCACTGCTGTACCAGTGGAAAGAGCAATAGCGAGAAGCCCTAATTTAGTGGAATGGTCCCCAGGTGAAAGTGTTGCTTTAGTAGAGACAGACGTAATCTTAGAAAGATTTATCGTGGTTTCATGATATAGGGAAATGATCACTGAATTTAGTTGACAAATCTGCTGTTAGATGAGTTACTGTTAAAATAAGCAAATGTGATGGGCTGCTCAACATTTGTGATGGAAAAATTAGTTTTAATTTTATTTTCCACAAAATATGGACACTGAACCCTAATCTCAATGAGTGGGTATACAAGCGTAATGTTAGGATGCTTTTTAAAAGGGCAAATGTCTCCAGTAAAAATTAGTAAATTATTCCCAGCAAATGCTAAATAAATAAATAGAGTTACTACTGGTCCCTTAAAAAAAAAAAACAACAAATCAGCTTTTAATACATAGCTACAAGCATGCTTTCTACAAGGCATATAGGAGATAACTATAGTGTGTGCATACATTAAATAGTTAACACATTTTCAGTAAAGACACTGATCCTAAGAACCCAGCCAACCGATATTAAGTACATAGAATTACTCGGATATTTTAATAAGACTATGTTGTTAGGTTCAATATTTCTTGTCCGGGCTAAATGGAACAAATACCACCTGGGTACACAGAATGTGAGACTTTTATTACTTGATTAGAATAAATAGATATTTTGCCTCATCTGTTCTTTTTTATTGTGATCAAAATTTTGCTTGCGGGAACATTTCATTTACCTCATTTTCTTTTGTAACTTCAGAACAAAACGAAAGTTGTTTTGTGTGTAATATTTTCTTGTAAAGTAATATTATTACTCTATCAGCACTCAGTGGGCAAACATATTTTTCAACATTCCTCTTTTAATTAACTTGTCTTACAAACAAAGGCTACCAGATGAACACAATTTATCCACAGCATGTATTTTCAGCTAGGAGGCAGATAATTATTGCTCACTGCAGAAATAATGTGCTCCTACTTGCTCATGTAAAACAAACTTTAAATGTCATTTTACAGCGATAAAGATTACATAGCACAGGGCTGTCTTAAGGGAGGACAATTACCCAGAGGAACTTCTCATTAACCTGAAGGTCAGGGGTGAGAGATGATCACCGGCTCTGGCTAACGCGAACTTAAATTGCCCTACTCGAAATGTAATGTCCTCATAATCACAAAAGTGGTGACAGTAAAGACTAAACAGTTATTGTGATACATTTCTATGTGAAATTATACACTGTGGAAAGTGACTTGGTACCTGCAACCTTGTCCCTTCTTTCTGGGAACCAGAGCCCAGCAGCGTTACCCGGAATAAAGAGGCTCTGGAAAGAATTGCCTCCTTTAATAAACTGGTGGCAGCTCAGCAACATTTAAATGTATTGTTTCAATTAATCACAGCAATTGCAAAGTGATCCTTAAGCATTAAGAGAAAATTGTGCTTTTGAACAGAGCGCCTCAAGTCTGCCAGTGGTGCTTAGCTGCACTAGGGCATTCGGCGATATATGTGAGAGTAGGAAGCACTAGAGAAAATCAGGCTTACTCATTTTTAAGCTGTAAATTAATTTTCTAAGCTGTGATTTTCTTAAACCTCTTTTGTAAAGCTAGAGCATTTGTTTTCTTAATCTAAACATCCATCCTTTCCCTTAAAGCACAAAAGTTGATTTTTGTTTATGTTAAGTCCTTCCCAAATAAGTCATACAAGAACATATGCTGCTTCTTTAATTCTAATACTCCAAAATTGTAAGCCAAACAATAACTTTAGTAATAGTTTTCCAGAGGAACACAGAGAAGAAAATACAATCAAACTACACACATTGATTACTGTTCCAACAAAAGATTAGTGGCACACAATGCATGCTTTTTGGAAGCTTGGGAGAGCCTGGATATTGTCTAGAAGGAGTCTAGTCAGAGGGAAGTGCAGCACAAGCATTGCCAGACTCTGGAATGGTGTTACACATTGATCTGAACAGGAGACATGCAGCGCCTACAGGGCAGGTCACATGATCTGCTGGCCAGTGGAAAGGAAGATACAGATTGGTCTATTAACTTAAAACAGGAACAAAGTACCTCTTGGTGCAATGAGAAACCTAGACAAAGAAAGTCATGAAGTTGATTAGCACATCCTGGAGAAGGTTATTCTTCTTGGCTGAAGAAAGGTTGAAGAAAGAATAGAGAGATATTTTCTGGTTAATGTGAAATTGGCAGTCACCCTAGAAAGGAAATGAGAAAAAGCCCTAAAATTGGCTTTGGGCCTTAGGATCTTTTGAATGGCAGTTCACTTACATACATGGAGTTTTTTCATTCTTCTGTTTGAAATAATAACTAATAGGAAAGCATTTAAAAATTAGCCCCTGCAGAATATTCATTTGATTGTACTCATATGGGGAGAGGGTTCAATTGAATAAGGAACACACTGTTCAATGTAAACGTACCTTTAAACCATAAAGAGAGAAAAACAATCAGAATTCAAGGGTGGGAAGGCTTTTATCCTGAAGAGTCCTATGAGTAAAAAGGAATGAAGGCAGAAAGCAGTAACAAGCTGAAGAGGCAGCTTCAATGCTTTGCCCCTTAATCAATTGGTCCTGGTTTTAGAATATTTTCAAGGCATTAGAGATACATGTTTCCCCACCCCCTTCTTTTTAACAACAAACCATACATTTTATAAGGTAGTAATTATGTCTGCTTTTTAAGCTCTAAGAAAGACCTTCTCTTTGCCTAAGCTTATAAAACTGCCTTCTAGAGGATGAAGCAAGTATAATCTTTAAATGAGGGAAGAAGGACAAGCCCTACAGACATATGATAGAGGATTTGCCCTGAAACTACAGGTTGGCATGACGTTAAAGTGAAATACAAATTGACCAGGTTTGTCCCTTGAGAAGAACTTTGTTGTTCTAGGCCTACCAGCGTGATGATGGGTTGACTTTTAAGCAAGTTTGTCCTGGTAAGATGGAAAGAAGTGACTAACAGGAGAATCCATGTGGCTCAAGAGACAAGTGTAATAGATTACCTATAACTACCCACCAATACTACCCCACCTGAACAACCTCATTTATGGTTGTGAAATTGGCGGGAGGGGGATTCAAGTCAGGGAGGAGCTAGCAGAGTAGATGTTTCATGCTTTGGGGACCTTTGGCTGTGGGTGCACAAGCCAAAAGCATCAGACACGCTCCTTTATCCTCATTGTCCAGCAGCCACGGGCACTCCGAGCACGCTGGTCTCTTCCAACCCTTGCAAAGGAGAGGAGACAGTTTACAAAGGTATTCTTGTACCTTCCAAACATTTTAGTGGGTTCTAATTTCCACCCTAATTTAACTGTTGTGGATAAAAAATGATTCCTATGTTATTAATACAGGGTTATAAAACAAAGATTTTTAAACATAAAAATGAAGTCCTCTGTATTTTTGTATTTTTATATAACTGAAGAAAATGGGTAGTAAGTTAAATGTATAGAAAGTGCCAATATGTTACTTTAACTTCTCATTGACCTATTTTAGTCAGCTTTGGAAATCATTTAAATACAATGCAAAGTTACTCAACATGAGGCTAAATCCTGTGAAAACTTCAGATTTCAATTTGAAATGAGCAATGTATAGTGTGGTAGAAAAATAATTATAGAAAGTATTTCTATTTCTGTCTTCATATCTTTACACATTAAAAAGACCATTATTGATTTAAAAAAATAAGGCATATAACTTGAGGAGACACTAGAATGTATCCTGAAGTAAAGACAATTAAATGTGACCCAAGTACATCTTTGAGCCAGTTTTGCTTCAGCACATTTGTACTTTTGCTGTACATTTTTACTGCTTTTTATTTAAACTTTCCAAGATATATTTGTGTGCTCTAACATGGGCTGCGTCTTTTCACTGTTAAGTTAAAATACACTGAAACAATTCACATTTAAACAAACTTTTTCTCAGACCTACAGAGGACAAAAAGGAAATTATTTAACTAAGCAGTGAATGAGATAGAAAACATAAAACACGACCAGATAACACCATCCCGTGGTCATGCCCTGCAGCTCACACTCAGGATGGTTTGGGAAATAGTGTGCTTTCGTCTCTGATGATAAACTCTGCTCTGTTTCTGCATTTAAGGGAAAACATGACTGAAAGCCAGAAGGAAAAGGGCTTGTTTGTCTGCTTGTTATTTTTGTTTCTCAGTAGTGCTTATTTTTAAAACAAAGAAATATTAGTTAACAGAATAATTTTAAAGAAACTCAGACACCAAAAATAAATTGATTTGTTATATAATGCCTGATTAAGGTATCCTCATTGCAAATAACCAATACTTTGCTGATTATGCTAAGAATGAAATGTATTTTCTTCCGTTTTTTTTTTTTTTTACTCCTTCTTTCCTTCTTCCTTTTCCTACCGTTTATCCTTTGTTTCTTTTTTTTCCTACACTCTATTTCATCTTTCTCTGTCTTTCTTCCCTAAAATATTTTCTAAGGGTTTTAGGAATAAGCCTTTATCTGTTGTAATAATTTAAATTTAGCACACTCAGAAAGGACAGCAGGAGCACAGTATAAACTTAGATTTAAATTAAATAAGAAAGCAGATTAGTTTGTTCATGAATAGTGGAAGGCACTATTTTTTTCTTTTCTGATTATTTAAAGATAATTTAAAAAATAAATATAATTTTAAAAGTTCAAGAATATTTGAGATATTTAAGTTTATGAATCTGTCCATTCCAATATTATGTTTTTTTGCATTCATTAAGAATCAGTGTTTTGAAAATGTATATTGTGAATCTATTGATTTTTGAATCTTAGAACTATAATGGAATAATAATAAAATAAAAGTAGTGATTAAGAAGTCATAAAGTACAGTGTGTTGTAAACATTCTATCAATTAAAATTACATATTATAGCATTAAGTTTGCAATTTATGTTAGTCACTTCTGGCTGCTATAACATAAAATACTACAGACTTGGTGCCTTAACTACACACATTTATTTCTCACAGCTCTGGAATCGGGGAAGTCTAAAATCAGGGTGCCATTGTTTGATTCAGGTATAACCCCTCTTACTGGTTTTCTCACATGATGGAAAGAATGAGATCTGTCTCCTCTATTTATGGTCATTAATCCCATGAGGACCCCACCGTCATGACATAATCTAACCCTAATTACCTCCCAAGGTCCCAACTCCAAATAACTTCACATTGGTGTTTAGAGTTGCAACAAATGAATTTTAGAGAAACACATTCAGTCCAAAGTACAAATACTCTCAGAAAATTGATTAAAAAGTTGTAGTGAACAATTATTTATTATTATTAGTTTGCTTCCATTCTTCTAGCAACAGTCTCTATTTTCTTTTGTTTATTTTACCCTACTAAGTTCCAGATCATAATTCCAGGTGAGGTTTTACCCTCAGCTTTATATACCCTGTAGCTCTTGGGAGAGCCTGGTGAGGCTAGAGCGGTCGTCATGTGACACAGACCCAGGTCAGTCTTGGCTGCAGCCATGGACTCTGTGATGCGCACGTGCTTAATGCGGGATATGCAAGCACGTATTCCTACTGGATTAGATTTCATATTTAATGAAAGGCGCAGGACCTCCACGTGACAATGATATGAGACTTAAAAGTAGGGCCTGTTCAGAAAAAGGAAACAGAGATGGAGATAGAGCAACTGGGTCTGATGACCTCACTGAGATCCTGTCTTCTTGCCCAAAGCCAGACCGTTCATGAGTTCATACAAGTGCCTTGCCAGTAAAATTACCTAATAAATTCTCTTTTTGCTAAAGCCATTCTGAATTTGATTTTCAGTCATTTGTAACTGAATTCTAATGGATGAATTTGATTATTTACTCAATTCAGATCCTCATTTTTTGGATTGACTCATCCTGTTTCATACCAGTCAAGGATTGTTAGATATTAAAAATAGCACTTCAGGCCTTTACGATGTTCCTTTCTTTGAAACATTGAAAAAGTATCCTTTTGAGGATGGCACATTGATAACATTTCAGTACTGTGGTGAGCACTTTGATTTTAAACTTGTAAGGTATTCAGGGGGAGATTGTTTTCTAAGGCTTTAAAGAAAAAAGGTTTTAAGTTTTTGATATGTTTTTTGCCTCTTAAAATGTGGTGACTAGCAACTACTGCTGGGCTTTTCCTCCTGTGGCCCCTTCTATGAATGAACTTTCAATGAATATGATGAACCACATAGGCTTTCCATAGGCAGGAATGAATCATACATTGTCTAAAATTCCTTTTCCTTTGTATCTAGGCTTTATAAAGATTATAAAAAATTAGCCATTCTTTCTCATCAAGGTCAACACAGGAAATTAAAAATTTAAAAATGTATCAATAATATTTTATCTGTCCAAGTATTGTGCAAAAGTACTACATTTATTTTATTAATTGCTCCAATAGTTTTTTCCTTTAAATGGAATTTAACTATATGATGGATGAGTTTTGCATACCCAGACATAGCTATAATTTCTCTATTTGATTTTCTTCTTTGATTTTTGGAAACGTTAAAAGCAAATCTCTTCAACTTTGTTTTTTATCTCCCCTTAAGAAACAGTGAGCTCCTGGGGAGCCTCAGTGGTTGAGTTAGTTAAGCATGGGACTCTTGGTTTTGGCTCGGGTCAGGATCTGACAGTTTGTGAGATCATTGGGCTCTGTGCTGACAGCATGGAGAATGCTTGGGATTCTCTCTCTCCCTCTCTCTCGGCCCCTCCCTCCCTCAAAATAAGGAAACTTAAAAAAAAAAAAGAAAGAAAAATTGAGCTGGAACCTAAAATAATTTATAAATGAAATTCAAATGGAGGAAACTATACATTTAAAAAAGTTTTTACCCTAAAAAAATATCCTGGTTCCAACTGGAATTTCTTTTACTATTTAGTTGATAATCACATGATTTGTAATGACTTGTGACTGTATAGATATATTATGTTGCTCTAGCCCAGGTGTAGAGAGCTTATTTATACACATTTCTCATCAAACTATATTTTTGAAGTAGCTTTATTTTCACGGGCTTTTGAAGCTTTTTGCTTTTAGTCAAATCTGAGAGAACTATTTTTCTTCCTCTACAATTATTCTGCTTAGCTAAATCATAAGAAATTTCAATAGTTAAGCATTAGTTTGATATTATGACCTGAGCTGAAGTCGGATGCTTAACCAACTGAGCCACCCAGGTGCCCCTAAACATTAGTTTTCGATGTGGAAACTTTTAAAGTAGGCAAAGATGTATTTGTAAATAGATAATTAAAATAAATATCAATTAGTAAAAAGTGGATATTAAAAGACAAGTATAAAGGTAACTAGGATATAGTTTCCTATATTCCAAAAACTACATTACCAGGGAACAGGGACCATGCATCTGGTTTCTCATGGAGTGAGAGCAGGGGTTATAATCAGGTTGTCAACTTCCTAACCTTGAGATTTCAGTTAGAATTAGTTACTGGACTTCTTCTAGTTTACATATTAGGCTTTTACCTGAGACTTTGTTTGTATGAAAAGGGTCTGTGAAAAAAATAAATGAATATTTAAAATAAAAGTTCTTAACTTAGTGTGTTAGAAAACTTTTAAGGCCAGCATTCCTGATTCAAAAATGACTGATTCTAAGGCTTCTGTTTCTTCTCCTCTAGTCAAAGCTGTACATATCATAGGCATCTGATAAAGATCAGTAAATCCTCCAGAAGACAGTAAGATACAGAAACAGAATGATCATGAGTTAGAAAAGTCATGCCCTCACAGCTCAAAAGTCAGACCCTCTACCAATAACAAGCCTCTTTCCATCTCTAGGAGAATTAGACAATGATTCTTTCTGCCTATTGTAAGTTGGAAATATTTCTAGTAGTTGTGTATACTGCTCCATTGCACCCATTTAAGGGTATTCTTCCCGTTCAATTGTAAACACTTTGAGGCCAGCCACAATCAACACCTCACTATCTTGCTATGCCATGTCCATAAAACAGGTGCTCTATAGATTTCACTGGAATAAATGGATATACTTCACTACTCCATTTCCCTCACATAGATGCATGCATCTATCCTACTCATGCTCCCTGACAAAAAAATGTTCCCCTTTTATTCTTCACCTATATAGCTCTTCCTGTCCATTCTCCGGACCATGACTCAAATGGGATCATCTCCTCAATGAGAGACTGCTTCTGAAATCCTAGGTCTCCTATAATTTGTTCTCTTTTATGGAACTCTTACTTATTAAAATTTGTAAAAATATATCTAGTAGTAGATTTACTTATTTTATATATCTCTCCTACTTATAAAGCATGCTCTGTACAGAACTGGAAAAAAGTGTGTGTGTGTTCTCCCAGGATTTAGCCCAGCATAGAACCCATAGTTGCTCTTAATATTACTTCAAGTATGAATTAAATTAATAAAATAAGTAATTTAGAAAGGTAAATGAGGATATTTTGGATTTAAGACATATGTGCTTTAATAGCAACCCCTTCAGTACCTCTCATGAAGAAAAACCATTAAGCATAAAAAGGGAAAAGAAAAGCCTTTGTGCACATAGCTAAGGCATCCTTTAGACCTTCGCAGAAATGAAAAATCAAGGTCAAAACCAGAAGAGAATGTCTGAATGCATTATTAAAGACGGTTTTGAGGACTTTTCATAACCTTTCTTTACAAGGAACCAGCTGCCTTAGTCATGAATGACAATATGATTTAAATAATAATAAAAAAACGATGCCTATTCTTTTAGTTACTGTCATGGAGCACTGTGGCTCAACATCAGTGATTTTTATAAAACTCCTTTTGTGTTTCATCCAAGACTGGCTTTGTAATAAAAACTAACATGTTGAAAGCCAATTTGTCCCATTCCCATTTCACTGCTGTGGAAGGGTGTGTCCCATATGGAGCAAACAGGCAAAGGAGTAAGTGATACTGAAAGAAGAAACCAAGTGCAAAGATCTGCAGGAGTGAAAGAATTTTGGAACACAGTTAAAATGAGGACTTTTAGAGTAGATGGGGGGGGCTCACTAGACATCTTCTAACCTTCCTGGCAACTGGTTATGTAGTCATTTCTCTAAGTTCTGGCCATTGATATCTAAGTGGGAAGATGTGGGACCTCTTCCAGGAAGAAGGTATAAAGGTTTCAAATGCAAAGAGGCTCCTTTTGTCTCAGTAACTTTACTGCTTCATGCCTGAGAAGCCCTGGACTTATGGCTTACTTCAAACCTCTAGACTATTCTTATGTGAGAGATAAATCAAATTCTATCTTATTTAAGCATCCAAATCTAAGACAAATGCATACAATGATGGTGGGCAGAAAAAGACGGGCCTTTGATCTCCTGGAGCTTAAAAGGCTAGTCAGGAACTATTTGAGTCTTTAGAATGTAAGTGTCCTCAAATTTTGTGAAAATTGGACCCAATAACTTGATAGAGTTAAAATCCACTGAGTGAAACTGAACATAAATACTCTACTTAGCATTCTTAAGAAATGATTCAGTAACTCTACCTTTCCTTCAAAATATTTATCAATTTACTTTTTCTTTGAAGGCACAGTTCTCATTCCTTCCCCAACATCTCAGAGATGCTCAATTTAAACTGTACTTCAGGTCAGTGTTCGAGGAGTTATGAATTAATAACATTTGATAAATTGTAAATCATTCTATCATGTTAAATACTTTCCTCAAAATTCCCAACACTTAATGATATTGATTGGCTTGATTCATAATATATCAGCTATTTCCTGTTACTTTTACAAAGTATCTTCTAAACTATACAATACTTACAGGAAAAAGCCAAATATCATTTGATTTTGATGCCATCACAGATTTTATTATTTTTAGGTATTTAGTAATATTTAAAAAATGAATTAATAAAAGTTCTATGCTGCAGAAGAAATGAATTTTCTTTTTAGTAATCAGAATGTATGAATATATGTTTCAATCAGTTCTCCTTCTTTTGTTATTTTGGACACATATTTTAACTTTGTCCTACATGTTTTCTCACTTCTATATGGGTTATGACATACCCTGTAAACTTCAAGAGTTTCTGAGTAAATCAAAAAAGAGAGCATGAATAAAACTCAGGCTTATGTTGTGAAAAGTATAAGGGATCTAGAATCATGCAGTTCTAAGTATGCGTCCTGACCTACCAACTTAATTCTAACGGTTGAATGACTTGGAAAATTAAATGTATGAACTTTAACTTCTACTTCTATAAAATGGTTATATTAGCACATGGCTAACTGAGTTGTTATCATTTCTCTTTTTGTCTATTAGCGTTCTTTCTACCCTATGGCTCCATTCTCAACATTCTTGTGTGACACACTAGTGATGATGATCACTACATCTCCAAACTGTCAGCTAACATTTGTATGGAAAAGATAATTCCCGATTTCTAATTGGTTCAAGAAAATTCAATAGCATGGTTTTCATTAGGCTGGCTTAATTATGCATCTATCTCAGATCTCATCCCTCTGTTTAGGGTACAAAGAATTCTGATTGGCTAGTCCAGGTATAGAAATGGAGAAGTGAGTGGCATCAGCCCCACACAAGCAATGGGAACTGATATTGGGGCAAATTCAGTTTCCCAAAGGAAGGTCTAGTACTGAAGGGCCGCAGAAAGTCTAGTCTAGCACTTTACTAAGAGGACTTCAAACAATTCATCATTTATTTTCAAAGTTAAAGTTGTTAAATGGAGCTTATGTCCTTTACTACCTTGCTTTAGCCTTTAACTTCTTTGAAATTTCTTTTCTGACAGATGTCAAGGAACTTTCCTTTTGATTGATTTTCTACATGCTTTATCTCTCATCCATCTAGTCCCCATTTTCTCCTTTCACAGTAAGTCCAAAATGTCAAGTTTATTTCCTGATAGCAAACATATATTTTCAATATGACCAGGATTTTGATTGTCTTGTAGCAGAAAACTCAATCTAATATTAAGAGTTATTTGATCACACTGTATAACAATAATGGTTATTTCAATTATGCTGATTTGGCTTTATTAGGATCATTACTGCATCACTGAAATTTTAACCTTTTTCATAGGAACTATTCATGAAAATGACTAAGGAGACAATGGATAATGTTTCCAAACCTTCTCTTTCATCTACTCTATTTTTCTAAAAACTATAACTCTTACCACTTTCTCAGGACTCAATTATAAGAATAACAAACTGTGTGATATGAGGGTGATTCAGTGGCCATGGGAATCATTTGCATTTTTCAATATAGCTTCAACCTTACTTCTGTGACTGGGGTGTTCACGTATCCCCCTCATTAAATATTTAGGGGAATATACGAGGCCCCTTTCTCTCTATTTTCAATTACTAATTACCTGTTCAAATAGATGTTTTACTGGCTCCTCCATACTTGATTTTATGAAGTGTTTTACTCTCATGATCATCATTTTCCTTTTGTAACTCTATCTTTCAGTGGTTTCTGTAGCAATTCCATTTGTGCTTTTTTTTTTTTTTACCTTTTGCCCTATGATATGCAAATGCTATCCTTTTCAAAAAAGAGATGGAAGCAAGTATTTGTATGTGAATTTGCACAATATATATTATGTTATTGATGCATTAGATCTCTAACCAGATGTCTGTATGCCTCTTCTTTTTATTTTAAAGGCCATTCAATTATTTTGAGAGAGAGAGAGAATATGTGTGCATGTGTGAGTGGGGCAGGGGGAGGGCAGTTGGCAGAGGGAATCCCAAACAATTTCCCCACTGTTAGAGCAGAGTCCAGCAGTAGGGGGCCTAATCTCAGGAACCCAAACTTGTGAGAACATCACCTGAGCCCAGATAAAGCGACCAGCACTTAACCAACTGAGCTACGAAGGTGCGCCAATACCCCTATGCCTTTTCTTAATCCCAAGATTATCTATTGACACATTCAGTAAACATTTGAGAAAAACAGGGGGCTGATACAGATTTCTCTATACACTAAACACATACTGGGACTAGTGAATACAAAACTGAAAGCTATCCACACTTTTACAAATAATAGGTTTGCTCACACTTTCTGCTCAACTGAAAAGGCCTTTGGGGAATTATCTGTGAAGGTAGCACTGGGTATTAAAGCCTAAAAACTCAGTTTCTCCTATACAAAGAAGAAAAATGGATCAAAGCTCCTCCAGACTTGGGAGAAAATACATAAACACCATTTGCAAAACTACTGTGGAAACCTGAATAAAGTCAGTGCTAAAAAAAATCAATATATAGTTAATCCTTGAACCCACTTACACACAGATTTTTTTTTTCTGACAAATATAGTATAGGACTGTAAGTGTGTTCTCTTTCTCTTATAACATTCTTAATAACATTTGCTTTTCTCTATCTTACTTTATTGTAACAATACAGGACATAATACAAATAACATACAAAATATGTGTTAATTGACTGTGTTATTAGAAAGGCTTTCATTCACTAGCAGGCCATTAGTTAAGTTTTGAGAGATTCAAAAGTTACACATGGATTTTCTATTGTGCACTGTTGGGGGGAGGTTGACGCTCCTAATACCCTCATTGTTCAAAGGTGAACTGTAAATTGGTTTAAATAAGAAATGAGTTAAATATGAGTTGAATATATCAAGAAAACCATTAAGGAAGTATAGAATTATGACTGAAATGAATAGAATTTTGAAAAATGGAACTGCAAAGAAGAGGTAAAGAATGGAAAGGAATGGTGTAAAAAGAGACACATATCCATTAAGATATATTCTAGGAAACAACACAGTTAATAAGAACATAGTAGGGAAAATTTTAAACTTTTTTATTGTTTTCATCTCCTACCTCTATTACAATGATCAATGCTATGGATTATATTATTTTTCAAAATATTTTTTTATCTCTACCTGAATGTAGATTATACTTCCCAATCCTGTTGGCATCCTAATTTGCCATGTGACTTATGGGATATCTCTCTATCCATCTGACTTCAGAGTGGGTCATATTAACTGCATAGGTCAATGACTTGGGAATAATAGTACATGAATTGCTTTCCAGTTAAAGTTTAAGAGCTAGTTTGAGTTTGCCATGTTTCTCTGATAACTCTTTCAATAAGACTAGCATCGGGGTGGCTGGGTGGCTCAGTAAGTTACGTGGCCACCTTCAGCTCAGGTTATGAACTGCAGTCTGCGGGTTTGAGCCCCTCTGTGCTGACAGCTCAGAGCCTGGTGCCTGCTTCGGATTCTGTGTCTCCCTCTCTTTCTGCCCCTCTCCTGCCCACTCTGTGTGTGTTGTTCTCAAAAATAAATAAGCATTAAAAAATATAAATAAATAAAAAGACTAGCATCATCTCAGATATAGGTTGCTATGTCATCTAGATGACACAGTACAGAGTTGTAGCTGACCAACAATGGACATAAAATATGGAAAATAAGCCTTTGTAGTTATAAGCCAAGATTTTTGGGGTTGTATGTTAACCTCAACTGACTGTAATAAATTTATCAACAGACTCTTCAAAAGAGAACTGGCTTCTGAGTGAGATCATGAGTCACAGACAGGATATCTTCAGACAAATTTTGTAAGATAATGTTGACAGTATGAAAGAATAGAAACAGCGAATGCATGCATTATTATTTTTAGTTTACTGAGTAACAGAGTTTGATAAAAACTTAGATATATTTTCTCAAATTTCTTAAATTGTTTTCATCTATTCATAAGTAATGTTTTGAGTGAAAAATCCTACTTAAAACAGGAATC
The DNA here is from genome assembly GCF_006229205.1 of Suricata suricatta. Classification (NCBI taxonomy): domain Eukaryota; kingdom Metazoa; phylum Chordata; class Mammalia; order Carnivora; family Herpestidae; genus Suricata; species Suricata suricatta. Next base: position 76,882,963 of record NC_043705.1, on the reverse strand, counting down.
AATATTAATAATAACATTACTATTCAAAATTTGGTAACTTTAGAATTTAATAACGAAGTAAAGAAACTAGTCATTATCAACAATACTTACGTGTTGATAGTTCTAAAATTTGAAAAACATAATGCAAAAGAGTTTGCAAGTGGCTTACTAAGAGCCATACGCTTGAGAGCAATGAGATTTTTAGCCAGATGACTAGAACAGAAGATAATTATTTCATATTGGTTCTGAAGGTAATTAGTTACAGTGTGACTCAGTAGAAAGAATTACTCCAAGTGTTAACAGAAATAAGCTCAGTATTGTGAAGCTTGTGGATCTTTCTAAAGAGATGTTGATATTTTTTCAATTATGAAAATAATTTATTCCATGGTAACAATTTAAAGTAGATGATAGAGCGTAGGGAAAAAAAAAACCAAAATCTGACCAACTGCAGGACTCCTAGAGAGTGACGTAGTCAAGACTTTCCACTGCCCTTGCCACAGGGTATACTGCTGTGGTGCGGCCTAGTCCTGAGTCAGAGTGCGGCAAGCATAAGAAGAAATCAGCTTTGCAGGCACAGCTGGCCCTCAGCCTTAGGCAGGGTCTTGTGCCTGAGAAGAGCCACAGAAATCATGGTTATTTGGGTCCAGCCCATGTTTCACATGAAGTTCCTTTAAGGACCCAAGTTATCAAGCAGAGGCACATTGCTGGGTGACTGCCAACAGACATTATATATACATTTAAGACAGAGTATATTACGTGAACCTTTATATCCGATCATTAAGTAACATAATAGCAAATGTTTTCAATTTTCTAGTGTCACTAAACATTCATTAAAAGTAGTATACACATATCATATTAACCAGAAACACTGTATTTTCAAGAACAGAATTATTTAAGCTTAAAGTCAGGATGGAAAATAAACCAAAAGCATCAGGAAAAGCAATTAAAGGGTTAAGTTTTAAATGACCATGAAATTCTTCCTTCAGGAACTCCCCAAAGGCAGGCTCTCTCTCTTTTGAATTTTGTGAATGTTCTCCCTTTGGTTTTAGTGATACTCATAATTTCTACATAAGATTCCATATTTTCTAATAGAGTGTTAGCATTTGGATTTCAAATACTATCTCTCATATTTGTCTTCCTCAGTATAATTAACACTGAATTTTACCCATAGAAAATGCTCAATAAATGTTTTAATTAATAACTTGGGAAATAGCGCTTAAAACCAGATAAACTTTATCTGAATTAAAAAAGCAGTTAAATCATAAGGCAAGTAATATAAACAAGGGTTGGGGTTGGATTTGAATGTATGGAAGATCAATGAAGACTTTGAATAAGAAAGTAATATAGCTGATATTATTTCAAGACTATTCATTTGGAAAAGAGACAAGTAGTGGAGAGACTACTATGGCAGGTAATATAATACTCGACTTTAGCAGCGAATGATGGAGAAAAAGAAATTGATATAGAAATTGAGGAAAAAGGCATATAGTTCTAATCAGTCTATAAATTCTAAGAATTTTTTATATCAAGACATTAACATAGTTTTGCAACATGATAGTTTATGAATAAATATTTGTTAACTTCATGTATGAGTAATGTTTCTGATAGAAAGGGTACATTAGAAATAATAGAAAGAGGTGATTCAGGCTTCCTACCTTGTTACTTAGGAAATAATGCCTCAGTAACAAACATAAAGAAGTCAGAGCAGGCTTGAGGTTTAAGAATCATAAGATTTCCCATAAGTATCCTTGACACAATCCATTGGCAATAGTTAGCAAGGGAAGGAGGGGGGGGACGGGGAAAAGCTGGACCAGAGCTAAGAATAAAAAGCAAGTTTTGGATGTATGGGTCTCAGACCTTTCTCTCAAAATTAGGATTCAACAACCACTTGTGTGATGGGAGGATATCATTCAACTTCTCTGGAGCTTATTTTCTTCTCCCAATAAGGTGAAAGGATTGAGTTTATAGAGAGTTTATAAAAGTTCAGTCATATAAAGATAGTAATAATAAATGATTTTTAGGGGGTAGTAGAAGGGCATAAACATTTCACTTGGGTTGTGGGTTTCAGAGTATGATCACCTAATACTTTGAAATACTGAGCACCTAACACATAGTTAACCATTATCCAATGGATTTAATCTTTAGAACTTTAGAGAATTTAACAGAATGAGAACAACCAGGACAGTATACTATGAGAAAAATAATTTTTAAGGTGACCTCAAAGATCAAGTATTTCAAAATGTGGTAAAATTTTAGCTGTAAATTTCATGATTTCCTAGACTCCATAAATATCAACTTAGAATTAATCATTCTTCATTAAAAAGCTGTAATATTCCTACTCTGTCAGGTAAGATCCTCTTCCCTCACCTATTAATTTTTGTTTCTCTTCTCTAAACTTTGCCTCATTTTCTAGGATGCCTTTTCTTACCTAGGAAATTCAGAATACACTTGGGCAAAAAATATACATTCCCTCAGGAGAAGATCATGTCGTCTAAATTTTCTCAACTATCTATCTTGATGAGGTGGCATTCACTAGGAATTATTAACCATGTAGCATGTGATCCTTCCCTGGCTTATAATCATTACATCTGATCACATCATTTCAGAAGAACAGCATACATTTTTTTGCTTGGCACTTTGTTTTTGCATGCATTAATTTTGATCTATTTTTCTGCTACTTAATAATATAAACATTACAACCCTGTAGTTTACTCTTTTACTATCCAAAAAATATTAATACAAACTTAATATCTTTTCATCTACCATTATATAAACAATCAGAGGACCACAGTATTTGTTTCTAAAGTGGTATTTAAACAATAGTATTGCATTCTGTATAGACAGAGATGCAACATTAACTTGAGGGTGGGGTGGGAGCAGGAAATCCATCCACTAAAATACTGAACACAAGTTAAATATATCCACTGAAATGGCATAAATGAAAGGCAAAACTGGTATAAGCCATTTTAAGGAATGCTTGGCTTCATCTAACCTCCTCATGGACAGCATTCCCTGACAGCCCCCAATTCCATAAATACTCTGAATAAAAAGAAAGAATAAAATGTCTTCAAGACAAATGAAAGATATTAGACTATAAGTCAAATTATGTCTCCAAAAAAGCCTCTGGTAGCAGTTTTCAGTCAATCTGGTGACTTTCTAAACATCAAAATTAGGAAGGAGAAGACTATTTATCATGCCATTGGAGAAATATCACACTCAACCACACTAACCTGCATGTGCCTGCTTTGTACTGTAACTGTGTAGCTCCCCTCATCAAGAGGTAGAGTCCATTTCTCCATATCTGGAATCCAGGCTGCCTTGTGGATTGTTTCGATCAAGAAGAATGAGGCAAAAGGGACACAGATCTAGTTCTGAGCCAAGGCTTCGTGATGTTCTTTCTCTTGAAATCCTTAGGACCTACCATGTGAATAAGCCTGGGCTCCCCTCCTGTATCAGACACAAACCCCCTCAGCTGAGGCCGATCTATACCAGCCAGTCTCTAGCTGATGTGCCAGAAAACTGCCAACATCTAGGGAGCCTGATATCAATCAGAAAAATTGTTAAACTAACACCTAGAGCAATAGCCAACCTGTATTATGAGTTAAATAAATGGTTATTATTTTAGGTCATCAGATTTTGGAGTGGTTGTTATATAGTAGACATTAACTGATACATACAGCCATAATGCAAATATTTAGAGTCATTCTATAATACCACTTCAATTCTCATAGTATATTTTAATACTACTAAAACTACTGTCCTTGAATAATAGCTAAGTCTATAAATCATACTTTTAAACAAAGAACAGAGTAAAATGATTGTTTAAAAAACCCTGTAATTCTAAGTTGTATAGATGAACACTGTCGCTGCAGTAAGGTATGATATTCTTTTTCTTTGGGTTACAGAGACATAGCCATGGTCTGAAGTCATGTGAGTCAGTACATTCCTACCTTTCTCTTTTCACTTCCACTTCCTTTCTCTTTTCAATATATTTTGGATAAATCATGAGTTGTTACAATGTTTCTCTAGTGGCTCAGTTTATAATCTTGATTTACATGATCAGTTCCCGAACAAGTCAAATCTTTTACTGGAGCACATTTATTTCTGCAAAGTTCATTACACTCAGGTAGTCTGTGTTTATAAATGACATTTGAAAGACCTGCAAATGACTTATCATTAGGCTTCCATGCAGGTAATTAAACATTGTAACACAGTAAATAACATGGATTATTCCAGTGGTCAGAAAATATTAAGTCAAAATGTTTAAATATCCCACATACTTCTCAGGATCCTTATCTAGTTGGTCTGACTGGTCATTATCTGTTTGGTAAATCTTCCCAAACAAGTCATTAATATTTAAAAAGCTATTCGAATTATAAACTTCAAACAGCAGAATCCAAATGTCATTTATGCATAATTCAAAAGAACTTTGCAGAAAACAATCTTTGGATCACAATTGCTCTCTAATCCACCTCTTGAATTACTACATAAGAATTCAATGCCAATGCAATTCAAATCAATTCATTCATGGTTGATGTTAAATTTTCCTCCATAAGGATAGTATGGCAGAAATAAAACTGAATTTAACAAAGGGGGAAAATGTAGAAGGTGACAACTGTTTTCTGTAAGCAAGTTGTACAATTTTTACATTATTTGGTGGTTGCTGACAGTATTAGGTATATTTAAATTCTTAGTAAAGTCACATCTATGAATCTTCTTAGTTTAAAATAAATTTTCTGATCAATACTGATGCAGTTCACTATTAAAATCCAATGATTTTTAAAATTAGACTTCTAATATGATTTTTTAAAATTAGACTTCACTTCTAACATTAGTGAGATTCTTGACCTGTTATTGACTCCAAAATAACTGGAAAAAGAGAAAATTACCTTAGGTCAGCATTGATATTTTCCTCTACTTCTCTAATTTATATATTGAATGTTAGATGCTGTACAAGTTTAAAGAATATTGGTCACAGGATTAGGTGAATGGTTTATTCATGTGTAGTTAGTGTTTTATCACAAAACAAATTCAACATAAGAATAAAATACGTCCTTGTTACATCACCAAAATGATTTTTGTTTGACAATCATAGTTACTATAAGGACAGATTATGAATATAGACAAGGCGTATAGTTGAATTCTTTGGAATTATGAACTATATTCCATATGAATCCAAAATGGAATCACTGTGATTAATGTTACCTCAATTAATACAAAATAAATGAATAATTACTCTCCATTTATTTTAAAGTATTACTTTCAGTATATAATACATACAAGTTACATTCAATTCACAGTAAGTGAAGTGCTTAGTTTAAACTGACAAAGGACAGGAAATAGAGAGTCAAAGCTGAAAGTATCTTGAAGTGTTAGTCTCATAGCACATATGGTAAAAACTATCTGTAGTATGAATTCACATATGGTAGGTCTTTGAATGGGCTTCATTTCCCTGAGGAAAGGAGGTTTCCTCTGAGATAAAAGGAAGAAGCTCCTATATTATGCTTATTTGAAAAATGGCTTTGTGTGAAATTTAAATGCATAATGTGTCTCATACACTTCTAAAGACTCCTGTTAACCAATGGCATGCAAGCACGAACAGAAGTTAACAATATCCTCTAACCTCAGCTGTCAGTTCAACAAAATGTGCTGTAAAAAGCAGAAAAGTATGTATGACTCAGCATAATCTGTCACCACAACTTGAAAAATAATGGAGACTCATAGAGAAAGCAAGTACATGTTAATACTTAAATGAGCTTGCAATATTTCCTACCCTAAAGATTCACTTTGGAATATAAGCTTGTGAAGTTTTGAGGAAAGTTCAAAATACTGTTATACTTTAGATATTTCATATTTAATTACATATAGTATGCACTTTAAAAAGATACATATCCAAACATTTTATGCATTATTTTCACTTATTTTTATATTTACTATTTTGATTTTGCATTTGAAAGTTTTGGAGAAATGTGTAAACTGATAATACAAGAGTTGAGCATGATCTGTACATAAACACATGCATGATATTTTAGAAAAAAGATTATGTTAGTGGATAATGAACACAGTAATTTGTAAAAAAGCATTATGCAATCAGAAGAATATTCATATCCATTATAAAATTAAACTAGTAGAGTTTAAGAAAATCTAGTTTAAATACCAATAAGGAAGTGAACCATGGATCAAAATATCCAAATGTAAGTGAGCTAGTATAATTTTCCATAATATAGTAGTCATACAATGGGGGGGCTGATTTTCGAAATAAGAAACACCAGTTATTAACTAGCCATAATGTGCATCTAGCTCTGTAAATTAGCATAAGCTTAAAGACCCATTACCTGGGGGAAAAAAAGGACTAGGTCTTAAAGGAATTGAGCTATAGGCAATTAAAAATGTTATTGACAATAAAACACAAAGCTCAGAACATGGGTAATTAATTTGTTAAGGTTATTAATGACATTTCTAATTAGATACAACAAAATAATTGTCAAAGGGTATATATAAATTAAAAGATTAGTAAAATGTTGATGAATTTTATATTCTAATTTCAGGTTAAACAAAATTAGGTTATAATAGGGAATTGGTAGTCTCTAAGTACAGATGAGAGTTTGTAGTAACAAATATGCTGTGAAGTTCCGGGAATTAGCAAAATATTGTTAGGAAAACTGACTTGACACCAAAATTAAATTCTCAGAGTAGATCTGACCAGTCATCAAATATAGATACACAAAGATCTTAGCTATCATCTGGCCCAATTTCTTCAGATGTAGATGCAGAGTGTGCATCAGAGGAGTTAAGAAATATATCCAAACCCATAAAATAGTGAGTGGCAGAGATTTCCACTGTATCAAGAATCAATTCTTAATAAACTTTACCATTATATGACCACAACTTTCTCATTCACATTAGTTTTAGTAAATCCATTATATCATTCAACAAACATTATCACCCACTATGTTCCAGGCATGTGTACTAGATGCAGGACTGAACAATGCCCAAACTAGCTTATATTTTTTAGTGCCTCTGGAAGAGAAAGAAGATGGATACTTTAGAATCTTGATGCAAAAAGGTTACCCATAGCACGCCTGGGAGGCTCAGTTGGTTAAGTGCCTGACTTCCACTCAGATGATGATCTTGTGGTCCATGAGTTCAAGCCCCCTGGTGGGCTCTGGGCTGACAGTTCAGAGCCTGGTGCTTGCTTCAGAATCCGTGTCTCCTCCCTCTCTCTCCCCCACTCATACTCTGTCTCTCAAAAATGAATAAATGTTAAAATTTTTTAAAATGAGTCCATCCACAGTAATTAAGGAATGTGTAAAAGTAAGGGTGTGTGAGTGTGTGTGTGTGTGTATGTGTATCTGTGTGTATCTGTGTATGTGTGTAAAGAGAAGACACCTCAAAACTACTGGAAGTTATCATATTTATCTTGAGAATAATATATTACCGATGATCACTGTAGCAAGGGATCATTGTCAGAAGTATATTCAACTTACACCTCTATAAAGTGCCAACCCTGTCTGTGTCATTGCCCAGTTTTATAGATATAGCATTCCTTGTTTTTAGAAACAGATCTACCTAGTAATATTTCAGTTGTTCCTTCAGAATTAACAGGCCCCTAACACTATTTGTGTTATGAACTAACTGAAAAATTGCCTTTTTTTCTCATTTCAAACAAAACAAAACAAAAACAAAAATATAACCTGTCTTAAAAGAAAATACGATAACAGAGGCTTTCAGACATCTATCTCAATAGAATATTAGTTATAAATAACTTTTATAAAAACTAAGGCTATTTGATGTAATTTTTGGTATTATGTTCAGCTGGTGTGTGTGTGTGTGTGTGTGTGTGTATGTGTGTGTGTGTATGTGTGTGTGTGTGTGTGTGAAATTAAACAAATGTTCAATCTCCACTTGAGTTGGTGTATATACTTCTGTAGGAAATATCTGGATTCTCCTTTGTTACTAACTGTGGCTCACGAAAAGTATCTTTAGATCAAAAGGTTGAAAACTTGAGTTTTAATCTACTTTCTTGTGGCCAGAATCACTGGTGTGTCACTAAATAACTGGCAGTTCTTCCCTTCAGAATCAGTATTGTTTGTCATAGACAAATTTATTAAAGATTGTTATCAAGAGCTATAAAGGCCAAAACTGACTGACTAGTGTTCCTGTGACAGGTACATCTGGGGAGGGTACATGTTGATCAGAATATGATTAGACCTAAACAAAATGTATTGCATGTGGTTAATGAAAGCTAGTCTTATATGGTCATTACACAATAGATTTATCACTCCCATCAAGAAATTAGGTCACATTTATACTTCGTTAAAAGGAAGTGGAACAAAACATCTTTACCAGTTTATATTTTTGCATTGCTGTAAATGTTGGAGAGATTTATTTAAATGTGTGATCAAAGGATGACATAAATCTACTCAGTGCATTTATTTGATTGATTGCACATCATGCATTCAAATAAACATATACAGCATGATCTCAGATTCAGATAAACACACTGCATTTATTTAAATGTCTTCACATTCATACTGGATTGAACATTCAATTGCATTTAAGTCAGTCTTAGAACTGACTCACTGATATATTGTTAAAAGGTGAACATGATGCTTACTAATACTTGTCTTTTAGTCTTGCAACATGCAAATTTATCAAGGTGGTTACAAATGCACAAGACCATGTCTATAGTAGAAGTAAGTTTAGAAAGAATATACCCTGATATATCTTATTGGGGATATGTTTGAAATATGGCATAATGCAGAGCAAAATAACAGTTATTTTCAAGGAGACTAGAATCAATTTTAGTAAAATTCCCTGATTGTGAACTAAGTGCTGTAATACAAGATTTGGGTTTTGTAAAAGCATGTGCTTCCTCAAGACCTTTGTAGTAAGCTGAGGTAACAGTATGTTGAAACTCTCCTTGACCTAAATCATGAGGATTGTGACTAAATTAATACCTCCCAAAGCAGCTCTCACACACATATGAAAAGAGAGTGGACCACAAAATAAAACAGACTAAAATAAAAGCTGTAATAACATATTTGATTTACTACCTCAGCTTTTAATATCTTTGCAAATTTTCAAAAAGGTTTTAATAATCAGATATTATGGTAGATACAAAATTGCATACAGATTTTTAATAATGCAAAAAATTTTACTTGGTATCTAATATATTGAGGGGAAAAGCTATGCATTCTTGTTCCAAAATAATCTCTATTAAAATACAACATTCAGGATGAACTTCTATCTTCTACATAAACTACTTCTGTCTTTAATTAATGTGGTTTAGATGTACATTTTATTTTTTAACTTTTTTTAATGCTTATTTTTGAGAGAGAGAGAATGAGAACAAAAGAGAGAGCACGAGCTGGGGAGGGGCCGAGAGAGAAGGGGTCAGAGGATCTGAAGCAGGCTCTGCACTGACAGACAGACTGATGTGGAGCTTGAATTTAAGAACAGTGAAATTATGACCCAGCTGAAGATGCTTAACCAACTGAGCCATCCAGGCTCCCCAGAAGCACATTTTAAGACTGTCCACTTGAAGGGTATGGCTGAGTGGTTCTCTAAGTATAGTGGCTTCCAGTGGGGAATGTTCTATCTTCTTAGGAGGTAGTATCAAACCATAGTAGGACAAATGCAATTCTCATACACCTGTCCTCTTACTCCTCAGGAAAAGATATAATGTTCCCATTAGGGGCTAGAGATGTCAAACATTAGAATATATATAAGTGGGATAAGGAAAGACTTGAAGATTCCACAGGCCAACATTAGCAAGAAGCCCTATATGGGTACTTTTTTCAAGGCATCCTTTTCCTCTCTAAAGTGGATTAGATATTTCCAGAGTCTTTTAGGTGATCACCAGGTGCTGTTCTTGGATTAATAATCTGGTACTGTGGCTTTCTCTAAAGCATTCCCATGGCCCAATGTCTACTCAGGCTGTATCTTTATGATGGTGGGTGACACCAGAGGAAGCCACTGACCCTATCCCCAGGTCAAAAATAGGAAATTCTTCCTTAGTGCTCATTGATTACTGCCACTCTTTCCCTCACACTCCACCTCAAGGGACACTTTTTCCTCATTTCCACTATTTGGGTCATATATATCTAGTACCACAAAAGAAAATATATTCTTCTTTAATCTAAGACAATAGATTGAAATTCCCCTCTATGAACATGAATCAAAATAGCTTTTTCCTCTGGAGCTCATGGATCCTGGAGAGAGGGCAAAAAAATGACTGAATCTCCCTCTAAGTGGGGTTGCCAGATTTAGCAAATAATAATACAGATGCCCAGTTAAATGTGAATTTCAGATGAGAGAGGATTGATTTTTTAAATATGACTATATCTCATGTAATATTTTATAAATACTTAACACTAAAAATGATTTTTATTGATCTGAAATTCAAATTCAAATATAACTGGCACCCTGGGTTTTTATCTGGACATTGTGCTTTCAATGAAAAAGGATAAGAAAATTACTTTTCTAATTATGTGTTGATAATTCGTCAGGAGGGTGGGAGAATAATTATTGTCTCAACCACTCATCTTGTTATAATAGTGATGAAATTGTATAATTTGTCTCATTTTCCTCTTAGTTTTGGTGATATCAGATGCAGTTTATGCTTCAAGGTACCAATGAGCTATCAAATATTTGTTCCCACATTTGATTATCTTCCCTAAAATAAAAATGGCTGCTAATGACAATGACAGAGCAATGTCTGTCTGGATTGGTGAAGTCAATCAAAACAGAGCAAGTCATGGGCTTGGACAGTGTGGGAGATGATATAAACCATCTCAAAAAAACTTTCTCTTTGGCCATGATCAAAATCACAGAGGAGAAACTCAGGTCATGATGATATCTGAGAAGTCATGAAAAAATGTTTGTTGACATAAATATTTTGGTACTTCAAGATACTACTCTACCTTTCCCCCCCTTTCAGAAGGAAGAAAGAAGGAAAGGTCACAATTACTTATATTCCTGTGATTACAGATGAATCATAAACAGAGTAATAACTTGATAAGGTAAGGCTTTACTTAGCTAAATAATTTTGTTATAAAATACAGGCATTTTCTGAATGATTCCAGGGAAGAGGAGAGCAGTTCTAAAAGATATTCCACTTGAAACTCAATTTTTAAAGTTGAATATCCCAGAAATATTACTATTAATTGTAAATTCTAAGTAAAAAGCCTAGAGTTTTCATTCAAGACAAGACTATGTATATTAAAGGAAACAGAGTCTTCACATTTATGCCACAAAAGAGCTCAAAAGATTTGTATTTAATTGCCATTATGTTTGTGTGATTTCATTAGTCAGAAAATTTTATAATCTCTAGGTTTCACAAACTTGGACAAACTGCTCAAAATAGAGTGGGTACTGGAATTCAAATTCAATAGAGAGAGACTTTTATATTTTTACATGTAGTTTTTTTATGAAGACATTTGACAGCCCCCGAGAATACTCTAAGTATATATTCATCTTTTTTTTGGAAAGTCACATACTTGTTTATGGTAGAATTAATCATGTAAATAATTGACATCCATGGCAGACATTATCTGTTCCATCACTCAACATTTATTCCTTCACCCTTCTTTGCAAACAAATACGTAGAGGCTGAAAAACTAACTTGTAAATTTCTAGAATTCCTTTGCAGCTAGAGATAGGACTATGACACATCTGGCAAAAGTAAAGATACACATATATAGAGAATATAACAACAAGAGCAACAATAACATCTGTGTGTGTGTGTGTGTGTGTGTGTGTGTGTGTGTGTGTAAGTCAGCTAGGAGATTCTGAAAAATCTAACAAGAAACTGGGATATGCTAATACTGTCCACCTCTTTGCTTTTGCTCGGAATATAAATACCATTCCTGGAACCTCAAACAGGCATCTATCCATTGACAGGCAAAGAGAGCAGATCTTTCTAAACCACTGAATCAAATATTTAAAGCCTCAAGTCAAAAGCATTCTTGCCAGAGTCCAGCTCCAGCAGATCCAGGGGTCCCTGAAGGATGGACAGTGTTGGTGGTGAAAGGGAGCCAGAGAGCCTTGGCTTTTTTCTGATCACCAGGCTGGCATCTCTGCACTGACTGGAGAGTCAGCTTTATTTATTGAAAAAAATGTATGGACTACAAAACAGGAGTGGCAATTGCCTTAGACAATGATTTCTGATGACAAATTCTTTGGTATGTAAAAATTTCCCAGAATATAGATTGGTAGAAGACTCATACATAATCTTTATCAATAGTGATTGAAGTAGGTGACTAGATGCTTATCACATGGGGAAGGAAGGTATCTTTAGCATTCAAATACAAGGCAATGTTTTTAGCCTAGCAAAGGCAAGAGTTAGGTCTTTGTGAGCAGGGGTCAATAGCCTGTTTTCTTGAGGGGAAGAAAAACAGATTACTCAAGAAATGTAACATTTGCTCCTATAATCACAAAAGAAGAAACTCCTATAAACAAACTTTTTCATAAGGTACAATTCACATATTTTTAGCATAAGAAGGCAAGTCACTCCTGGTATCAGTCAGTCAGGTGCCTTGGGGGTCAGTGCTTAAGCAGAAATTGAGTGGGGGCATAGTGGGTATAGATGCAGGTCACCATCTGATGGTGGGAGGCCTTGCAAACCCGCCTTACCTCACAAGGAGATTTTTTCTCAACTTATGAGTTCAGAAACTGGCTTCCTACACATCCCTAATATATACATCATTTATTCATTTTTATATTTCTAAATTATGATAATATATTTTATAGTATCCTTGATCTTGTTCTCCCCAGGTTTGCTTACTGCTGGCATCAAAACTGATGGTATTCTGTATATCAAACAATTTTCCGTTTTATACTCTTAATCCAAGATCACTTGCTCCTCAATACCACTAAAACCACCTGATTCCCCCACTTCTTCTCAGAGTATCAGTCCCTCATATCTTACTTCCATCCTAGGATGTATCCTTTCACTTTTGCTTCCTTTTCCTCCCTCCTTTATCCAACCATAATGCCCCAATCTTATATTAATTGTACGGTACCCTTTCTTCATTTACAAAAAACCTGCATATATAGCATGCAGATTAGTGCTATATATATTTTAGGGCTTTATCTCCAAAATTTGACTAATTAATAACTAGTAGGAATCCTGGGACAACAGTCAAAGCTTTGAAAATTTATAGGTGTTCTGAGATTCTAATTGCTCATGATGGAAGGAAGTCGTCATGATGGGGATAATGACTGGACACTTGAGAGCAATAGCTGCTCCCTAAATTAGGACTCATCCCAAGACACCTGCACTTAAACTCTCAGACCACATACATGAACAGGAAAAAACTCATAAATAATATGCAAGTCAGCACTAAAGGTGCACTGCTGGGGGAGAGGGGAAACAGAAAAGTTTGATTACAGAACTCCATACTGTTCAACTTTCATATACTTCTGTTATTCATGACTTTGGCCAGTTCTCAGAAACCTATGTCAGGGTTTTAAATAGGGGAGGGTCTAATCAAGCTAGACACATCAAAGAGTTTTATTACCAGAGAAGCAATAGGAGATTAGAGCATGCCTTTTCCTATGGGATGAATATAACTACTCAGAGGAAGACAGATGATATTTTTTTCTTATTTCAGAGTAACTATTAAAAGTGTGTAGGTTGGGTAGGGGGTGCACATAAAACTGACGGGAGCATGAGAATAGGTAAGGATATAAAAGAATGTTTAAGAATTTTACAAGGGACATTAGCAGCATCTGTTTAGAGAACTTCCCAAAGATATTTTAAGTGTTAACCAAGGATTATCAGTTTTCAAACACTTCAGAAAACCCTTGAAAAAGAAAAAAAAAAGTATTTGGAATTCAGAATTCTAATGACTGGTGCCAGTGGCAGAGCCATAAATGTCTTTTTGTGATTATTACTATGATCCAACTATTCTGGCATAGTCTGTTAAAGAGAAATGCAATATATCATGCTTATATTTATTGTGCCTCAATAAACAAGGTATATTCTTTAAACACTGGTTTCTGCAAAACTTACAATAGTCTGATGATAGGCATTATCTTTACTCCCATTTTATAAATATGAAGCCAAACTCAAAACAATTTTGAATTTCCACACCACACAAATTAGTTCTTTCTGTCTCTTACTAAAATCTATTTGGTATACCCAATGTATCTATTAAATCAATGTCGGGAGCTTTGGGAATATAAGTCATATACTCTACCTACTCTTTTATCAAATCTTATGCTGTGATTCTTTTTCCTCCCCACCCCTCCCCCCAGCCCCAGCTCAGTATTCTTCCATATTACCTTTTGAGAAGCAGGCATACAATGCTATGTTACTTTTGTTTTTAATATCAAAAAAACATACAATAACTATGATATATCTGAGAGGCGAAATGTTCATTTAAGTCTGCCTATGCTTACATATTCTTATTTGTTGCACGGTTCAATTGTAGAAATAAAAGAATGTTTTCTATTGAACCCAGATCATTTAATGAGTTACTACTAAGTCCTTAAATCTGTTTACCATTTCCCTCATTTTCACTGACATTTTTCTCTAGGAAGCTTTTTTTTAAATTAAAAAAATTTTTTTTAATGTTTTATTTTTGATACAGAGAAAGACAGAGCATAGAGGGGGAGGGGCAGAGAGAGAAGGAGACACAGAACTGGAAGCAGGCTCCAGGCTCTGAGCTAGCTGTTAGCACAGAGCCCGATGCGGGGCTCGAACCCACGATCATGAGATCTGACCTGAGCCGAGGCCGGAGGCTTAACCGACTGAGCCACCCAGGCGCCCCTAGGATGCTTTTTATAATCACTACAATTGTTCATCAAAATTTACAATTCAAACTTCAAATAGCTTGCACATTCTTTTTATGCAGAAAAACAGACTACCACCAAGACTCATCCAGAATATATAAAGCAAATGGAAATGACATGTACGCACAATTGTATTAGTTACCAGGCAAAGCTGCTTATGCGATGGGATTTCAAAAATGACAACCGACTGTTAAAACTCAGTTTCCTTAAAATTTAATGTGCTAAAAATCATGGAGTACTTTGATGTTATAAGCTGATTTTTTTCTGTTTCCAGAATGGACGTAAATATAGTAGAGGATTAATGATACTTTTTTTTAGTAATTATAATTCAAGATTCTAAACCAAAAAATGACTGAATTTCTGATAAGCACTGAATTACAATATCCCCTCCATTTTCACTGACAAAGACAATGCGGAAAACCGAATCACAGTTACATATAATCCAAACATTATAAACATTTAGAACTAAAACTAAAGTGACATGATTCTTTCCTATCAGTGTTTTTGACATGAAATTAATCTAGTTATTTATGTTTGGAGTGTTTTGCTACAATACACACTTCCACCATTTTATCATATATTATCTCCTCAGCACCTCATTTCTATTTCCATATCAGATATGAACACAATAGTTTCCTTGTATGTCCAGAGCATAAATGATATCAGAGTAGGTTTCTCACATCAAGATGTATTTTCCAGTGTGTGTGTGTGTGTGTGTGTGTGTGTGTGTGTGCATGTGAGTGTGTGTTCAGTCTGATTTTATTCTTACTGTATATTGCCAAACTTAAAAGAAATTGGTTCAGGGTAGCTTTGGTCAAAGTGAAAATAAGTAACTAAAATGTAAATCACCTATTTATTGAACTCTAGAATTAAAATCTTTTAATGATGAGGATAAGGTTGCTCTTAAAAAGAAAAGTAGGCCACAATTTATAATGTAACTGTCTTTCTTTCAAGTAACTATGAATAGAAACTGAAAAAATCTTCTTACCAAGCACTAACATTTATGAGAGACCAAAAGAGATTGAAGTTTACTGCAATTTGACATCATTTCATTTGCTTCCTTGCATTTGTATGCTGAAACTTTCATTAATTCTGAGGCTAACAAAGTAGAAGATGATATTATGGTACCTTGTACACTGACAATTTATTTATTGTCTGCATTTGTGCTAAACAAAGTTCTCCTTTTCCCTGCCTCACCCAAGGCAAAGATATTTTTTAGTTTATTTATTTCTTTTTAAGAGAGAGACAGAGACAGGGAGATAAAATGAGACAGAGAGAGAGAGAATATACAAGCATGAGTGAAGGAGGGCCAGAAAAAGAGAGATAGAGGAAGAGAGAGAATCCCAGGCATGCTCCATACTGTCAGGGAAGAGTCTAACGCAGGGTTCAATCCCATGAACCATGAGATCATGACGTGAGCCAAAATCAAGTGTTGGACACTCAACTGACTGAGCCACCCAGGAGCCCCAAGACAATAATCTTTTATAAACTCTGATGACTGTAAACACATTTTTCAATAGCCTCATATATAATACCTCAGAGATTTCAACAATGCTGAGAGCATTGCTGCTTAAATTGGGGAGCTAAGACACCTACCTAAACAATACATTTGGAGAGATTCTAGAATACACAAATTGGGATTGCCTTGCCTGTATAATTCACAAAAAGGATTATTTAATAGTAAATGTTTATGGAAAGTTGACTCATAATTTTCCAAGTAAAAGTTCACGCAGTAAACTTAGAATTAAAGAATAGATTCTATTTACGATATTGGTATGTTTTGGGATAAGGGGTTCTCTACAATACTGTGACCATAAAAGTTTAAAATAGGATTATTTAGGGGCATCTGGGTGACTCAATCAGTTGAGCATCCAACTTCAGCTCAGCTCATAATTTCCTGGTTCATGAGTTTGAGCCCCGCATCAGGCTTGCTGCTGTCAGTGTGGAGCCTGCTTTGGATCCACTGCCCCCCTTTCTCTCTTCCCCTTTCCAGCTCATGCTCTCTTTTTCAAAAATAAATAAACAGTAAAAAAAAATAAATAAGATTATTTATAAAACATATTTAGATAAATTCAAATGTAACTTGGCTTGTATATTTGCTTTCCTTAGTTTGTGCAAATAAAGAAGTGTCCTTGCTTAAATTTCCATGAATATGCAATGCACATTTACTTTTAATTTCAAGAATATATGGTGCATATTCTGCCAGGGGAAAAACCTCTCTTGAAAACGTTTTGTATAAAAGCAACTGAAAATATAACTATTAAAATATTCCAAATAACATGATACCTTGTAATAGTAGCTTCTGTGGTGCTTTCTATTTGCACAGATTGACTTGTTCAATCCTCAAAGAAGCCTATGAGGTAGGAACCCTTACTATTATTTTATGGATGGGGAAACAGAGACCCTGAAAAGGCATTCTTACTCAAGCTCACATAGCTACCAAGCAGCAGAATTGGATTTGAATCTAATTCATAATACGTAAGATATTTCAACAATGCTAAAAACATTGCTGCTTACATTGGAAAGCCACCTGCCCTTACAATAAATTTGGGTGGATTTGGGAAAACATAACCTGGGATTATGTAAATCTTGGATTCCATAAACAAGTAAATCTAGCTCTTGACTCTTTGCTCTTAACTACCAAGCCACAAAGCACACCAAAACAATGATATATAACAATCATGAAACAGTTGAGAAATAGATGTTTCTGGAATTTGCTGTTTCTACTACTAGTGAATTACTCTGAACTCAAGATGTGCCAGTTTTGTGGTATATAAATAATCAGGAAAGCTACTTCATCATACAATTTCTCTTAAAGTTGTTTCTCAGAATTATTCCTTCATAAGTGTCATTTTGAAGGAATGTATTCTATGACAAGAAGTGTTCAAGACTTTATGAACATGATCATTTGAAAGGAAAACTAGTATAGCTATGTTTGGATCAAAACCTTGCAACAATAAGCATGAAAAAAAGGAATAAGAATTTACCTTTTGTTCTGAAAAGATATTATCTAAACAAGTCACTTAGGCTTCTACAGAAATAATGTGCCCACTCACATCTGATGACAATATTAATTCTGCCAGTATTAAATATTAATGATATAAAAAATCTCTGTAGAAATGCAAATATACCAATACTGATCATATGAACTTTAATGAAACCAGTATGTATTGTGAATTAATTTGTGTTAGGCATCGGGCAGAGCACCTGTTAGAATATCTCATTTAATCTGCAATGAAATAATTTGTTGTAAGTAGTATTACTATTCTAACTTATAAATGAGAAAACTGAGATACATGGAGTAGGGTACATTGTATAAGGTTAAACTGAAAGATGTAGCAAAGATTGTATTAAAATTCAGGTTTGACTAATTCTAGAGAGAGTTTATAGTCTTAATTATCCAGAAGTGAATGATGACTAAAGCACTTAAATAAAACCATCTCAATAAAATCATTTTCTTTATTCTTGTTGGGTGATTTTATTGAAAATATAACCATTTGTTATTATAAATAACATATCACTAATCAGTAATCACTAATTAGTAGTCACTAATCAGTAAAATATCACTATGTCATAAACAATGATCACCAGTCAATGAAGACCCATATAATGTTAAGATTTTCAATTAATAATCCTTGTTCTGGGAACTCAACAGAAGATCTAATAGAGTCAGTAAATATATTATAATTTAATAAAACTCTAATAATAGCCTAAACATAGAAAAACCTATGGGAAATTTTCATACTGGCATATAGTCTCACTACATCAGCTTCCTTGAAGCTGGTGAGAGCCAGGAAATAAAACTTCTAAGTTTGCTTTATCAAAGTTCCTAGTATTCAATCCAAAAGACTACAACGTGCAAGTTACCTGCCGTCAAAATACAACAAGAGGCTGAAGGCTTTCTGTTCTACTAGTGGGTTTTTTTTTTTTTTTGAAAAGCAGCCTTTTCTTAAAACAAATTTGTCATGTTAAAAAAAAAATGGCAGTCCTCTGAAGTGGTGAAGACGAACTCTCTAGGACCAAGAAGTTACTGTTAGTGATTTCCCAAAATGACTAAAAGTGCTCCAAATTCCTTTTCACAGTCATCTCTGACCATCATAGTTCTATGCTACTTATTTGTAAAATTCAGATTGCCAGATCCTATCATTCTGACAGTGATTTTGCATTTACTTTAGTTGAGCTTGAGGAATTTGTAGACAGTAACCTTATCAAGGTTGTCATGACTGCACTTTGTTACTCTAAAGCAAACTTTAAAAAAAATAGTGCACAGTAATAAGTATTCCCTAAAGCATATTTTTATCAAAGACTAGCCAAAGAGCTATGCCAAGATTTTCATCTATCTTAAATTCTTGGAGTCAGTATCTACTATGAAAATTGCTAATGGATTGATGTCTCAGTATTTGTCCTAGTTGTATCCATTCAGATTTTTAAGGGTTTCTACAGGATAGATGAGAAAGTGGGATTCTTGGGGCAAAAGTAATAAAGTGCCATGGCCACATTAATTAGCTGTACAGATGTTCATTCTCCAGTTATATGACAGAGTAGCTATCTTCACCTCTCCTGTTTCTCTTCTTTCTCCTTCTCTTTCTCCTTTTCCTTCTTCTCGTTTTTTATTATCATTATTATCATCATTATCTTTGCATATTATACTCCCTGAGGAACTGAGAACTAAGCATAAAAACAGCAATAACCTTCTCAGGCCCTTGTATCTGTTAGGGAGACATCAGTTGCTATTTCTCCACTCATCAGTGTAATAGAGAGAGAACCTTGAGAACTGCACCTCCCACACTTCTCCAAACCATAAGGCGGGGTTTTCAATAGCTCATCAGGCAGTAGCGTGCATGTTCCACACCGTGGCAAGAGCTCAAACACTGCAACAGATACCAATCTTCCTAAAGGAGTGACTTTCATAGACTGCTGCATGGGAGAAAAACCTTTCTTCCCTTCCAAGTTCTTTAGATGGTCTAATAATTAAACTGATATAAGAAAGGTTAATATAAAAATTATTTTTATATATAAAAAACCCAAAGATATGAAGTTCCCCAAGAGTCAGGCAATTGAGGCTTATATGCCATTCTGAACTAAGGAGAAGGGAATAGGAGGCTGGAACTTCAAAGGGGAGGAAGACAATTCACAGGAAGATGGGGAGAACAAATGTTTGGTAAACAAATGTTTGCCACACCATGCAGATGTAAAAAGTTATCTCTGGTAATAGTTCATTCCTATTATAGGACTCCTATTTAAATTCTTTTAGAAGGTTAAGAAGAGGTAAAAAAATTTTTTTTCTTCTTGAGTCTTTTGGGCCTTGGTTGTCTTCAGCTCAAAATATCTACATGCCAAAGTGGCAGATTCTGGGGCAGGCTTCCCTGAGCCCCATCAGCATTTAGAAACTTTTATGGCAGTGTGACATTTCTGTGACATCTAAGTATGTGAACATTTTTCTAGTAATTCATTTTTATTACATCTTATAAAATATTTGGTATCTGAGTTGAGAAAAAAAGTGTTTTTTCACTACAGATGGTTTGAGAAGTGCTAAGCTAGAGCCTCAAAAGCCAAGAACTAACCCATAAAGGTAGGTCTTTCACAGTTACCGACCTCAGCACATCCCGTGGGAAAGTGAGGATTGTCAGAAGGACTGTTTCTAATAAAACACTGAGGTTTAAATCCTTTCTCTTATCTAGTTTGTCTGTGTAGTTTTCATGTGAATGTGCATTGTAGGACAGAATAGATTGCTCTTTTCTTTTTTTATGTTTATTCATTTATTTTTGAGAGACAGAGATAGAGCACTAGCAAGGACAGAGAGAGAGAAGACAGAGGATCTGAAATAGGCTCTAAGCTGTCAGCACAGAGCCCAATGAGGGGCTCAAACTCACAAACCCAAACCAGGAGATTGATCTGAGCTGAAGCTGAATGCTTCACAGACTGAGCCACCTAACTGCCCCAGAATAGACTTGCTTTCTGAAAGCAGAGGGTCAAATTTTCTTAGCTTAGAGACTTAAGGTGAACCAGCATGATAGGGATAGGTAATAGATAAATGAAGATGGGTGATAGTAATATAAAAAGGGAGAGGCAATACAAGTTTGCAGTAGTTCTTGAAATTTAAAATGTTCAACTGCCAATATTCTTTTTTTAATTTAAAAAAAATTTTTTAAATTTATTTTTGAGAGAGAGAGAGATGACATGAGCAGGGGATGGTCAGACAGAGATGGGGACACAGAATCCAAAGCAGGCTCCAGGCTCTGAGCAGTCAGAACAGAGCCCGACATGGCACTCAAACCCACAAACTGTGAGATCATGACCTGAGCCGAAATCAGACGCTTAACTGACTGAGCCACCCAGGCGCCCCTCAACTGCCAATATTCATACTGAAAATATCTCTTTCAGAATTAGTGAAGTGACCAGAGTGAAAGTAAGAAATGTAATACAAAAGGTATTGACAGAATGTAAGCATTCATAATCTGATTCCTGTTAACTTTTTGCTCAAAGCTTATTGCAAGATTTATGGAAAAAGTAGGTATCACTCAATTACTAATCAACACTAGGGAAACTCAGAGAATACAGATAAACACTATGTAAAAGTTAAGCTTAGAAAAGAATCATCATAATATGAAATACTTGTCATCTGAAACCATAATAGGTCACATACCTTCAGTTTGATTTTATGAGAAATCAGTATAAATTAGGACCAGCAACAAAACATTTATATAATAGAGGTATGTATTCATTCTCATACATATACATACATATGGTATATCATACCATATATAAATGGTAACCTCTAGCTAAGAATTTGACTTTTGACCCCTGGAAGGACCATATTAAAGTACAGTCAGTCAAAGGACAATTGGTATAATGTGTGCTAAAAACTTTGTTTCAGTACTCTTTTTTCCACAATACAGAGGATAAGTTTTTCTTAGAAGCCTTTTCCTAAAGAAAAGAATTAAAATCGATAGGTGTTTAATTTCTCATGGGAAATGCTTTTAATACTACAGGGTCAGCTCAGAGGATTAGGTCAGTCAAATATAAAAGAATATAAACTCCTGGAATCAAAGTCGAAAAACCCCTATCAATAAAATTGTTCATTAGGTTCCCTGAGTCTATATTAAAAAGTAGAAAAGGATCCTCAGAAGTAAGACTAGAAAATTCTTAAAAGCAAAACTCCGGCGCTTAAGAAAGGATGATTTTAAAAGAACATTCAGTTCTCTAATTCTTGACAAGTGTGGCTCATTTTTACTTGCTTTAGATGGATGCCTTATAGGTTACAAATGATTTTACTCCACAGAGAATTTTCAAAATACATGTGGACCCCATTATACTATGATTCTCCTTCCCATTCCATTAAAATGAAAAAAGAAAAGAATAACTAAAACCTTAACAGTGATACACAGAAAGGTATGCCTGTTTTTGACTCATTTTGTTAAAGCCTATCAAGACTACCTGTCAGCCCCACATGATAGGTAGCTGTTCAAGTGTTTGATTATTTTTTTCCTCAGCAAGGCATCTTGGTATGAATGCTACTAATGTTCAAGAACAAGCAACGAGCAAATCTTAGTCTGCGTTAGATTTCCAAAGGACACAATGCAATTTTCAAGACCTGTTTAGTGCGGGATCACTAAATCATTAAAATAAATGTTGCTATCTGGGGCACCTGAGTGGATCATTGAGTTAGGTATCCAACTCTTGATTTCAGCTCAAGTCATGAACTCAGTGATGAGATCCAGCCCAGCAACAGGCTCCACGCTGGGCATGCGCCCTGCTTAAGATTCACTCTCCCTCTCCTTCTCCCCATGTCCCATTCTCTCTCTCAAAAAATATTTACATATCTATAGTTATATATCTATCTATATATACCCATATACTTGATATAAATATATATGTATATATAAAATCAATTTTTCAAAAAATATAAATCATATCTTTTGAATGTGAATTTAACTCAAAAATCATTATGTTATTTTAAAAGCTTAATCTGAAAATTATTCCATATTAATAAGTAATCTTATGCCAGAAATGGATTTTCTAATCTTGTTTTGAACCTGATTTCTGTTAAGCTTTACACCTTCATAATCCCTTCTTTTCAGTTCTACTTGTTTTGCCATGACTTTAGGAGCTTATGACATCAAAATAAAATAGCCTGCAGAATTGAATAAAACTGAATAAAAATTTCAGCCTGTTTAAAGGTAGACAATACTACAGCATAGGAAGACGATTCAATACAATTGTCATGAAGAAGACTAACTTACCACCTTTGGAAATTAGTTTGATATGCAATGCTTAAAAAATCTAATCTAAATAAAAATTTTCCATTTTTCAAACAAAAGACTTTAAATCACCGTATGTAAATCCTCTGTATACAAACCCATTGTATACAAATCAGTTTGAGAGCTTGGGAAACATGCCACCAAGGGCTTCCCAGACTTTCAGTGGTTCTACTGCTTCAGCCTTTTGTCTCCCAGCCTGGTGATGCACAGGTTCTCTTGATTATCCTGCAGGTCCACTTCACTGCCCCTGAAGGGGAGTATTCTGTTGGAAAATGACAGCACTCACTAGAGTAAAAGCAGTCTGACCTAGGCTAGGTGGGAAAAAATATTAAGGTCTTGCTTTCCAGCAGTTTCAGAAAGATCCAGAGTAGGGACAAGGAACAGATGAGTCACCCTAGAATCCAACCTGATGATAGGGTAATCTATGGTGTTGAGGATGAGCAGGTTCATAAAGGGAAAAGAACAAAGCACCAGTGAAGGGAGAGACAGAATTATGCAGGTTTAGATTTAGAGCATAATTCATACAATTAATGTAAAAGAAGTAGTTATATCAGAATTTTTAAAGTCTTGATTTGCTGTCAAGGTTTCTAAATGATTGAAATATTTTGGACCATTCTAGATGGAAAAAATGTTAAAGTTTTTGTTAAACCTGCTGTGATGTCTTTTAGTGTGTAGACGGTTTTCGGCATACTCATGTTAAAGATATATTTTGTTTAAAACAGAAAGAAAAATGAACAAGAGAGGAGTAAAAAAAATCAATCTGATCAATGCTGAACAAAAACTATAAAAACAAAAAATCCTATCAGATCTTTTTTTCTAAGAAAGGAGTTATTTATTTGCATTACCTTTTAAATGAGAATAACCATCATGATTCTCAGCCAAATATTTTGCTCCTTTTTTTAACCTCTTCTCACTGCTATTGTCAAAAGTGGCTGTAATCTCATGCAGATGAGATATTGATCTGTTGCCGATGTTCACTGAGCAGCCAAAGGGGAATCACATTACCAGCTACAAACTCCATCAATCATAGTCTCCTTAATAACCGCACTTAAACGATCTCTCTTGGCATTAACTTATATTGCATCCATGGCTGACATCCAGGCTTCAAAAAGAAAAAGGTTCATTTTGAAGGGTAGGTTTAAGGCCACTATAGATGATTTAAATAAAAGGTCTTGGGTTTTGGTCCTAACAATAGGGCTTATTAAATCAATTGACTTAATTTAATCCAATTAATTTAGATCAAGTCTATGGAAATAGATCAAAATGTTCTTGTCTTTGTTTATGAATGCTGGATTGTATCCTTAGCACACATTTTAAGTGCATAGAAGTGAAGCTTGAAAGTACACAATGATACATGAAGGCATGCATTTGGATTGAGTCTTGTTTATTAAATGTATCTCCTTTTATCTTCCTTCCTCCCTCCCCTACATGTACATGTTTGAAAAATTACTATATGTGAAAACAGAGGGGGGGAAATGTTGGCAGAAAAAGGATAAGGGAGTAATAAAATACTAATGATAATTAAAAATAAACTATCATTATTGCTGTTGGGGGAACTAATGAACTGTTGTTTCAAGTCCATGCTTCTGTTATAGTGTCAGCTCAGCTCTTCTGCTTTACTATTGGCAGTCATGCGAGAAAATCAGACGGAGGATGTAGCAAGCATAAAAAAGAACACCTCCTTCTGCACATTTTTTTTCTGGCTCTCTCATGGTCTAAAATGCCATCAATTTGGAAACAAGCCCAGGAGGAACAGCTAGTCTTTCTGTCCCATCCCACCCATACATCCACTAGCTTTTTTACTGTATTTGTTCCCTCCCAGAATACTTAGATTCAGTGCACGTCTCTATTTTCAATCTTCAGTGGACGTAAGACTTCTTTGGATAGTTGATTAAAATATAGAGTCTTAGGTTTCCCTCCACTCTAATTCAGAAGGTGTTAGTAAGAATAGGGCATTTGAAGCAAGTTCCAAAAGTGGTGTGAGCAGTTTGGGTCAAGAATAGGACTTGAGATGTTAGTGTGATTTGATTTAAATCCAGAAACTGTTAAATCTTGATTACTTTAGCAGTAATCAGGAAGGAGAAGTTATTTGAGTTTCTCCATGTAAAATCTTACATGGTAACAATTGTAACAGTAAAAACTAACACTAGACACAATAAAACCTATGAATCAATGAATAAAAATGGAACCAATTGCTGACTCCAAGCTAATCCATAACCCCTTCATATGTATACATGTGTGTGGTGGGTGCTGGTGGTATATGTTTATAGCCAAGTCAAATGATGTTGAACAAAGCAGAATTTTGTTTATCAAACAAATCACCCTTCTTCCAAAACACACACATATACAATATTTATATACTTTTGAAACAAGTACAACAGATAATCGAATACAAATTAAAACTGGGTGTCCCAAATTGCATTCCACCGAACACCAATCCACAAAAATTCCAATGATTAAAGTTCCTATGTTCAAATTAGGGTAGGAAACTTTGCCTTCTATTCCCCTATGCATATTAGCATATTGGAGGCCAATAAATATTTATTTAATACAGATATCCTAACCTTATTTATCCTATATTCAATATCACAAGAAAGTATTGCTCTGGGAAAAAGTTAAGGCCTGTTTTTTCTAACTTATACTGCTGGTTACTCACTTTGAAAGTTTAGTTTAAAATATTAAACTAAAACAATAAAGAAGGGCAAAGGGTTTGTGTTTTCCTTCTTACATTTCTGGCTCCACAATTCATTATAGAAAATCAGAAGAGAAAAATATAACAAGACATTTATAAATATTTGTTATATCCAGGCTCTTTATGCAACAACCTTCAACTTTGCTATAACGTATTCTAGCACATTTGTTCACACTTGTCCCTCCATATAGATGACAAAATGCAACTTAATCTGGTTTTTCTGTAGTTGGGTCTTCTACTCCCTTCCTTATATGTAGTGTGCATGTATACATAAATATGTGTGTTTGTGTGTATATGTTTACTCTCCTATATGTAATGTTGAAAGCAGCATGATGTGTAAAACCCAAATCTCTGAAAGTTGAATTCTACTAGCTGGCACTGTTTTCCACATCCAAAACCCTTCCTGCATATATATTTGAATCCTACTAATCCTTCAAAGACATTATCAATTCTTTTCTATTCTGGGAAGCTTTCCTCAAGAATTCTACATTGATCCCTGACCTCCATCCAATTTTGCTGGCCTCAATGGGCCTCGATTATATTGAAAGTGTAATTTTTGATTAAATGTGAACTTACAATAAGAGTATTCCTTTTTAAGGCCATATTATTGAATCTTTTCCTAAGGTACTTCATATTTACTTTGTTACATAAAATGGATTTACTACACGACCATCATAGAATTCAGCACTATTCATTTAGTAAACGCAAATGAAATTGAGATATATGAAGTATAATAAACTTCATAGCCTATTATTTAGTATAGCCTGATGTTTAAGAGCATACATTCTGAAATCAGACTTTGTATGTCCAGACTACATTTTGTAGCTGCATGATCTAGGTCAGTTATTTAATTTTTCCGTGCTGTAATTTCTCATCTAGAAAATCAGATATTAATTGTATAGAGAAGAATATATAAATTAACATAAGCAAGACACTTAGAAAAATTACTACCATATATTAGGGACCTAATAAATGTTAGTTCTTGTTGTAGGTTAGACTTCTGGGGAAACAGATTCTATAGGAGAAATTCAGTGATGGTGCACTTTCAACCATGGCCTCAACTAATGAACTCCAAAGAGAGCTCTGAAGCTGGGACTGAAGCAGGACTCAAAACCAGATTCAGAGATCAGACTTGAGCAGAAGTCAAAAGTGGGACTTCGGCCGCTGAGCGGCTCCGGTACCCTGCTGGGATGGCCTTCCGAGATATTCTGCAATGCAGGTAGGCGACTGTGCCTTTATCCTCCTGCACCAAATGGTTAAACTCAGGATGCCTTGAGAATGTCCCTGGATTAGGCAACTCTTTCTTGCCGAGGACGGAGTGCTGCAGGGTGGCCACCCAACGGAGTTCTCAAGAGCTGGGTAAGTAAGTCCTTGAGCCTTGCAGAGGATTCTGGCTGGGGTCGGACGGTGTATCACAAAGCATTCACTACACTTCCTATTGTCACTGTTCCTGCTTAAAGAAAGATAAATCATGTGGTAACCAGCTTTCTAAACCTAAATTCTACAGTTTAGAGGTAATTGTAAATAGTGAGAACACAAAGGAGTTCCAAATTCTTCCCTATTTTTATATTCTTTCCCTTTAGTACTGATGTGCTTTGTATGCTCCTTTACAAATCATGGGGGAATAAGAAATCAGATATATTTTATTCTTGAGTATAGTCTCAACATATTTATTCAGCAGGGAGCGTATGTTTTAGGTATCATTTAGAATCATTTTCCAGTGATCATAAAAATTACAGTTTTGGGAACCAAACCTGAGGAATCTGTATTGTTTTCTTCATATGAAGACATGGCCATAATTTCTAATGCAAAGATAACACTGTCCCTGCAACAAATTTATTTTTTGTAAAGTCCAAATATATTCAGGAAGTTTATTAGTAAAAAATTACTAATTAATTATAAAAGTGGAATAATTGAAAATGCTTGATCACTCCCTAACTTGTGACCTTGAGAAAGTTATTTCTATTTATGCGTTTGTTTCTTCATTTGTAACATGGGGACAACATCCAGTTTACCAATCTCAGAGGGTTTAAAAGAGGCTAATGATGTCTCTAAAGTACTTGTCACATTTTCTGCTATAGAAACGGAAACGGCAAAGGATAGGTGGTTCTATTTTGTACATGTTGACACAGAACTTTAATAAAACTTTAACCCATGGAGCTTTGTGTATTCTTTTTGTTAGAAATGATACTGATAATCAATTATGTTATGTAAACATTTTTCATTCTTAAAATCTGCCTATAAGAATAGGCGATGGAAGGATAAAAGTTTTGTGTAACAGGAACTGAGCTCTTATTTTATGTTTATCTTTCTCATTTAAATATTATACAGGGCTGAAATACTGATGTGTAGGCAATGAAGTCCGCTGGATTATATATACAAATAAATATAAGTGTCTGTTGCACAGTCATAGGCGTTACCATCAAATACATAATTATGTAAGTTATCTAATAATATAAGTATAAATAAGTTATATAAGCAAATTACCTAAGGAGATTAAAACAAGTCTGCTGTCACATTTTGAAATAGATGAATGATATCTAATTATGTTGTTTAAATACAAATGCATTTTGTGGGAAGCAGATTCTATAGAATAATAGAAAATTTAATCCAGCCTTCTCCCTAGGTGAACTTCAAGTTTCACCTCTCATGAAACCAGCAAATCAAAAAATTTCTTATTCTATAAACTCAAAACTATTTTGAACTCTATAAAATTGAATAACTCATTCTACTTTTTTCTCTTTTAATTTGCATACCTACACAATAGTCCCTTTCTTATTCAATGCATTGATTTGGTATAATGAAGTTGCCCAGTCATCATTATTTACATTTTGTATTTCAAACATCTTCATGTCATATAACAGAAATAGCCAGGTATTGTTTGAATTCACTTTTCCCCATTTCCTTTGCTGGTGAACATTTTAAGTAACATTTTCTACAACCGTTGTGCAGCAGGAAGCTTAATAGAGATGCTGTTTCCATAACAACAAATAGGATTTGAGCAAAAACACAATGCTCAGTGGTTACTGTTCCTCACAGCAGGTAAAAGCAGTTATTCAAAATTACAAGCAGCATGACATTGAAAAAAATAAATTAAAGCAAGAGGTGCTAAGAGTTCTGTTCCATATTTAGTAAATGTTTAACTCATAAATGCTTGAGGGGGCAACTATAGGATCCCACTCTATGCAGTTTTTCTTCTCATATCATGACCTAAAATGAAGAGTAGGCATGAACATATATTTTTCAGATAGTAAATGTTCTGTGAGTCAAGGAGGTACCAACAATGACAAGTTAAATACTTTCTAAATTGACTAACTTCTTGTACTAATTATGTATAATTTCTAATTCTTCTAGCTAAAAAAATGACCCATTTCCAAAATTACCCCTTTATTTATAAAACTGTGTTACTTTAATTTATTTAAAATTAATATGTATTTAATAGATGGAAACAATTCCTGAAATTCCAAGATGTTGTAGAGTAAGATAAGCAACATAATCTGACCTAAAAGACTACAAGTGTTTTCATAGATTACTTCAAAGGCTCCTTTTCAACCCATGATTCCATATCTTAGTTCTTATGGTTGTCCATTTTTTTTTAATGAAAACAACTTTGAACATTTATAGATATATTTGCCTAGATAGGAAAAAAAATAGTTTGGGTTTTTAAAATAGAGGAGTTTTAGAATAAAATTGAGATACAATTTAAAGGTGCAGTAGAGTAAAAATAATTAGAATGGAATTTTTTCACAGTATCAAATCCACAAAATGTGTGGGAAGGAACATTATGTACAGCAAATTGAAATACAATTCCAAAAAGAAATCTCTTTGTTTATCATTCCTGAAGAGTCGGGATTCAGCCCTATGACGAATTTCCAGAAATCAAATTTATTATCCTCAATGTGTCTTTCCATTTACAGACAGCTCTAATTGGCAGCTCCTTCTTACTCTAAATAAAGTAGCTAACAAAGAATCTATAATCTTCCTCTTCATATTGTCTATTCAATAGTTCAAAATGGATAGCCCATGCTTTATCTCCTGTTTTGTTTAGTTATGGGAGCTTAAGGTGTCAACTATCCATATGCAAGTAGCTGTGTAATTCATGAAGTGATCTGCAAATATCATTCAGTTCAGTATCGCCTCTTTCCTCCTGATGTCCACAATATTTATTTTTGAGCCTCAAGTTTAATTTGTATTAAATTTTGAAGGGTGATGCTTGTT
Organism: Suricata suricatta; assembly: GCF_006229205.1. NCBI lineage: Eukaryota > Metazoa > Chordata > Mammalia > Carnivora > Herpestidae > Suricata > Suricata suricatta. The sequence continues at coordinate 76,853,014 of NC_043705.1, read as the reverse complement.
CTCTATCCTCTTCACTAAGCTAATTTCCTTTAAGGTATGGATTGGAATCTTCTCATCTTTGTATTTCTAGAGCATCCCTCACATCTTTCTTATAGAAAGCATTTGATGCCGCTGAAAGCAATGAGTAAAAGATGATGGGGCGTGATGATCAGAAATTAAAGTGAACAGACAAATGGCTGAACTCCAATCCCACTGTGGTAGGCAGAATTCTAAGACGGTCCCTGTGACTTCTATCTCCTGGCATCCACACTTTTGCATAATCTTTCTTCTAATACAGGCAGAATTTGTGCCTTACTTCTAACCAATAGAAAATGGCAAAGGTGAAGGGATTTTGCAGATAATTAAATTTGAGCTAATCAAAAGGGAGATTATCCTGGATCAGCTTAGTCTAATCAGGTGAGTTCTTTAAAAGAGGATCCAGACATTCTCTGAAGGAAGAGACTAACAGCAGCAGAGATGCTCTCCTGCTGGACTTGAAGAAACAAACAGATAAGACATGAACTAATTGTGGAGAAAGCCCCATGGAAGAACACTGCGGGGAGCTGTGAGGCTGGGGGCTTCAGTCCTATGGCCACAAGAAACTGAATTCTCCAAAACCTATGTGAGTTTGAGTGAGGACTCTGCACTTCAGAAAGGACAACACCTTGATTGTACCCCTGTGAGATCCAAGGCAATGGCCCCACTAAGTCAAACCCAGAATGCTGATGTGAGGTAAAAATATGTGTTGTTTGGGGCGCCTGGGTGACTCAGTCCGTTGAGCGGCCAACTTCGGCTCAGGTCATGATCTCATAGTTCCTGGGTTCGAGCCCCGCATCGGGCTCTGTGCTGACAGCTAGCTCAGAGCCTGGAGCCTGCTTCTGATTCTGTACCTCCTTCTCTGACCCTCCCCTGCTCTCACTGTCTCTGTCTTTCAAAAATAAGTAAAAAACATTTTTTAAAAATGTCCGTTGTTTTAATTGCTGAGTTTGTGGTAATTTTTTATGCAGCAAGTGAAAATTAATTTGGCCACTGAGGAAGTCCTCACCATGTTGTATGATTGATCTAGTTATATCAGTGATTTAATGCCAGCAACTAGGTAGAGGCACATAAGCCCAAGTCTAAGATAGCCTCTATCTAAGCCATTCTCAAAGTTGCAAAGGTGCAAAGTATAAATCTGGATTGAATTAATAGATGCAAAATATTTTGGAAAACAATAAGCCACTATCAAATATAAGGAGAGGATTAATTTCTTACATTAACATCAACACCTACTGCTCATAATGAGCTATCTTTTTAGGAAAAAAATACATGTATTCCTTTCTAACCTTCTTTTTCTACTTGCTATCATACATTTAAATCAAAATGTATTTGTTAAATAGAGACTATATATGTAAAAATGTGCTGGATTTGTGGATAGTCAAAATGTGTTTAAAGAAGAAACAACTTCTCCTTAGCACTTAAGTTAATGAAATATTATTCACTGTTGTAAGGAGGTATAATTATCCAAAGAATGGCATCCAACCTGAGAATTCACCCATAATTAAGAAGACTCTGACCAAATGAATCATTGTAGCACATATGGTATCCAAGACTTCATTCTAGTCAATTATACTTTTTGGAGAAATGAGAACTTTATTTTCAGATCTCTAATCAGAAGGCACCTTTTATGTAGCCAGTAGCTGTGTGACCCTGAGAAATGATGCTATCAACAATACTTTTTGATAAGCTAAAGCATTTGTAGCAATCAGCTTAGTAGAATTTGAAAATGAGGTTTAAATGAAAGTTAGATACAAATTAAAGGGAAAAAAATCAATCACTGTCCATTTGAATACATACTGCTAAACTGTGCTTTTTTAAAGAATGTATTTGAAGTGTCTATTTTTACTCTTTTTTCAAGTGTGGACAAGGTTATTCTCCAAGTTATTTAGAGATGGATTATTCACAAAGTGTTGCGAGAAAAAGTTGGGGCACATTGCCACAGCTGATGAAAGCTCACAGAATTAAAATAAAGATGGAAATTCTCAAATTAGAAGCTAGTCAATGACAAAAATTTTTGATTGATCATTTCTACCATTTACTCACTGAAATGATACACATATCACCACCAAGGAACAATGTGGAGTCCAATGGCTATCATCACAGATAAATTCTCTGTGCCTTGTTTAAGAAGCAAACAACTGTACATTCGAATAATATAACAGTGTGCATAGCCCTGAAAGCAAGCTCAGTATGAAGGTTTCATAATTGCACCGGAGCAGATAACTAGGCAATTAGAGCTATTAAAAGTTGACAAAGTACTAAGCCTGCATGAATTATATTCCTGATTTCTACAAGAAGCAAGGGAAAATAAGACCTCCAGTGAATCTGTTCAATAGTCTTCTGAGGAAGAAAAGTAGTGTCCAGAGGGCAAAAGGTGGGATATTCAACTTCTCTATCTCATCCCCTGGACTCAAGAAGGGATCAGGAGAGAATTTTCTGGAGTCCTGGAAATCTCATATCATTTGCACAGAATATATTGAACATATTAATAAGGTAAAATTAACTTTGCAAAATATGTAATTGGGTAAAAACATGAGATGAAAATAAACAATAGGACTAATGATTTAATTTCTGAAAAGCAGCTGATGCCTTGGCTCACATCAAACATGCCCCAAAGCAAGCTAAGAAGCATAGCAAGGAAAGCAGGTTATAAGAAGATTTCATTTTAAATGTGTGGGAAACATAACTGATTAAATAGAATTTTGCATGTGAATAATACAAACTAGGAAGAGGGGAAAACCTAGTAGCCCTTGGCTCCTTGATTTACTTGTTAAATTCACAATGATTATATATGACTTAAAATTATTGCAGTTTCCCAGATTGACAAATGTAATTGCTGAGACTGATGAAAGAGAATATTGGGATGCTGCTTTGGATTCTGTTGGAAAGTACTTAGGAGTTGACAGATGGTGCATACACTCAGAGGTTGAGAAGGGTAAGAAGGTAATGAGACTGGGGACCAAAAACAATTACAGTGTCTTAAGCCTCAAATGCAGCATAATTGCATCTGTAGAGTAGGCAAAACAATTGGGTTTAATGTATTCATAATGTTTGTCAGAAGTGCAAGAAACAAAACCTAGAGGTGTGGATAGTCTGAAAGCATGAGTGAAACAACTACAGAACACTCTTCTCATTCAGTCACCAGAAAATTCAGGCAACAGATATGTAATGATGAGAAATGAATGAAAATATGACACTGATGACTTTGTAAGCTTGACATTAACAGACATGAGTACATACTGAGCAAATGGAAGTAAAAATCACCAACTACTGAACTCTATTTGAACATGACTATAGAAGACAATGAATTTGAAATCAAAATACTAAAGATTTGGCTGGTGTGATTACGAATAAATTTGGTGTGGATGTGAATGAATGAGGTCACTTTTAAGGTACTATAAAGGAAGTATGAGATTTGTTGATTAATTGATACTGAAGAATTATCAAAAATATATAGTAATTTCTAAGAACAATATTTGGGGACAATATTGACAGTAAGGAAATTATAATTGGAGGATAGTGACATAATCTGATTTTGACCTATCACATTTCTTGTCAGGAAGTAATTTATGGTAAAAGAATTATGCATCTCTAAGCTCCTTATGAATGGAGAACACATCTACTCCACATTTGCATTACCACAAGTACTTATTAAAAGGCATGGCAAAGCACCTGACTCAGTCAGGTGACTCAGTCAGTCAAGTGTCTGACTCCTGATTTAGGCTCAGGTCATAATCCCAGGTTTGTGGGATCTAGCCTGTGTCAGGCTCTGCACTGAGCATGGAGCCTGCCTAAGATTTTCTCTCTCTCTCTCTCTCTCTCTCTCTCTCTCTCTCTCTCTCTCCCCCCAACCCCCCTTTCTCTCAGTCCCCCTATTCCTCTCCCTGGCTCGCACTGGCCTTCTCTAAAACAAAGAAAGAAAGAAATGGCATATGTCAGTCATTCAATAAACGTGGAACACAATTTTTAAAATTAAATATAATAAAATTCAGATTATATGAAGGTATTTTTTCTTTTATAGTTTATTGTCAAGTTGGTTTACATATAACACCCAGTGCTCATCCCCACAAGAGCTCTCTTCCATGCACTTCCCCTCTCCCCCTCCCCCATCAGTCCTCAGTTTTTTTCTCAATATTCAAGAGTCTCTCATGGTTTGTTTCCCTCCCTTTTCTCCCTTCTCCTCCCCCATAGTCCTCTGTTAAGAAATATTCTCTTTTTTTTCTATTTTTTTAATGTTTTATTTATTTTTGAGAGAGGGAGAGACACTGTGAGCAGGGTAGAGAGTCAGAGAGCGAGGGAGACACAGAATCCAAAGACAGGCTCCAGGCTCTGAGCAGCTGTAAGCACAGAGCTCGATGTGGAGCTCCAACCCAGGAATCATGAGATCATGACCCAAGCCAAAGTCGGACGCTTAACTGACTGAGCCACCCAGGCACCCCAAGAAATATTGTTTAAAATTTTAATTTTCCCAGAGCAAAATTACTATGATAATTTTATATACAGGTTTTCAGCTGGTTTTTTTTTCCCCTCTAGGATCACGTTAACAGCCTTCTTTATAATTTATCTTACTTAGTTATATTAAGTCACAACATCTTTGAATATCAACATATAACTTTTTTCAACTTATTTTTATTGACTAGCTTGTATTCAGTTGCATATCACCTGTCACCCTTATCTGATCTACATTTTCTCTACCCAACAGTCAGCTCGAGTAATCCTATAAGGGTCACATTTGTCTTCTGAACAAAACTCTCCATTTGTTCTTCATTTAACTCAGAGTAAAAACCAAGATACAGTGTCACAAAAGGTCCAACGTAATCTTGGTGAAGCACACTCCCTCAGATTTTTGCCTGGCACACTTTATTATTATTTCCTTCAGGTCTTTTCTCAAATTCCTCATTTAGAAGGCCTACCTGACTAGCAAGATTGTTCTTACCCAGCTTATCTTACCCTACTTATTTTCATGTGTTACCTCCTTGAATGTTATAGTTTTATTTTTTTCTTGTCCATCCTTCACAAGAATATAAGCTCTTGAAGGGCAGATAATGTGTCTCTTGTGCTTATTGCCATATCCTAGCACATGAAGTGCAAGCAAAAGACTAAACAAATGAATGGGACCGTGGGTTGGGAGCAGCTCATCCGGTTCATTGGAAATCTTATAAAAAATTTGTGGGATGCCCGATGGCTCAGTCAGTTAAACTGCCGGATTCAACTCAGGTCATGATCTTGTGGTTCATAAGTTTGAGCCCTGCGTCAGGCTCTATGCTCACAATTCAGAGCCTGGAGCCTGCTTCAGATTCTGTGTATCCCTCCCTCTCTGCCCCTCCCCTGCTCACGCTCTGTCTCTCTGTCTTTCAAAAATAAATTAAAAAGTTAAAAAATAAAAAAAAAAAAAGAAATTTGTGTGGCTAGTTCCTTGCACATACTAGAAAGGTTTAGAGATATAGATTTTTAATAGATAATAATATAGACATTCATTCATTCATTCATCCAACAAATATTTATTGAATGCTAATTATGTGCCAAACCACATGCTTGGCACCAGGCACGTCCAAAGGAAAAGTACTGGCATGGTCCCTGCTAAGACTTAAAACTTTCACTTTCATGAAGGAAAATTCAATTGTGGTTTCAGAAAGAGCGCACATGGCACTGGAGAACATCCTGGGGATCTAGGGGACTTAAATGTTTTTTTCTTAATGTTTATTTTTGAGAGAGACAGACAGAGACAGAGACAGAGTGCAAGCAGGAGAGAAGCAGAGAGAGAGGGAGACACAGAATCTGAAGCAGACTCCAAGCTCTGAGCTGTCAGCACAAACCTGACATGGGGCTCAAACTCAAAAACTGTGAGCTCATGACCTGAGCCAAAGTCGGATCCTTAACTGACTAAGCCACTCAGGTGCCCCTGGGGGAAATGTAGGGACAAGTCCAGAACGTTTTTTAAGGAGGAAAAGGAAATACAAAGGAAAAGGAGAATCAGAAGAGACTTTCTTCTACTTAACACCAGTTACTAACTAAAGGTACTTAGACAATGAAAGAGCTCATTGTCTTAAATATGCCACAATGAAGAGTAGAGGGAACAATATTGATTCAGGCCCCTGACATTTTATTTCAAGACTAGTTAGTAAAAATGTCAGTAGCTTGTGATTTCCTAAACTCTAGTTGTAAATACATTAAAATAACAGATTCTTATTCTACTAGGCTTATATGTCATTGTCTAAGGAAAAAGGCAGGTCACTTCTGAGCAGCTCTGAGAAGCTGGTGGAGACGTTGATGCTTATTAGTGGAATGCCTTGCCTAAAGCCTGTGTTGACCTAACTGTGGAACACAATAATGTGTTTGGACTACTTATCCCAAAGCTAAGCCTCTCATGCATGTATGGGTTCTTAATCTCCGCATCTGCATTTCATCCCGTACCCTTATGTTTATGTAATATGTACCATACAATCAGCATACATAACCCTTTATATCCCCATTCTGGTTCTCATAAAGTGAGATTCTGGCCTAAATAATTGTATCCTGTTGCCCATTTACTTATTCCTCCACATAATGGAGTACTTGTATAGGGGTCACATTTCATTTCTGAATTAGATGTATTTAATACATATTATAAGACAGTAAGTGTGGGAGACTTAGGCCCTCACTTCCCTCTCTCTACACTGGACAACTGCGAGGTTTACATCAATAGTAGGTAATATGTCTGTGCTAATACTCAACTTAATCCTTGGGTTGGCTGTTTTAAAGGCCTAGATCCAGGAGCTAGTAAGAACTAGTTAAAATAGTTGGTTTTCCTACTAAATCTATTATTCAACATTGACTTTATCAGTAAAGACAAGGTGAATTAAAAAATATATAAATATTTGCCTAATTTCTATGTTTTACAAATGGAAAAGGATTTATGAACAACACCCTCCCCGTACTCAAGAATTTATTTGCTGAAGGTTTCAAACTTTAACACTAGACATCCTAATAAACAGGACACCGAGTTCTTCTGAATTCAGGTAGAAGTCATGTCCTAAAGGCTGTAGTAAAGGAGATAAAGGACATCTCTCACCTTGCATATACCTTTTATCCATGACAGTTCATATTCTTTATTTTACCACATAAAGGGCTCCCTGCTCTCTCCCTGCCTCACTCTCCCAATGCATCCTCCACAAAACATGGGTGGTCACTTTTATAACAATACTCTACTGGATTACAATTTAAGTGTCCACAAGAAGGTAGTGGCGGAACTTGTAAGAAGGTCAATGAGTCCACACAGGCTTTATAAATGGGTATTTTAGCCAAATTCATCAAAGTTCCAAGGAGAAGAGAAATCTCAATGATACTAAAGTTACATAACTAGTTTTGAGATGACTGAATAAATAAAAGGAATAAGACTTCCCTTTTGACCTCAGTAGGAAATATAAGAGAAAAGGAAGGAAAAATATTAATGGGATCCTTCTCTCTGTAAGGCATTGTGTTTAGCATTTCATATAATTTAGAAAGTGTAATCTATACTATGTATGTCATGAGAGTTTAATCCATTAGTTTATTTAATCTTCACCTCATTCCAAATGAGATGGCTTTTTACTAATCAAGTGGCTTTTTAGTAATGGATGCTATAAGACAGGAAAAAATACATTAAGATAAAAGAGAAGATAAATGATTTAAATAGGGAAATATTTTGGGTACGGCTAGTGCTAAATAATGCATAAGACTAGTTGGACTATCGTATAGTTTGGCTGAAAATGTGGCTATGAGCTGCTGAACCATCAAACCAAAGTTTGGAATAAGTTTAACTATATTCATTCATTTCCACTGAATAAGGAAAAACATAATTGAAAGAAACATCACAGCTTTTTCTGGCACTGAGAAAAGAAAAAATATTCCCCATGGATCCTGTTAAGATGAGGAGGCTTTTTTTTTCCCTCGTATATAGTGGAAAAAACTGCAAGTCATATATTGAAATAAATTTGTGATGGTAACTGTGAGTTTGATATTAGGGTTTTAACCAACTTTGATTACAAAATATACAGTTTCCTACTATGTCATGTATTTGGTCAAATTCACTGATCAGGCAGGAAGTAAAACTAACTCAATAACTGTATTTCACAGCCTAGGCACTCTTCAAGCCATTGCTGAAACCAACAGCACAAACAAATGATTCCATGCTGCTCACATTCCTATTGAACACTGCTCTCATTCATCCAGTTTACCTTAAAATAAAAAAAATACAAATATCAACTAACAAAAGGAAGCCAAGTGTATTAAAAATACAAGCAATCTGGGGCACCTGGTGACTCAGTCGGTTGAGCGTCAGATTTTGGCTCCGGTCACGATCTCACAGTCCATAGGTTTGAGCCCTGCATTGGGCTCTGTGCTGACAGCTCAGAGCCTGGAGCCTGCTTCAGATTCTCTGTCTCCCTCTCCTTCTGCCCCTCCCCCACTCTCTGTCTCTCTCAAAATAAAAATAAAGACATAAAAAAAAATGCAAGCAACCAAGAGGCACACATCTTTCAGAAACTGAGAAATCAAAAAAAAAAGTGCTCTCATTAAAAATAATAAAAGATGCCTTTATTCAAATTTAGAAGGCAGCAAAATTATTTATATTAAAGAAAAAATACTTTCCCTAACTATATGACAGACAAAATTAACTGTAGGGATGTATGTATGCTCAGCTTCTATCCTAGTTATTATCAGCTAATCAAAGGAGTCTGGCTCCAAAAGGGGGATGATGGAGGCATTGGAAAATCTGCTGATGAGGAGTATAAAAGATGTATGTAAAGCCCATCAGTTTAGCAATAACTAAGAGCAATGATAAACCTCTGGAAGTATTGGGAGGTAGTAATAAACAAAAAGGGGATGGAATGATTTCTTAAATCTAATGACACACTAGGAGAACTTACGTGTTAAACAGTAAAAAAAAAAAGATTTTTAAAATTTCACTTTAACTTATTTTTAAAACATCCTTTTTGAGGTAGATTTTGAATGGCCAACTAGTAGATATCTATAATAAAGCAAAGAAGTATTTATTTTAAAAGAATCAAGTTTTTGAATTGATATTCAGAATTTGTTAATCATTGTGAAAACATGGAGGAAAATGTCTGTCATTGTGGTTACTGTTCAGAAAGGTAAATTTTAACGTTGGTAGGTAAACCAAAGAACAAAGTATGTTTTGATATAATTGTAATTAGACGTTGATCTTCCAGGAAAATGGAGAAAAATATGGAACCTTTGAGAAAAAATAATTTTAGACAGGAAAATTTCATAGTGTATCAACACCAATTCATTTATTATGAGAATGACAAGGTCACAATCTGGCTAAAGCAGGTTTTCTTTTCTGTAATCTTTAGTTTTGAGACACTCAGATTATTCATCATTTGCCTTCCTCTAAACTATGGTTCTTCTACAATTCATTAGGCACCCCATGAAAGGGAAGAAGAAAGAAGAGTATGATCTTGAGAAGTAATACCCTATCTTCAGTTTTCTCTTTGACCTTAAAAATAATCTCAGTTTCAGTTATTATTTCCTTGGAAAGAGGAAAGGTTCAGGCAAAGTGAGGCAATATAAAGTAATTGTATGCAGTCAAAACGAAAAGATAAACAAAATGGCGACAGGAAGGCATATTCCAATTGCTGCAGAAGAACAAAATGCCTGACTTTCTGGAAAGGCAGAAAAGGAAACCTTCAATTAAATTAAAAACCCTCACCTTTATAATGGTGAGAGCTTTATCCTTTTATTAAACAAATATACGCAAGGTATTTTACCTCCTTTCCCAGTAATGGTTCTGGTTTCCTGATTTTTAGGGCTCTAAGTGTCAGGTTGTGGTTTTGTGATGCAAAATTACTGTAATTCCAGTTCCTTTTATTATCTAACACTGTGAATTATAAAGTTTCTATTAAATAATTATTAACTAAAGCGTTTAAAATAGATAGGTTAAGAACAAGAGGGGAAATATCTGTTCTCTTTATTTCCTTATGGTTCATAAAATGGGGTACTAATGACTTTTATTTTTAGTAATACCCAATATAAATAATTTATATGTTATTGATATCTTACAGTTACAATTTAGTTATTTTTTGTTTTCTTGGTATATTAGTTTTAGCCCAGAGGTGGTTGATGTGACCAGCATTCATGCACAATACAAGTGAAAATTAAATGATCTTCTCAGGGTAACTAATGAGCTTATGGCAAAAAATATTAAAAGTTTCAGTGTTTTTCCAGATATTCTAAATAATTGCTAATAAACATATTTAAGATTGTCTATTCCCTTGGATTAACTTTTTTTTAAATGTAATCTGTATGGACTGTCTAAGTTACCCTCACAACCAGCACATGGAAACAGGGCATCAGCTTTGATTAGCAGAGTGGTACAAATGCTGTCTGCAAAGTCACACACTCTGAATGGCTAATTCTGTGGTCTCATCATCATTTAGTGTATTTATTCATATATTTTTATACCAAATATTGCAGAATACTTAAAATATGCCAGGCACTCTGTAACTAAATTTTTAATTTAACTTTAAATAGCCATATAGGGATAGTGACTAACATACCAGAAAACATAGATTTTTATGATCTCCCACCACAACTGTACCCTCTTTCAGTCCCTGGCACCAATAAGTACCAACCTTTGAAAAAAATATGACCATCTTTCTTTGCTAATAAATGCCACATGCAAAAAAATTCCTAAATTCAATTTTTTTCACTTTTTCAAGAATATTTAACTTTTAAAAACCTATGCTACAAAAATCATCAGAAATATCTGATGAGAATTTAGGCATTTGTATGTTATCTGCAAAGTAATTTTTAATATAAAATTGTTTTACATATTAAATGTCATCTTATATGTTTAGTCCATCCATATTCACCCCGATTTAAGCAGATTTTAAAATTAGTAATTCTGAAAATAAGAGGAATAACCATTAGTCAATTTTATTCCTTGCTTTATGTATACATATATTCAAAAGACTAAGTGAAAACATTAAAAGCAATCATTTCTTCTTACTTTATTATATTCCACATTCTATTATTTTTTTTATAATCAGGAAGGGTTAAATTGTATCTCATACATTCTTCTCCAGTATTTGTGACACAGATTTTGGGAGTTCAAAAAAAAGCAGCTATATCTATGCTCAAGAAAAAAAAAGGCATCAATAAATCAATATATCATCTTTATTAATGATAAAAATTAATTTGAGGACATGCCATAATGTGAGATCTAAATGGATCTTTTAGTTTCCACTGGAAAAATCTAGCAAAAAAAATTTTAGTCGGCCATGCACAAAAACAACTTTATAGATGATAGGTCTGAAGAGGAAAATGACTAAAATTCCCAACTAAGGTTCCAATTAATGGCATGCAGAACAAAAGGTATTGTCCTCCAGGTAACTCTATTTCCACCGAAAGGACCATGTTTTAGAAATGTTATGAAAAAATGGCCATTATGTAACATGTAGATATAACTCCATCCTAACATGTTCTATCTAGCTTTTTCATGTAGGTCATTAATTTTGATGATTATACTTATTTGCTCTCTAGATGCTACACATTGCCTAGTTATGGTCAAATGTATAAAAAAATTGTTCTATGAATTGCACTAACCCAGTATTTAGCAGCAACCCTGAATAAATACAGTCCCTCGGCATCACTGAGGCAGCTGTCTCTAAATACCATGGAACAAAGGTCTAGAACATGTGCTTCCTGGGGACATCCTATCATGACAGAAGAGAAGAGGAGACTAATCATATGTACCCTTTATCACCTTTATGTTTAGCTATCAGATACTTTATTTATACGGCATGTAGAAGAGTAAATAAACTCCATCTTCACTGATATCTGAGGAATTATTTCTTTCAACAATATATAACAGTTTTTTTTAAAGCAAACTTTACAACCAATGTGGGGCTTGAACTCACAACCCTGAGAGGTAGAGTTGCATGATGCACTGACTGAGTCAGCCAGGTACCCTATCATAGATTTTTTAAATGACATAATTTGTATATGACAATCTTCTAGGGGAAAATTAAGATAAAGTAGAAGTAAAGGTGAAAACAGAATTACAAGACCTGGTTTGGTCCAGGTCCATCGCCAAGATAAGATGCTGGGCATTGTGCTAGTGACTTTGGCTCTCAGATCCACAGTTTCTTAGTCAGTAAAATAAAATATTTAAATTCCAGAGAACTTCTGAATATCTTTATAATTTTATGTCTATACTCATATTCCAAAACATAGGATGAACTTCTCAATGATAAGAAGAATATTGCAGAATATTCTGTTTGCAACTTCAGATACTAGAATAATTTCCTTTAAACATTTGAAACTCAATGTTCATTATTTTTTCTTGATATTAAACAAGAATAAATTTGGCAAAATCTAAAAAACCAAAAATAACTAGGCAAATTCTCATCAACTCTTCATTTCCTGATTCTGTGATATGCAACTGAAAATAGGAGTTGTGTGATTTGCACATAGAAAGGAAAAGAAGATATTCATTTGTCTTATCCTGGATTTATCACTTGGCTTGACCTCAGACGTCCTCTCTATGGACCTTTCTTTAATGATAGGAATCTGGACTGAAAAACATTTTGCTTAAATGTATTTAATTTTCATTAAAAGAAAAGATATGTATCATTATCTCTCTCCTGAACAACAACAATACCATACTGCCAAGTTGACCTTCCTAGTAACAGCAAATATTTATATCACTTAGTGCTTACTGTGTCAAATATTGTTCTAAACTCATCAAAATATATAAATCTCATTCTTCTTTTAAAAATTCTTTAGTGGCTCTCTATAACCTTAAGTAGAGAAAATAATGAAGTTATTTTCACATGGTATATTTTGCCTTCACAGTAAACATGAGTGATATATGTTATATATATACATATATATATATATCAATAAAACTGAAAAAAAGTCCATACTTATTTCTCCAAATCTGCTCCATTGTTATATGGATTGTCATTGGTTTCTCCCTTTGCTTTATCTGCAAAAGAGAGAACTGTGGCTTTCACTACTTCCATCTATTTATTTAAGTAAAAAAATACAGCATAACAGTGTAGTAGTTTCAGCCTTTTTAAACAATATATCCATCAGAAGTAACTATCAACTAGAATCCAACACTTATGCACAGCGACTTTTACCACAGTCTTATAGACTTCACCTACTCATTTCTCCAATTACTTAGGTTAGTGCCCTTTGCCCACTGTCCTTTGGTGAGGCTGTTTACTACATTTACAATACAGTTAGACTACTTGGTCACATTCTGCATTCCATGCCAGATCCTCTAGCTTCCTATGTGATTTATTTTTAATTTGCATACAATAACATTCACTCTTTCTGCTGCAATAAAACAAATGGGTTTTGACAAATTCATAGTTTCATATATTCAACATTACAGTATCATACAGAGTAGTTTCGTCAGCCCATACAATCCTGTACTCGACCTATACAAACCCCCTGCCCTGAATTTGTGGCAACTGTTGATCCATATATCTATCTCTGCCTTTTACAAAATGTCATATAAATGGTCTCATACATACTTTTTTTTTCCCACTTAACAATATGCACTTGAGATTCACCCAAGTCTTTCCATGGCTTAACAGCTCATTTCTTGTTAATGTTGATAAGCATTCTTTGTTACGGTAGTAACAGAGTGGTTTATACATCCACCTATTGAAGTACATCTTGATTACTTCCAGTTTATGGGGATTATGAATAAAGCTGCTATGAACATTTGTATGCATGTTTATAGTTGGACATAAATTTTCAAATCTATACTTAGGAATACAATTGTAGAATGACGTGGTTAAGAAATAAGTTTAGTTTTGTATGAAAGTAGCAACTTCCTTCAAAAGTAGCTCTTCTATTCTGCATTTTTCCACAACAATAAATGAAAGTTCCTGTTGCTCTGCATCATCACCAAAAGCTGGTATTAATGTTTTATATTTTAACCATTCTCATTTATGTGTCTTATTAACTCATTGTTTCAATCGGCATTTTCCCAATTAAAAAATGCTAATGAGCATCTTTTTGTATGCTATTTGCCATCTCTTTATCTTGGGTGAGATGTCCCTTCAGATGTTTTGCCCATTTTTACATTGAGTTGTTATTTTCTTATTGTTGAATTTTAATATTTCTTCATACATACTGGATAAAAGTACTTCATCACATATATGCTTTACAGATATTTTTCTCTAGTATATGTTTTGTCTTTTATACTCTTAATGTTACCTCTTGTAGACTAACAGTTTTAAATTTTAATAGAGACTAATTTATTAATTTTTCCTTAATAAAAATTTGTGTCAGAAACCTATTGCTAAATCCAAAGTCACAAGGATTTTTCTCCTATATTTATTTCAAAAGCTATATAGTTTTTCATTTTACATTTAAGTCTATGACCCATTTAATGTTAATTTTTTGCATATGGATGTCCATTTGTTTCAGGACTATTTCTTTTTTTAATTTAAAAAAATTTTTAATGTTAATTTATTTTTGAGAGAGAGAGCGAGAAGGAGACAGAATCCAAGGCAGGTTCCAGGCTCTGAGCTCTCAGCACTGAGCCTGTCCTGGGGCTTGCACTCAGGAGCAATGAGATCATGACTTGAGCCAAAGTCGGACACTTCACTGACTAAACCACCGAGATGCCCACAGGACTATTTCTTGAAATGCTTTACAGATTATCTGCATGCTACTGAGTTAAAATTGAATTACTGCTATTTTGTAAGTACCAGTTATTTATTATTGAAATAGAACTTAGGAAATACTGTAACTTGTTAATAGTAAGTATGAGCTGGGCAGCTGTGTGTTTCAGTGGATTAAGTGTTTGAATCTTGGTTTGGGCTCAGGTCATGATCTTGTGGCTTTGTAGGTTTAAATGCCACATCAGGCTCTGCACTAGCAGGACAGAGCCTACTTGAGATTCTTTCTCCCCTCTCTCTCTGCCTTTTCCCCACTCACACTCTCAAAATAAATTTAAAAAATAAATACATTTTAAAAGAAAATCTGTATATCCTATAGAATTATGGCTCTGTGCTTGCAGGAGAGAGCATGCTTGGGATTCTCTCTCCCCTCTCTCTCTCTGCCCCTCCCATACTCACACTGTCTGTCTCCCTCAAAATAAAAAAAAAATAGTAAACTTTAAAAGTAAATCTGAGCTTCTGTATATCCTATAGGATTATGTCACAATTAAAAAAAATCGAACTACTCTCTTTCAATAAAAAATACGTTACCTTTCCTTTATAAATATGTTTCTTATGTAACTCAAAGCTGTCACTGATCATTTATTCTTTAATGTGCTTTATTATACAGGTAAATCTCAGTATCCAAACATTTAGGAAGTCATTTTATTATTGCTTACTATGAAATTTTATCAACATTCTTCACTAATCCAAAATATTTTCATTTCATACTATTCAAATATAATTCCAATCCCTCATGAATCTGTGCTCCCTGTCATTCCCAAATTAGCACTGAATTCCAGCAGTTGACTAGAATTGTGATCAATTGAAGCCATTTATTTTTAATGCAAAATTAATTGTTTGTGTAGCTAATATTAATTGGAATCATTGGTCTCTCATTTGAAAAAATTAAATAGAGAAAATAAAGCAGCTTGCAAATGATTGCACTGAATTGCAGCATAAAGAACACCACCATTTCTTAATTGACTGAATATTAGTAAAATAACCTAAGAAAATTAGATTAGTTTAGCAGTCCCAGATGTCATTCCTGGAGATTACTCTGTTTTTAATAGAATATTGAGATTTAAAAATGTTTGAAAATAAGAAACAAATGAGAAAAGAGATTAAAATTTTTCTTTCCTGAGATACTTTATAATATAATTGGGAGTGACTGGAATCAGTCTTCAGACTTGATAGAGAGTGCCTGTGAATATTTATTCCCAGGATTGATGAATATTTCTGATGCGTCTTTTGGAGGACTCAAAGGTCAGAGCGGTGTTGAGTACCACCCTCTTTGACCAAAGCCTTTAGTAAGAGACATCACATGGAAATAATTTCCTACAATTTAACAAGGAGAAAAAAATCTTTGCCATTAAAGAACTATCTGGAGTTGAGTAAAAATGATGTTACTAGATCGACTGATGAAAGTAAACATGTTAAGTGCTAACGGAAGAAATATAGAGTTAAAAGGGATGTTTTGGAAGGTTCTTACAAATTTTCAATAGTTTACTAACACCTTAAGAATTCAATAAATTATACAACTTTGCCTAAAAATAAAATAAAGTGAGTCTGATGTTTTTTATTTTATTTTAAAATTCTTTTAATGTTTATTCATTTTTGAGAGACAGAGCATACATGGAGGGGTGCAGAGAGAGAGGGAGGCACAGAATCTGGCTGGTTAGCACACAGCCTGATGCCAGGCTTGAATTCAGGAACCGTGAAATCATGATCTGAGTGAAGTCAGACACTTAACTGACTGAGCCACCCAGGCACCCCTGATTTCTAAATAAATTTGGGTCTATAAGCTGCTTTCTAGAAATAGTGCTTAGCATTACTGATTTATATGTATGTGTATATATACATACTCCTTGGCAGTGCTGCTTTTTGTATAAAAAGTTATCTCATTTACGATTATAGACACTCATGTTCATTCATTAATTTGCCAACTTTTTTCTAAAACTAGTGACTACTTTGTCTTTACTACACTCTGTACTCAGCCTTGAGTACATAATAGTACTCAAAAAAAGGAGACACTTTTTTTTCCCAGCTATCCTGATTATATTGAGGTACATATGACATATACCATTATGCAAGTTTAAAGTGTACAACAAGGCAATTGATACATATCAAATGATATATACTGTACTGATATACCATCATAATGATTTCATATACACACATACACATATACACATCTATTACCTCACATAGTTACAACTTTTTTTGTGTGGTGAGGATCTTTAAATATACTCCCTTAGCTACTGTCAAGGATATAATACAATATTGTTAGCTAGGTATTTGCTTTTACAGTGCTTCTAATTTTAAGTGGAATGAGTCTGGTGAGAACAAAAAAAACAAAACACTGGTCAGTTGTTGGGTAAGCACCTTGTCATTAAATTGCAACTTTGGCCTAAAGAATTCTGTTTCTTGAACACTCTATGAAAACAAATTTACAAATAATATCACAGCTAGTCATTTGAATCTTATTAAAGCTTGTAAGATGAGAAATGAATTGCAGAATATTGCAAGAGAAATTAGGTGGTAAGTGTATACAGTCCTATGGATGTTCAAGAAACATGATCAAAGTGCTGACATTCCAGGGAGAGGGAGGTAGGTACAGAGTGAGGAGTGGTCAGAAATAGGCAACTCCTAGCATAATTCATTCAATAATTTTCCATTATCTGTTTTGCTTAGATCTGTCCTTATACCTATGACATAGATATTAAAATCTAATTGCTTTTCTCTAAAAATGACAAGTATGAATTGCAGATTACATTTAACTATTGAAATAAGTTACTTTCTCTTGCCCCCTAATGTTGAAAAATTAAAATTTAGGTTATTAATATAATGAAATATCCCAAAATGCTATGTTTCAAGCTATTAAAATCTTTACCATGTAACTTTGATCATTTGACTCATATGAAGCTCAACATCACAGGGCCCATGAAAGGATATGGGTTAGATTCTCATACTCTGAAGAATATAGAAACAGCATAAGTCATGGAGGGAAGAGAGTAGAAAGACAGTCGTGGACTGTAATTCCCATAAAGTTAAGATGAAAGGGGCTTGAAATAAGTCTCTTTTTCTAACCATGTGTCTGACTGATAACAGAACAAGACCATCAGTCTTTATACCTAAGAGTATGTGAAATTAAGAACACTGTGAAAAACAGGTGGGCAGTGTGGGGAGTGCGGTACTGAGACCTACTGAGTTCCCGAGAAGGGCTGTATGGTCTTTTCCTGAGTGGACACCTGTGTGGTTTTCACATCTGCTTGTTCTAAGAATTTAGTGAATGAGCACTAAAATTCAGTGAGTAGAGTGTACAAGATATATAAAAGTATAATACAAAATTAGGGCATAAAAAGTACAAACAAGATGACACCATGAACTTAGACTTACAAAATATCAGAATGTTCTACTAGCCACAATATTTATGCAACTAAAGTTTGAAATATGTGAGTGGCTGGGGTGAAGCAACTTGGGGTAGAGAGACAGATTATAGATCACTGGATCTGCAACCTCGTCCAGTCAGGTTTTGGAAACCAGAGTTCCCCATTTCTCTGTGGCATATGTTTGTACTTGATCTGTGATGAAACAAGAATTGGACTTTAGGAACTGCAGTTTCCTTAAGCCTGGGAAATTCAGACGTGGATGGAACTATAACCTTATGATATTTTGGGGTTCAAAATTCTCTTTAAATTCCTTCCTACCCCTGCTTTTATTGTGATTCTCTCTCACTATAACACTAACATACATAATATATGCAATATAAGTTCAAATATAATGGGATAATCAAAAAATTAGTATTTGTCTCCACATAAATAAAGGAAAAAAGTCTCTGTTTTTATCTACAGCAAGAGGAAACGCTTTCATTTGTTGAATATCTAGTGCCAATGCATATAACTTAAACCAGGAATTTTTCCAGCTTCTCTCGGTCACTGTCTTAGCTGATACTAAATTGAGAAGCCAAACAAATGGCTTAATTATTACCAGAAGATCATTTTAATGTACCATTCATCTATGAGATATACACTGATGCATCACAGGTGTAAAGACTGTGTTGGTTATATTGAATGAGTTCCTAATTTTAATCTATAGTTTTTCCTTAAGTAACTGTTACACTTATTTATTTCCACCAAAAACAAAAAGAAGATATTTTGAACTAGTAAAATGGTTTTGAAGATACCTGTATATATCTTTGAAACCTAAAATGTTTTAGTTTTATCATTCCTTTCAAATAATTCTTTATTATTATTATTAGTAGTAGTATTAGTATTAGTATTATTATACTTTATTCTGGATGGCCCTGATTTTATGAGCAAAACTTTCTTTGTAAAACAAATGATTTGATTAGCATCCTTCCATTATCATTTTTAAGTTTACTTTTAAAGTAGTTGACTACATTCTTCACTTAGTAATTTACTTACGAACTGATTTAACTTTTATGAGTGCTAAGTAAAATTTTGTTTTCAAGCTGACTATAACCAAAGTGCACATGTCTTTTGAGTTTTATGAAATTTGAACATTTTCCATTTTCCCCTTTAATTAAAATCTTATTTCACTGCTCTATTTTCCCTGTTTTTCTGAGTAGTTGAAACAAGTGTAAATGGGAAATTTCAAAAGAATGGGACCACTTGGCCATATTTCTGGTTGATCAAGAAGCAGAAAATGCAGGAAATCTAATGAGAAAGCTTATTATTATGATTTGCACAGCTCAGCTTTTGCATAATCAAGCATGTCAATGCACTCACACATTTGCAAATGCTGCTTAGAACCACACATCTGAATCTTTTTAATGTTTCTCCATTACCATTGCTTTTGCTGCCCCACTCAGGAAGCCATCATCCATGACCCCAATTTTCAAAATGGGCCAGCTAAAAACAAAGACTGGATGTGTTTCCTAATCTCATCAAACTATTTTTTTTTTTTAAGCAGAATGAAAACAGGTGGTGTTTTCAATTTTTAAAGGAGACGAATTATGAATTGTAATCTGAATATGGCTGTGATTATCCAGGTACAATTGCTCACATGAAAGTTGGTAAAATTGTAGAAGAAGCTATGCAATATTCAGGTGATCTTTGTTAGCATCTGTGGTGATTTTGATCCCTTAGTATCATGCAGCACTCCAGTTAATGTTATAGGAACATATGTTGCTATTTGTCAATATGATAGTGTAATACATGCGCATAAGGGAGGGTGTCATGCCAAGGAAACAGCATCTACATCCTCCCAAAAGGATTGATATAAGTAGTAAGTACCTTTCACTCCCTTTCTCACCTTTCCCTCATCCTTATACTTAAGATTCACATTAAAACATGATGAAATGCTTAGGCATTGTAAGAGCTGGCTATTATAATTGGCAATATTTTGAAATTCTGGCCAGTAAATACAGATAACTAGTATATGGCTATCTATTTTATGACTATTTATTATTCTTATCATCTTATTGTATTTACAATATTATATAAATGATTACATCAACGATTGTGAGAGAAAATAATTTCAAAAACATATTTTCATGTTATTATGTATAATAGGGTGAAATAAAATTTAAGTGCCAATAATTGAGGTTTCCTAAAAGACTTTACAAATAAGAAAGAAAACATAGATGATGGTAAAATTTAGTGTCTTTGTAGCTGACTGAAGAATCCCTTACAAATGTTCCTATTTCATGGATTCCTGATGACCTGAAAAGGCTGCAGGTGGTGAGTGACACGGAGCAGGGATCTAAAACTAATATTCATAAAGAGGACATTGAGGCCTTTTTTGTTTTTATCAAATATATACAAGGCACATAAGCTATAAGATCTAACCAGTATCATAAAGTACAGAGTCAACATACAAAATGATGTCAATAAAATGAAAAGATAAGCAATAAATAATGAGATGATATTTTAAAACATTAAATGGAAAGGATTGATCTTAGCCTGGGAAAACATTTTTTCCCTGCAAATATAACATAGCATGGGAATGATGAGGCATAAAAAAAACATGTGTTAGGGATTTTAGCTGATGAAAAGATTAATATGAAACAATGGCAGAATGAGTAAAAGCCCTCAGAATATTTAGAATGTATCACCCTTTGGAAAGAATTGCATGTGTTCCAACACAGATTTTAATGTCTTTCCATAAGCTTTCATTTCTAGCTTAGTTCTGAAACTGAATTAGTTATTAGAATTTAAAATCCTTTCAGTATCTTGACAGAAAGAAAACTCAAAGCTTGTTGACTATCTGCCTCCTAAGATATGATCAAAATTGTACTCAGTACATTAGGTATGATCTAATCAAGGTAGACTTCATACATTTGAGACACTTAAATTCATGCATACAATTAACTAAATATATTAACTGAGACTCAATTATGGGCTAATAACTATCTGAAGCACAAATACTAGTCTTTCTCTGAAGGAAATGACTACTAATATTAGAAAAGTTATCTTCATAAATATATGAATATATTTATTTACTTATATTACATATTAGTTATTTAACAGAAGGCAAAAAATAATTGTACAGGACAAAAATTGAAGAAAAGATAGGTAAAATAACATAGCAGGGTATTGTTAAAAATAGTATTTCTCAGAATTTATAATAATGTAAATTTGCTCATGTCAACTTATTATTAAAATAGCAGAAGATGAAGATATTTATAATAAGATCACAAGTATGTAAAGGACTACAAAAAAGCATACAACAATGTCCTAAAGCATATCTAAGAGAACACAATACTGAATTAGAAATATAAGGCCGCTGACAAATACAAGAAATAGCATGAAAAAACAATTCATAAATCTAGAAAGTTACCGGGTAAACAAATAAGTGTCCTAACTTGTTCAAATGTATCAAAAAAAGATAATTGAAATCGCCAATGTAAGTTTATGTCTCTTAATAAGTAAAAATATAAATAATAAGTGAGATCAAAATTGCAACCACAAAAAATATGCATTCACAACTCTTATGGAATATTTTGTTAGAATATTTATCAAAAGCTATAAACTCACACATTTTGACCCTATCCACCCTTAATTTCTATTAAACTCTGAGACATTTTCCTATGCAAAAATAAAAGCAGGATAGAAGTTCTAACTATGTGTATGTTCCCTGAAAGGTAACATGAAACTTCTGAGGGCAATCAATGTATTCAACAATAAAGCAATGGTCAATTCGATTAGGGTTGTTCTCTTTGTGGAAATAATTTATGAAGGTTTTTGAACAGCATGTAGATATGGGGTCGAATGAAAATCAGGTCGCTATTATAAATACATTATTATTTAAAGATACATAAACGGGTGCCTGCCTGGGTCAGGTGGAAGAACATGAGACTTCTACCTTGGAGTCATGAGTTTTAGCCCCACATCTGGCATGGAGCCTATTTAAGTATATACATTTTAAAATTTATATATATATATAAATATATATATATATATATTATATATATATATTTAGGTGGAAGCTTTAAACAGTGACAATAATTTTGTTAGGATAGCTGAACGATGGGAAGATTTCCACACTGGATATTCTATTCTATTTTCTATTCTATTCTATTCTATTATTTTTTCTTTTTTTTTAACATTTTTATTTATTTTTGAGAGATCATGAGCAGGGGAGGGGCAGAGAGGGAGACACACACAGAATTGGGAGCAGGCTCCACGCTCTGAGATGAAAGCACAGAGCCCAAAGTGGGGCTTGAACCCATGGATTGGGAGATCATGACCTGAGCTGAAGTCGGACACTCAACCGACTGAGCCATTCAGGTGCCCCTCTATTATTTTTTTTTAGTAGACTCCAACTTAATGTGGGGCTGGAACTCATGACCCTGAGATCAAGAGGCAAATGCTTAACCAACTGGGTCACCCAGGTACCCCCACACTGGATTATTTTAAAATATGGTTAAAAATATAATCATACTAAGAACCAAGAATGAAGTCTGGAACATTTGTGCATTACTTATGACATTGAAGCAAATCATACACGAGTTAGTAGAGAAGTAAAAAAACTTGAGAAAATAGATGAGTAAAATCTATGAAAATTATTGATACTTAAGAAATAGGGAGAGGATTTGGACTCGCAGTAGCCTGATTAGAATGAAAAAGCAGGCTGAAAAATATTGACTCAGCTATTAGACCGAAGAAGACCCACTCAGCTACTATGTCTCCAAAGTAAAAAAAAAATAAAAAAAATCAGTTCTTTGTGAGGGCCAGTACTGTACCTGGTGAACTAGCTTCCTTTCCTCCCTAATTATCCTTGAATACAAACAACAGACCATCACTGCTATGAAGTAACTAGGGTACGTTTCTCCACCTCTAGAACCTATAATAACTGATGTGCGTGTTTGCAATTTAGCAGTAGCAAACCTGAGTCAAAGCTGACAGTTTTTGGATTGGCTTCAAGGAGGCTGTGGACAGAATAAAAGCTCTTTATAGAAACTGTCTGTTCTGATCCCCTCTCTAAAAACCAGGAGATCTGCTCCAGCAGATGGTGAAATAGGCTGGGTGAAGCTACCTGGCTGAAAGTAGTGCGCAGTCATACTCAACCCAGGCAAAAGCAGGAATGAAGTGTCTCCGTTTCTTTTCCTGAGTCTGAATGTGTATGTCTAATTTCATTGTATTTTCCCTGATGGCCTCCCACACCCACCATCTTCTCTATGTAATAGGTTAATGCCAATCTCCAGACCATTATCATCACCTCTCAGTTCAAAAATCTCACTCTCTTAGTCAAAACTAAGGAGATGAGAAGCCCAGGTTCTCTTGTTGATTGAACATCAGAGAGAAGTATCTCACTGAAGGTTGGGAATGGGGTATGCATTTTCACTTGACCATTGGCCCTAATATAATTTGCCAGCAAATCTTCAGTAAAGTACTTCACCATACTGACCCAAATTGTAGGCCAAGTAGGGGATCTAGAATGTTACAAAAATGTCCATCCACATATTGAATAATATATTATTGAACACCTATCAACCTGGCACAGGAAACATTGAAATTAATATGATTTTCTTAAAGGTGTCTATCAGATGAAAAAGCCATGTGAAAATACATACAATATGTTGTTATGTGTTAATAATGGTACAGATATAAAATTATACCACAAATAATAGGGAGTCCATGCTATGAGTAAGGGGTATAATGGATGCCAAAGGATAAGGGAAGCATTCTTTGTAGAGTCTAGAAATCCTGGCAGAAATTCTGCTGGGGAATTTTTATGTCATGCCAGGCAGAAGGAAAAGCATGAATGAGGTAGAGACTCATGAGAAGATCAATCATTTTAGAGTAGGTTCCAGTAGTTCTTTGTGACTAGAGCAGAGGATATTTGGTAAAGAGTGTTAGGGTGCGAGCTAACCAGGAAGCTATTTTGGAGTATGGATTTTAAAAAGGGAAGAGTGGAGTTAGGATCATATTTCTTGAGGCTACACAAATAATATAAGTGAGAGATGTTGCAATACTAAAAAAGGCACGGGAATGAGAAAAGGACGGGAAATAGATACATTTTAGAAGACGAGAAATCTTTAGAAATGGAATTCACAGAACTTTCACTGACAAGATGTAGCTTCCCTAAACAAAAATCCTCCATTAGTTGATGATTTAGAAATGTCTTCATTAAAATTTATACATAGAGCTATAGCTAACATATTATTTCATCCTGGTTTCCTCCATAAGCAGACCCTTTTATAGGTACAAGCATTTAACTAGGTAGGTCTTCTCAAGAATAATTAGTAGTAAAGCAGGAGGATGAAAAGGAGAAGGAAAAGAAGTTAATATAGGTACATAAGTGAGCAAATCACCTCTGTAAATTACTGAAGCTCAACCCCCTAGGAAATACTTCCAAGTTATTCCACCCCAAGTGAGATCAACTCCATCTATCAACTAGTTGTATACTACTCATGGGAGCATTAAATTGCTTGCACTCTGCCTTGACCCTTGCCCACAGACTGAGAATATTTTTATAGCCAGAGAATGCCTCCAGACATGGAGTCACAGGTGTTTGTAGTAAGAAGCTGTCAGTACGGTGAGTGTCAAAAAGATTTGGGTGGGGCTACAGAGCATCTGTTACACACATCAAACCAGTATTTCTCAACTGAGAGTTTATATATGGATTTCTACAATAGTTGTAATGTAAATTATCATTTCACTTAATTTAGCTTAAGCATATTATGAATCTGGACAGTGTGTTTAAATGTATTTGCTATCTGATGGTTTCAGTGATTAAATGATGAATCATGTGAAGAGGTATTAATCTTAACCAGTAAATAAGAAAAAAAAAAACCAGTCATGGCATATTACATGAATGGAGGTTTCAGAGATGTTCAAATAGAGAAAAGTAGAAAATCTTATTCACATGGTCCTGGTCCAAACTAACAGAGCCATACTGTTAGGAGTTGAATTGTGCCTCACCCTTATTCATATGTTGAAGTGCTAACACCACTAAATATGACCTTTTGTGGAAATAGAGTCATTGGAGATATAATTAATTAAGATAATAAAGCCTTTAGTATGGTCTCAAATTCACCAAAACCAGTATCCTTAGAAAAAAAGGGAAATTTGGACAAAGAGACACACACATTTCACCATGTGAAAATGATGGCAGAGATCTACAAACCAAGTAATGCCAAAAAATGGCAGCAAACCAATAGAAGCTAAGGGAGAAGCATGGATCAGATTCTTCACAGTTCTCAGTAGGCACCAACACTATCAAAACCTTGATCTTAGAATTCTGGCCTCCAGAAATATGAGATAATAAATTTTGATTGTTTAAACCATCCAGTTTGTGGTTCTTTGTTATGGCAGTCCTAGCAAACTAAACTATATACAAAAGTAAAATAAAACCCATGTCTTAGCAGGGAATACCAAATATCATGATAATAGTGTGACTAGAAAACCTAATCATTATTTGTCCTCTTAGGTTAATGTTAATTTCACTTTTTAAAAATTGGTTTTCTAGTTTAATTTGCATTTATTCTTATATTTTTATTATTATATGTAACAGTTATAAGCATAAGGAATTTATAATTATAATGATTTACAATTTAAAGTTGCTATTTTAATAAAAATAAATTAATGGTTATTAGCTGAGAATATTTTCTTCTAAAAGGGCTCCATTTAAAAGGAACTTGGAGAAATCCTGCCTCAAATTGTCATCATTTTCTTACTAGTATGTATTGATTAAGGTGCAGGTTAATTTAGTGTATCAACTTGACTGGACTAAGGGATGCCCAGAAAGCTGGTCAAGCATTTTTGTTTGTGTCTGTGAGAATGTCTCCAAAAGAGATTAGCATGTGAGTCAATGACTGAGTAAAGAATATTGTCCTCACCAATGCAAGTGGGCATCATCCAATTCCTCAAGGGCCCAAATAGAACAAAGAGGTGAAAGAGGAAAATTCCCTCTCTCTGAACTGAGACATGAAAATCACTTTCTTCTGTCTTAGGAACTCCTCATTCTTATACTATTGCCCACTCAATTCTCTTCCAGCTCCTCATCTTTACTTTTTGGAGGACTCTCTTTTTTTTGTCTCTGAATACCTTTATCTTTACAACTAAAAATAGTGGCAGTTGGAAACTTTCAGACTGATATCTGATGTGTATTGTGTGATTTACATGACATGAGTACTGACTAGTCCAGCTTTAGCAAAGTCCCTGGGGCAGTTAATTTTATGTATTAACTTGGCTAGGCTACAGTGCCACATATTTTGTCAAATATTATTCTGGATTTTTCTATAAGAATGCTTTTGGCATGAAATTAACATTTAAATTGGTGGACTTTGAGTAAAGCAGATTGCCCTCCCTAATGTGAGTGGGCCTTATCCAATTAGTTAATGTGAGTGGACCTTACCCAATAGAACAAAAACTGACCTATCTGGTAAAAGAAGAATTTCTATTGGCAGATGGCTTTTGGACTTGACCAGGAAGTTTGGTTTTGGCCTCCATCTCTTGTCTACCAGCCTACTATGAAGATTTTGAACATGCCAGGTTCCATACTGCATGAACTAATTACTTAAAATAATATCTTTATCTATCTATCCATCCACCCATCCATCCATCCATCCATCCATCCATCCATCCATCCATCCATCCCCATCCATCCATCTATCCATTTTATTGGTTCTGTTTCTCTGCAGAATCCTGTATACTGCTCCTTTAATAAATTACCTGGACTAAAGTGAAGTAGAAATGATTGGTTTACCTTTAACAAGTAGCCATCTTTGGGCCAATCAATGGTGGGAAAGAATTGGTATATGCCTAATATGGTAGTGCCCATATGATCATCTGATTATATGGTTAAAGCAAGAAAAAAATTACAAAGAACAAAGTTTGGAGAGCTATATGAAGAACATCTCACAGGTATAAATATGTTTGCTGAATTAGCTACAAAAAAAAGAGCATAGTTTAAGGTTAAAGACGTGTAACTAAGGTTTAGGTGTGGCATAAAAAACAGAAAAGAGTTTAATTTGTTCCATGTGGCAAAACTTGATACATGTTTAAATTAAATTAAACTGGGGCACCTGAGTGGTTCAGTTGGTTAAACATGCAATTTTGTTCAGGTTATGATCTCATGGTTCATGGGTTCGAGACCCGCATTGGGCTCTGTGCTGACAGCTCAGAGCCTGGAGCCTGCTTCAGATTCTGTGTTTCCCCCTCTCTCTCTGCCCTTCCCCTGCCCATGCTCTGTCTCTCCTTCAAAAATAAACATTTAAAAATTAGTTAATCAATTAAACTGACAAATTTCAAAGCACATCATTGAATAGCTTCATATATCTGCTATTTTTCTTAAAATGTCATTTGTAGAGTACCTTAAAAGTATTTTGGACCTAATTTATTTTCATTATTAGATATAATCTATATTTTACATGTTTTATAGTTTATATAATATATTATGTAAAATATATAATTCATTTGATTTTTTAGACTAAATTTTATCTAAATAAAATATAGAAAACTTCTTAAAATCAAATAAATATTGAATATACTAAAATCTTGGGGACTATAACATTTTATGGCTGCATAATTAGAATTTGTGTAGTAGATATTTACAGGCTGACAATAGGATCCAAAGAATGCCTACACATCAGAGGAAGACTCAAATATTTTCACTACGATTCTATTCCAATCCATCTGATTTGTCAGACAGTGGTTGGGTATATGAGTCTGTGGTTAATTCTAGACAACAGACATACTACATCGGAAGGCAGAGGACTGTTACTTTCTATTTTATAGACTATATTTATAGGTCTCAACAGGAAAGTGGAAGTCCTTTTCATTTCTGGTGCTTTACGGTGATAAGAGGTTCCTTTTTCTTTCATTTGGCCTCTAATATAAGGTACAATGACTACTCTGACAGAGATTTACCAACTTTTTCATTTTATGAGAAATACAACAGTTGTACTATTATAATTGAATTCATATCATAGAGATTGGAAGGGAGCTAGCTGGCCTTGAAAGCCAGACAATACATATTCTGTTGCTAAATCTGTCACTCATTAATTGTCACAGAAAACATGTGAAATCTCTGCACATTATTTTTCTCAGGTGACTATTGTGGGAAAAAGAAGTTTCTATCATTCACTTAAATTAAATACATTTTGATTCTACTACAAATCACTATTTTACCAAAAAAATAATAATTAGGGCACTGGATATTTCAATTGTTCACAGAACACCCACTTCCACTTTCTCAAGTGCATCTTATGTCTTTTTGCTCTGTCAACAAGACTTTCCTTGGGATCTGAAACTGAGTCTTAATACATCCATTTCAAAAATCTGCAGATACTTAGCATAATGGGGTATTTTTCAGAAAAAAACCCCAACCTTACCTCTGTCTATAAATAATATCAAACTTGCAGATTGAATATTTTAATGTTATATTTTTGGTCACTGAATCAAAATCTTTCTCAACTGAACAGATAATCACTACAACATATCCCAGGCACTTGTTTCAAATCTGTCTCTAAGTTATTTTCAAAATAGTATCAGTATTTTTAAAACTAGCAGTGAACACTTCCCATTCCATAAAAGGGAATCCTCCAGAAACATCCAGGTTTGTACTATGCTCTCTCAGACTATTTTCATTTATAATTTTGTCTGGTTTCCATCTTTTTTGATTTCCATCTTTTCAGTATCTAGTTTACTTAACTAATTATTATCAGTTCAGTTGCAAAGTACATTGTACAAAGTACACAACTACAAAGTATATTCAGCTGCAAAGGATACATTGCCTTGATATTGTTGTTGCACTCCAGCTGTTATTCCTGGTGCCCACAACAAATAATCCTTCAAGTACCACTGCGGAGTAAGAGTGGTAGGTGCAAATCCACTGCTTCTAGGAACATTCAGTCTCCATCTTGATTGAGACATAAGGGACATAGTATAATTGTTATGACAAGAGAACACGAGTGGGCTTATCTGTTGGTTGGTTGATTTGTTTTAAATGCATTTATTCACTGGTTATTTTATTCATTTTCCTTGATGTTTTTAGTTTTTATTTTTAATTTTATTTTTAGAGAGGAGTAACTGGAAGGGAGAATCAGGTCTTATTTTTAATAAAATGATTTTTTAAAGCAGCCATTGTGGGATGTAGGTACTCTCACAAAAACTACGTGTTTTTGTATGTTGTTTTACATAGCACCAGTGTGCCTCTCGTTGGAATGGTGTGATATAACTATCACATCGCCTTATTTCTCCATTTTAAAATTTCCTTTCTCAGCCTGCTTACTTTTCTATTCTGTTGTTACTTACTGGGTTAGTATGTTTGGTTTAGCTATCCAATTTTTTTGCCAATCAAATCATAATAAATATTATATTCAGACCTAGTAAGAACTCTTGCCTAAGATACTTTATGATAATATAAAAGGCTTTTATGAGGCATGGAATGAAAAAAAACCTTGTTTAGCTTTAAAGAAAATATAATAGACTGTTAGGCATAGTGAGTTGTTGCTCAGAAAACATAGGGTAAAATGGAGATGGGTTATAAGATGTTTATTTGAATCAACATGTATGGAAGAATAAGGCGGGATCAGAATTAAGCAGAATTATTCAATTGTGATATCAGTCCAAGAAAACCTCACCCAAAAAATAGAAAGCTATGAGGTCAATGTTGCCCTTCAGTGTTTTGCATCTGGCTGATGTCCCCAGATCTTCATACTCCACCTCACTCATCATCCAGATCTGGAGGGCGTGACCTTGGGCAAGGCAGCTCTCAGAAGCTGAGGCAACTCCTAAAGGAGCTGCAACCCAGAGGCTTCCCAGTGACAGCACTCCCACAGATAGAAATAATTTCTTCCTTAAACAAGGATCTGGGTGGAGTCTCACTGTGTCTACAAAATCATGGTCAGACAATTTGGAATACATCATATACAGATGTTACAGTGATATACACTCTGGCTCAGACTCAGCAAATTGTTCCAAGTATCTTGATGAAGGAAGCTGTGAAACAAGGTGAAAATTAATTCTGAGGACTTAAATAAACTGTAATGTCTACAAGGTCAGAATATCTCAGTAGACTCAAG
The DNA here is from genome assembly GCF_006229205.1 of Suricata suricatta. Lineage (NCBI taxonomy): Eukaryota > Metazoa > Chordata > Mammalia > Carnivora > Herpestidae > Suricata > Suricata suricatta. The sequence continues at coordinate 76,822,840 of NC_043705.1, read as the reverse complement.
TATTTCAAGAAAATATGAAACTTTTATGCAGCAGAAATAGAACATTAACAACTGTAACTACACTGATAAGAAAAACCCTATTCATTTTTAAGAATTTAGTGGTATAAGCATAGTAAGTTTTAATTCCAAATGGTAACTATCCCTGAATTAGCTAGAAATAATCTACCGTTATATAAATAAAAAAATCAGAAGCTTTCATGCAAAAGCTGTTTTTTAGCCAAACTAGGATAGGAGAGCATGCCATGCTTTTTAAATATTAATTTAGGAACTCACATTTCTTCCTCTATATTGTATGATTTCATTACAGTAAGCAATAGCTAGGAGAAGGGAAAGAATGATGAGTGAGGTACTTCTAAAGACTGGATCTAAAAGTTGTCCTAATCATTTTACTCGTATTCATTGATCATAACTCAGTCATAGATACATACTAAACTGCAATGGAGACTGTAAAATAAAGTCTGGCAGGAATCTAAGAAAAACAGAACAAGTTGGGCACTGGTGAGCATGCATAACTTTTGCAACAGCTCCTGAGATGAGTCAGAACATAGACAAAAAGTGAGAAGAACTGCTGGTAAGGTGATTATATTAACATAGAGTTCAAAGCAAGTAAAATAATGATTGTCATTCATACCACCTGAGGAAGTCTGGAGAAGGAAAAACTACAAAATAAGAATAATGGGGTGTACTTTTGCTCTATTAGACAATTATCCTAGAATAATTTGAAAGTCAAATAAGAGAAAATCTCAACAAGTCTATACTGGTTTTTTTTTTTCCATTTGAAGTACATAATGTACAAAGATCTTGGAATATTGCTACTTATTAAATTATAAACTCCTTTTACTTAGAGACAATTAATGTGCATATGATACAATCTTCTATGCAGATTCAACAATTATTGAAGTGTGTGATGATGGATTACAATCATTATTTTATTTGAAGCTAAAATAATTACTTTCAAACAATTGTTAAATGTCAAGAAAAATAATAAAATGTGTTGATAGGTTGTAGTTCAGTGGCATTTACATTTTTAATGAGGTCAAAAGGGGTAAAGAGGAAAACATCCAAATTAAAAGACATATCTAAAAATAAATTGGCCTGGCCAATGTCAAAGAAGTTACTACTTGTGTTCTAGTATTTTTATGGATTCAGGTCTCAGATTTAATTTTTTAATGTTTACTTATTTTTGGGAGGTGGGGCATAAGTGGGGGAGGGACAGAGAGAGAGAGGGAGACACAGATTCTGAAGCAGGCTCCAGGCTCTGAGCTGTCAGCACAGAGCCCAAGGCAATAAAGTGGCCTAGTTTCTTTCATTTACAGGCTGCTATTCAGTTTTTCTGACAGCACTTGTTGAAGATTGTCTCTTTCCCATTGGACATTCTTTCCTGCTTTGTTGAAGATTAGATGACCATGTAGCTGTGGGTTCATTTCTGGGTTTTCTATTCTTTTTCATGATCTATGTGTCTATTTGTGTGCCAGTATCATACTGTCTTGTCACTAAAGGTTTATAATACAGCCTGAAGTCCAGAATTGTGATGCCTCCAGCTTTGTTTTTCTCTTTCAAGGTTGCTTTGGCTATTCAGCATCTCTTGTGGTTCCATACAAAGTTTAGAACTGTTTGTCCTAGTTCTGTGAAAAATGTTGGTATTTTGCTAGGGATTGCATTAAATGTGTAAACTGCTGTTGGTAGTATAGATATTTTAATAATATTTGTCCTTTTATTCCATGAGCATGGAATGTCTTTCCAACTCTATATGTCATCTTCAATTTTTTCCTCCATGTTTTGTAGTTTTCAGAATACATATCTTTCACCTCTTTGGTTAGGTTTATTCCTGGGTTTCTTATTGTTTTTGGTGCAAGTGTAAGTTGTATTGAATCCTTAATTTCTCTTTCTGCTGCTTCATTACTGGATATAGCAATATAACAGATTCCTGTTTATTGATTTTGTATCCTGGGATTTTACTGAATTTGTGTATTAGTTCTAGCAATTTTTTGGTGGAATCTTTGGTTTTCTAAATACAGTATTATGTTATAGGCAAATGGTGAAAGTTTGGCTTCTTCCTTGCCAATTTGAAATACTTTTATTTCTTTTTGTTTGCTATTGCCATGGCTAGGACTTCTGGTACTATGTTAAATAACAGTAGTGAGGGAAAATTCCAACAATTCTAATTTAAATAGTGTAAAGTATCAGGTCTAGTCAAAATTATGTAACTTTATAAGGCAACTGTGCTATGTAAGTAATTTATGTGTTCTAAAGACTGTTTTGACTAATTTACTTCAAAAATTTAATTTTCCCTTTCTTGGACACAGATTCCCAGGGACTGTTTCAGTATGAATTAGGATTAGCCAAGTTATTCAGTATTGCAATAGATTGGATTTTTGTTTTCTACCAAAATGTTATATTATGAAATCCAAATCCTAGTGTGACAGTGTTTGGAGGTAGGGCTTTTGGGAGGTAGTTAGGTCATGAAGGTGGAGCCTACCTGCATGGCTTTAGCACTCTTATAAAGAAGAGGCCACAGAGCTAGAGAGCTTTCTTTTTGCGGAAGGCTTCCATAAACCAGGAAGAGGCATTTACCCAGAACCCACCATGCTGGCAGCCTGATCTCCAGCCTCCAGAAGTAAGAAATAAATATTTATTTTTTTAAGCCACCCACACTATGGTAATTTGTTAGCAGACAGTGCTAAGACAAGTTTTTATTTTATGTGGAGCATTTCAAACCATCTACATACACTTAAGAAAATAAAAGTTACATCTGGACAGAGATGAAGAAGGGAAATTCTAACTAGCAAAAAGCAATATGGATGTTTTGGTGTTTTTTAAGTCATTTCACACCTTAATTTTATGGAAATATAACCAAAACTGCAGAACTGTAGTTCTAAAACATACTTTTTACAATTTAAGCTTCCATTACTTCAAAAAAAAGTTACAAACCAATATATACAAATGGAGACATAATTTTATTATTTTCAAAATCAAATATTTATAGGGAGAAAACAAAAAATTTTTTTTAACTTTATTTATTTATTTTGAGAAAGAGAGAGTGGGGGAGGGACAGAGACTGAGAATCCCAAGCAGGCTTCCCTCTGTTAACTCAGAGCCCTATGCCGTGCTCAGGCTGGAACTTTCAAACTGTGAAGTCATGACCTAAGCTGCAATCAAGAGTTGGTGCTTTAACCAACTGAGTCACCAGGGTCCCCTAAAAGGGAGCTTTTGATTGTGGCCTTGAATACATGTTAGCAAAATGAAAATGACATTTTATTTTCTTTCCTCCATGCCCAAAAGCTAGTAATAAACTATGGGGATATGTGGTAACAGAAAATAAGATCACATGCTATTAATTAAAAAAAAATCATTACAGTGAAAAGGAAGTTAGTTCTATACCTCATGCATATTCATCTTGAGGATAAGGCCAGGGACAGAATTTTTGGAAGACACACTCACTTCATTCAAATCCTCAGGTATATTACTTAGCATCATCACTTTACCAGTATTCTAACTTCATTATTGTAATTAGTCTGTGATTTGATGACAACAGCATATCTTATCCACAGGCTGCTTTTCATTTTGCTTTATGTGGTGTGGAAGGTTCCACTTCCTAAAAATCAAATATCTTTCTTTCTGTATGCAACTTTTAATTTCTGTAGCTAAAATTGTCCCCTTAAAGATGTCCTGAGGTGAATGCATCTCTTAGAAATCTTTTCTTTAATCTGTGGACGTAACATCTCCTTTTCTCCACCACATGCCCTTGCTTCTGCTTAACTTCCCTCATCAAGTGCTCTTCACTTCTGCAAAGAATACTCTGCAGAGTCAAAGGCAGCTGCGCAGAGGGAAAGGTTGCTTGGTGCTCTAAGAACATCATCTCTCCCTCCTTTTAGAAACTGATGTTGCCTTAAACATACAGACTTTTAGCATCATATTTACACAGCCTAAAACTTACTCATGTACTCCAGCACGATGTACTTAGTATGTTACTTCTATAAAAGACTCAGGTTTTTATTAGAGATTCCACCTTAAATTTTAGTTTATTCTTCTTATCCTTTAAGTAATCTGAGGTGGAAATTAGGATGACTATTAAAATACTAAGATTTCAAACAAATCTAAAAGTGACATGGGTTTCTATTGTTTTTCATAAAGTTGGGCTACATGTTACCTTAATGCATTTGCAAACCACAATTCTGTAAAGTAACTTAAAAATGCAAGATAGAACATTTTATTTCCTTAGTGCTGTAAAGCATCTGAAAATTTGTAGCAAGTCAGATTTACTGTGATCCTTTAATTAGAATGAAATATTAAATGTCCAAATATTTAAATAAGACACTTACATTACATTTTTTATCTGAAAGACATCGTTGTTGGTTGTAAAGATAACAGTCATTTGTCCTTCCACACAAAACTGAAGGCCAAATTTACGATGAAAAGAATTAAATAAAAGAGACCAAAAGACCCATGAACTGAAATACGTCTCCATGAACTGAAATACATTTACTGGATTAAAGATTGAGCTTCTTTGCTTTAAGTAATCTATTTCGTATTTGTTAATCCTCCAGCTTAATTTTCAATAAGTAAATTTGTCAGGCAATTATATATAGTTGGTTTAATTTTCTGCTTACCAAAAGAATGTATCATTATTTCTCCACATCTATATTTCTAGAATTAACTCTTTTCTCATGTTATTTTTTGATAATATGGTTTTAGATAAAATGATTTATGATAGCCCATAATTATTTCCAAATATTTAACAAATACATACCTCTAATGTTCTAAATAAAATAATTTACCTTTATTTTATTTAGTTCAATAAATGAAAAATCATGACTATAAAGGCTAATAGTCAATATTACTCATTTAAAATAGTTTTGGAGTTAAAAGCATAACTCGATCCACTCATCAGGTGACGGGCATTTAGGCTTTTTCCATGTTTTGGCTATTGTTGACATTGCTGCTATGAACATTGGGGAACATGTGCCCCTATGCATCAGCACTTCTGTATCCCTTGGGTAAATCCCTAGCAG
>NC_043705.1:76651684-76817728 GCF_006229205.1 Suricata suricatta | reverse complement strand
TTGGGAGTGTTTGCTATATCATTGGATTTAATGAAATGTTTAGAGGTGCAGTAGGCATGACTTTGAGTAGATAATGAAAGAAAATGCAAAATGCTTATTGATTTATGATGTGGTTTCATCTTAGCTTGGGCAAACCATGCAGTATTTAATACATAGTAGCAGAATATTTACTATTGAAGCTTGAAAAGATGTGAGTTCTTTGTGTGCAATTTTTCATTTCTGCATGTGAGAGGGTTTTCTTTTTTTTTTTTTAATATTATTACATTGTAGTACTTGTTTTGCTTGTTGGTGGTGTTTGCTTATTTAATACCTTCCGTCAAGGACAGAAATTAAATGATGGGTTTTTTTGTTCTTTTGTTGTTGTTTTTTTTCCCCTAGGAAGTGTGTCTTGGGTTTTTCCCTTATTATTTTCATTCATTTTTTTTTCCTCTTCTTTTTTGGTGGTGGGGGTGCTTACGTTTAAATGAAGTTGCTTTTACAACACCAAAGACTTAATCATCCATTTCCTATATAAAAGGTAGCTACTTTTTTGCATGGACCTCAAGTATATTGTAGTATAGAGGTGGAATTTAAGGAAAGGTATTAAGCAGGCTGTGTTGTAGCTTATGAACAAGTAATATATTGCATCATTTATCTTGAATGTATTATAGATAAGCTGCTTTGTAATGATTGCCACTTCAGATAGCTGTGAAATTAGGTGATTAACTAGTTGTTATTTAACCTTCTAATTTCTGTATAAGTCTAATTACATGAAATAGAAGTTGGGGTTCTGATTTTTTACTTTGCTTATCCATTTGGAGTGTCATTGTAACTACTGTATTGTAAATGATGGAAAATAATTGCATATGTTAAAAAAAATAGTGTTATTTTCTAAAAAAAATAAATAAACTTAAAAAAAAAACATAACTCAAAGCATCCACTTTTGTAATTTGAAACATTCAATAACTCCCACCCTCTACACTTACTCTGCCCATAAGTCTGCATAATGATTTAAATAATTTCACATTAAGAACGTGTGTAAAATAGCACAGAGCTAACTATAGAGGTCTCCAAGTTTGGTTCTTCTCTTTCCTTTGTTTCTCCTTCTGCTCTTCCTGACATGTCATGATTGATGTGCTTTTCATCCTTGTTTACAAAATGAACTCTTTCCTTGACTGAACAGGTATGAAACACACCTGAAACAGGTATGTTTTCAGGTGACTGAATCAGAATTCATTTTTGGTAAAATCATTGTCCCTTTACATATAACTATGTAAGTATTTTGGAATGTAGAATAAATTGTTAAAGTTAATATATTTTGGTTAAGGCAAAACTCTGATATTAATAGAGTACCAAAGAGGAGTGGCGTGAGTTTCCATCTAATTACTATAGGGTCAGCTTAGAAAATCTTTCTATGAGATGCAAATGCCTTTGTATTTCATGATAATTGCTAATTAGAACCAAAGACTAAAATCCAAATTACCTTTTCCTTCAAAATAAAAAAATGGAGAAAAAAGCAGCAATTTTTTTCCAATAAGTTGTTGCTGATTTAAAAGTGAGACACTGCCATAATTACTTTTTATAAAATAAAAACCTAATATTCTCTCAATTGATATTAAAGAGAATATTAGGGGATAGAAAAAGTAAAATGAAAAATGCCTTGCCAGAAAGACTTTAAAAAGCCATGATCCTGTGTTTCTAAAGCTCTTTCAATGATTGTGTCCTTAAAGAATGAAATAAAATGGAATCCATATGATCTGAAAATACAACTAGAAAAAGTAGATTAAATAAACCATGGCAGATGAATATAACCAAATATTATTCAGACATTAAAACCATGTTGTAGAAAATTACTTAATATAGACAAAATTGATAATATACATAACGTGAAAAAAATGACCAAAAATATCTATAGTATGATCATACTGATTTTAAAAGGACTATGAATATAGAAAACTATTAACAATGTTAGTAGTTAATGTGGTTAATGTGGTTTCTCACTGACAGAATCAGGAGCAATTTTTATGATATTTTCTTATTTTCATCTTGATTTTTAAATAATCTACTTTAGAGTGATACTATTTTGTAATCAGAAAAATACAATTAAACAAGTATAATAAAGTTATTATTTTGAGAGTATTTTTTCTATATTGTCTATGGAAAATATTTCAATGTATCACTTAGATTCACGCAAGTGAAGCAAAGTTCCCCAAAGCTGCCCCCAAAGAGATTTTATCCCTTTTAACTACATAAGGAACCTAAAAATGAGACATCTAATCTGGTCCTAACATTCTAGACAGCTGGAAGGAAAATACGTGTCTTTGGGGCAGAAAAAAAATCTAAAAGGAAAGAAGTGGTCACATATTTTCTCTCACTTGAGCAATGGCTGTAATTAAGAATAATCTTCAAATCTGTATCACTGAGAGGAACACACAGTGTTCCTAAGCCTAGTTTCAATCCCTTTCTTCACCCTCGCACAGGAGTTTACTCTAAGACTGTTATTGAAAGATACATAGCCCAGGTTTTTTTTCTAAGTTATTTTTTTAATTTGTTTATTTTTGAAGGGGAGAGGGGCAGAGAGAGGGATGGAGAATTCTAAGCAGGCTCTGAGCTGTCAGTGAAGCGCCCAGCATGGGGGCTCCATCTCCTTGCCGTCAGTGCAGTCCTGATGGGGCTCCATCTCACAAACCTTTAGATCACAACCTGAGCCAAAATTAAGAGTTGGACACTTAACCAACTTAGCCTCCCAAGCATCCCCTAGCTCAATTTTTTTTTTAATCTCTGTTTGCTCTGTATTTTTAAAGAATGAATTACTTTTTATAAAATTAACACTTAGCAAAGTACAGATAACTGTGTTCTTATTGAAACATCCTTGCCAGATGTGTGAAAATACTCTGTGTGTGGGGGCTGGGGATTGTCCTGGGGTTTGACACAGTACCTAGCATAACATTAGTACTCAATAAACACATGGTGAATAAATTTTCTTGGGCAAGACACTACTTGGTGGAATAGTGTTTGATTTATATAATGAAAATGCCATCTCCTATTGTTTATATTGTGAAATCTTAACTCCTAAAGAAGTTGATGTTAGTGGATAGGACCTTTGGGAGCTGAATCAGTTATGAGGGTGAAGCTCTCATTAGTAGCATTAGTGCCCTTATAAAAGAAATTCCACAGCAGCCTAAATGGGCTAAGAAAATACAGAAGACCATTCTTTTAATGGTGTCCCTTGGTCTCTCCTGTTGTGACTTTGGTTATTTTATTTCCCTACTCATAGTGATATCTGGGACTCTCCATCATGTGCACTTTGGTTTGCTTCTTAAGGTAGCCCTCTGAGGCTGTCTTCTTAGTGGACTCCCTCTCTTTTCCTCCCAGAGTCTTGCAGTTCAGAGTCCTTTCCAGAAGATCATTCTTAAGAACACTTTCCATTTCTAAAACGTCTGTAATTCCAACAGAAGAATATGATATACTGCCCTAGAAGAAATTATTTGCCAAACAGTGGAGCATATCCTACTAGGGGGAGGAGGAACAACTTACTTTGCCTTTTCAAAATAAGTCTTGGTCTATTGAGCATAGGTTCCTTAACATAATAAAGTATATGGACCAAAACTAGAGGGGATACATTAATATAGAAACTTTATTCAGAAGTTTAAAATTTGGGGTGCTTGGATAGCTCAGTTGGTTAGGCATCTGACTCTTGATTTTAGCTAAGGTCATGATCTTATAGTTTGTGAATCATGCCCTGTGAGGGGCTCTGAGCTGACAGAGCAGAGCCTGCTTGGGATTCTTTCTCTCTCCCCTTCCGCCACTTGAGTGCACACATGTGCACATTGCTGAGCCTCTTTCTCTCTCTCAAAATAAATAAACATTAAACAAAATAAAATTTTTAAAAAGTTTAAAATTTACATAAGTGTTAATTTATTTGTGATATATCAAATAGTTTTATAAGTCAATATACAGATTGATAGAATGGTTGCTAGCTTTTGTATAGAAATTTAAAAAAAACACCTTCTTGACAACCAATTGCCTTCCCTTTTATCTGGCAATACCCCAAGAGTTTTGGCTGTTTTTTGGAAGGCGATTTTCCCTACAATTGCTTTAGTTACTGCATATCATGTGAAGAGGTGCTGTTTCTATTCATCTTAAGACCCATTCTGCTGATGAGCAATAGTAATTCCCAAAAGAATCCATGCAGCAGAATCTGATTTGGGAAGGCAGAAGAGCATGCAAAGTCTGAGCTATAATCTAGTCATAATGAAATATCTAGTTTATACATGTGAGATTTTATTTGAGGCTACTGACATTTTCTGCCAATATTTCCTGTTCATTGGTAATCTTTCTCTATTTGAACTTGTAAAACTTATGATAGACTTTGCTTTATAATATTACAGGGGCATCTGGGTGTCTCAGTTGGGTCCGACTCTTGATTTTGGTTCAGGTCATGATCTAATGGTTTGTGAGTTTGAGCCTTGCAACAGATTCTGCACAGAGCCTGCTTGAGATTCTCTCTCCCTCTTTCTCTTTCTCCCCCTTGCTTGCTCGCTCTCTCTCTCTCTCTCTCTCTCAAAATAAACAAACATTAAAAAATTAGGAAAAGAATATTACAGAAAAAAATTAGAGGTATAAAGTAGTCAATTTGTTTTGATTTTTGAAACTCATACCAGAAAAAAAAAAAAGTCTGATAGGCAAGAATGTATAGATGTCATCAAAAAGAAACAATGGACATCCCAGATAGGTAAAAGGAGTCAAAAGCTCCAAGAAACTCCATCCCATTTCCCATTTAATGACTAGAAATGAATTCACACTCACAGATCCTTCTTAAGTCCAATAAAGAAATGGTTTATAAACCTCAGCATCCCAGAGCTTCTACTCATTCTGACACTGTACTGAGAAAAGCAGAATGTCTTGAGGAATATAATGCCTTTTGCCTTTTCTGGACTACCATGGAAGTGAAAAGTGCCTTGCAGACAATCAAACTAAGTTTTTCATAGCCATAAAAGATACAGAAAGGGACAGAGAAGCAGCAGAGTTGTTGACCTGAAGTCAATAACAAACGTCAAGATTCTCTGAATAAATTGACAACAGAGGGCAAGATCAGAGGACATACATGCAGAGAATGTTAGTTTTTATATAGGATAACAATGATTATGTATTCCCTGTAACTCAAGAAAACTATGTTATTATACCACTCCAAAGGATATTAGGCACACCCGCCCAGAAATGAAGTTAGAATTAAATTAACTTATGTTTATTTTTGTCATAAATAATGGGGCCTCCAAAATAGATGTTAGTTTAGTTATTACAAAATAAAAGAGTTAGATGTCTTGTACGTCTGAGATGCTAGCCTGAATTTTCTTACATTACATGTGCTATAAAAGCATTTTTAAATCTTTGTCAAAAACCATAGCTAAACATAAAACCCATCATTTTATATAATATCCCTTAGACACAAACTAATTTAACACAACTTCAGCAAAACTGTCTAAAATCAGTATGTAGATACAACATGTTTTCCTTTTGGTTATAGATGCCAGAAAAAGAAATCAGGTTATAGTGCCAGAGAGGAATATTCATTAGCTCTGTTCCTTTACTAGTGATAGAGGTGGAAATGTTGTTTTTCAAAACCACCAGGGAAGATTTTTAAAATGTCACTTATTCTGGTTATTGCAGAGCAAATATAACGTGAAAAAGAAGTCTACTCATGTACATCAACCTGGGAACCAGTGCTTTTTTCTCCTGACAAAAATATGAAGCAATTTTAAATTGTAAGCCATCTCATACCTTCTTGGAATAAATAATAAGTTTATTATCAAACGCAAATTATCACCAGGAGACATACTCTCCCTTGTACATAACCTCCTTAGGTTTCTCTTTTATGGTCTCTTTCCTTCTACAGACTGGCTTGGTTGTTCATTTCAGCCTGATTTAATTTGTCTAAACATATCTTAAGAAAAAATATGAGCACATGTTATGATTTGTGAAAGACCTCCATCAGCTTACTGCAAGAAATTGTTTTGTTATTTTTTTTTTAACTTACAATCATTGAAAATCCCACAGCAATGTGTGGTGGGTGTATGTATGTGATTTTATTACAACAAACAGACAATAAGAAAATAAAATGAAACTTTCCTTCAAGCTACACAAGATGTCATCTACCTTGACCTTTACCTTTTATAGTAAGGAAAAAGTCATTCATGAAAATGGAGTCCTTTATCCTTTAAAGCTCTGATGAAGAGATTGATTATTGCTTAGACAGACCCTGACTCTCTTCAAATTCAGTCTTTGAACTAGCAGGAAGATGTGTTTTTCCCTATTTCTATAATATTATGTTGGGTTGTGTTCTTGAGACTATCCCAGTTCTGTGCCCTTTAAAATAAAGATGATATATTTCATATTCAACTATTAGTTAGCAGTCTATATTGATAAAAGGGCAACTACTTGAATTCATAAAATGCTTAAGAATTTGATCCTAATGAGGTTCTTGTTGTTTCCATTGTTTCAATGGCAGAATAGTGGAGGAGTATTTTGAAAGTATTATTGCCCCCATCTTATGCAATTATTATGTTTTACACTTAGGCGTTTGAGTTTGCTTACAAATGCAGACAGTGAAAAAAATAATAAAAGAAAAAAATCAACTCTAGTCCTCCTAATTCTAAACAACTCTTTCTCCATTCATTGTTGTATGACTCATCTAGGATGGAAAAGAAAAAGAAAAAGGATAAATGACTGCAAGAATTGAGTGAACCAGAATGATGAAAAATAATCAGATGCAGAAGAATAAAATTTGATCTACCAATAATTTTAATAAAGAAATTACCTCCATATTTATCATTAAACATGTGTTTGTTGTCAATCAAGGAAGCATGACCTAATATAACTTTTGTGAGTGTTTATAGAAAATTAAGTGACATGAAGTATAAAGAGGTAGTGATGTTAAGTAGGTTTTATTTGTTTTCTCTGTTTGTTTATTTCCTGCCTAGGATCTCTGTTGCCCTCTTCTCATAAGAGAGACTTTTTCCCCCCCCCAGAATGGCTTTCCCTCTAACTGATGTGACGAACCATCTGCATTTTACTGCCCACCTCCTCCCATCCCCACCCTGCCCTAGCAGAAGTGATAGTGTGGCACCTAACATGGACCCTATTTTGGGAATCCCTAAGGGCAATTAAGTGATAAAACAATAGGCTTTCATGAGGAAAACAGCCAAGGAAAAGATTGAGAGGAGGGAGGAGAGTCAGAGAGAAAGACTAGCTTAAATCTGATTTACCTCTGGTAAAACAATTTCTAAAGAGTCATTTGTAACTAGAGTCAGTAAAATTTCTAATTAGCTTTAGCTCATTTTAGGTAAGTTTTAGGTAAGCTTCATCCTTGTTAATGGAAGAGTCCTTTTTAAAGGAAAGTGAAAATTATTGCTTTCAAGTCAAAAGTATTTTAGCAAGTGCATCTCTTTGAGAAATATAATTTGATGCCAAAATATCATTTAAAAATTGTTTTAAGATTGAGCAAGTTAGTACATGTAAAGACTGAGAAAGACATATCCCATGTGATTTCACTCATATGTGGAATTTAAGAAACAAAACAGATGAACATGGTGGGGGATGAGAGGGAAGTAAACCATAAAACAGACTCCTAAATATGGAGAACAAACTGAGGGTTGCAGGAGGGGAGGGGGGCAGGGGGATGGACTAAATGGGTGATGGGCACTTATTGTGATGAGCACTGGGTGTTGTATGTTAAGTGATGAATCATGAAATCCTATACCTGAAACTAATATTACACTGTATGTTAACTAACTGAAATTTAAATAAAAACTCAGAAGAAAAAAATTATTAAATCAATTAATGCTTATATCATTTCTAAATCTGTCATATCACCTTTAGTCAAATATTATATATACATATATAATGCACTTAAAGTACAGGAAATATACTAAGACTTAGTGTCTCTTAAATGTATATTAAACAATTTTTAAATAAATAAAATTTTAAAAACAAAGACAATTCTTAATCAGTGAGAAAGAGTTCCATAGAAATTATCTATCTATGAAAGATAGCAAAATCCTTATCACTGTCTGCTCAGGTTCAAACATTCAATCACATATACATATATCTTATTTTATCAATGAACTATTAAAGTCTCAGATCTAAAACAAATTTTGAACAAATCTGAGATAGAAAGATGCCATTACATAAAACTATAATGTCCAGAATGTAGGATAACTCACAAATGTTACTGACTCCATGCTAGTACGGTATATTGTAAATGAATAGAAAGTCGAATATTATAGACTAGCCACATACAATGAATCATTAAATTATGGTCTATAACCATGGCAATCTAATTTTTTCCTAGGATGTAATAAAAATCACATCTTCAAAAACAGTATGTAGAAAAGAAAGTAGGACAAGTTTTGTCTTCTTTTTAATACTACATGAAGGGTCTGCAGTCTCTACTCCAATTCCAGTAACAGCAATAATGATGGTAAGAACAGTGGTCACTGATAATAACATATTGAAGATAAGGTAGTCATCACACCTCAAGGCAGTTTTACTTCATCATATATTCTTAAAAGAAGAATTTCTGAACCACTGACTTAAGAATGGATTCCTTGCATAGGTATCTTGGTGAGGTAAAATTTAGCACCGAGCCTAGCACATACCAGATATTCAATACGTATCTATTGTATGAGTAAATAAAAAATAAATAAAATACAGCTTTGTGATCTAGTTCAATGATTTTTATTTTACAGATGAGAGTGATGAAAAAAGGCTGTCATATGTTTAAAGTTACAGAATTATTTGATGGCAAACCAAATCTAAAATTCACGGTCTAGAGTTTTTTCTACCAACTTGTGTTGTCAGAATTCATTCCACAAGAGTGAAATAGTGAAATATATAGCCAGGGAGTCTGAATTCATATTTTCACTCTCCTACTGGCAACTTGGCCAAGATTATTAAATTCTCCTTTCTTAGTTTACTAAGATAGTTAGTACCTTCTCAGTGTAGCTGGTGAAGTAAAAATGAGTTAATACATATTAAAAGTCTTAGTAGAGACCCTGGTGCACAGTAAAGGCATAGCTAATATTATTATTATAAATTATTAAACCATGGCTTTATCAAGTCAAAAATGACATACTGGAATGATCAATAATGAATTCTAGTATTTATTAACTACTTTCTATACACTAGGAATTTAAAGATTTTGTTTATAATATCACATATCTGTGTCAGGCAGTTTTAATTAGAAGCAATGTCAAGAAGCAGAAATGCATGGGTTTAGAGGGAGGGATCTAGATTATACTCAGTGGGTGAGAATTCCTGTTTCACCAAGTGTGAGCTCTATAATTGGAAAACACTTATTTCATTTACATAACAAACATTTATAAAGTTTTACTATGTGCCTGGCACTGTTCTAAATATTGTACAGTTACTGAGTCATTTAATCTTCATAAAAGGTAGGGACTTTATGATACCATTTTGCAGACAAACAAGCTGAGTAACAGTAAGCAGCATAATGTAGTGATTGAGCACACAACCTCTTGAAGGTGACTACTTGGGTAAAAATCCTAACTCCTCCACTTCCTAGGACATGACTCAGATGATTTATGATTTATGATAGCTAACTCTGCATCAATTTCCTCTTCTGTACAGTATGATAATAACAGTACCTATTGCAAAGAGTTGCCAAGAATTTAGAGCAATTCCTCACATATAGTAATTCCTCAAAATATGTGAAACATTAACATTGTCACTGTTATTATTATTATTCTTAAAATTAATATTACAGGTGGAAAAACCAAGGCTCTGAGTCACTAAACCAAAGTAAAGTGATAAATAAGCAAGATAGAAATTAAACTCAGTTTATCTGTTCCCAGAGTCTGGGCTTTTGATTGTGACTTGCTTTGTTTTAGAGGACCATTGGCCTCTTTCCATGTATTACAAGCTCATAGCTAGTCAGCTACACCTTGTTAGATATCATAGAAGTGGAATGACTCCAGAAGTATCAAAAGCAAAGTACATGACTTCTAAGCAATGATCAGGGCTTTGCAACAGACATCTCCATTATGTAATTTCAGAGTGATGGATTTCTGTCATATACCCCAATCTAATGTTCAGTTAGTCACATTTTTGTATACATGTCTAATTGGTTTCTCATTTTCTGAACATGTTATAATACCGATAATAAAGACAAAGTATGGAGAATCAAAAACTGAGTAAAGAGACAGTTTCTGAAACAATATAGATACTTAGTCTAGTGGAATTCCTACACGTCATATTATTTTATCACTTTTAATATCTCTTTAAAATGTTCACACTGTTTGATGCTGATCACTTCCAGATTCAGTTTGCCTGTTTGCTTACGCCTTATTCTCCTTTTATTCTCCACAATGGCTTATGTCTTCATGCTGACAAAAGATGATACTGTGATACATTTTCCACTTGCACATAGCTACATCTGTGACTTTTGTAAAATAAGATTTTTCTATAAACATCTTCTGTTCACAGGGAAAAAAAATTCTTCTGGGAATTGTAGAAATAGGAAAACAAATAAGACATGCACCAAATAGAAATAGAATTAATACTGTTAATACTGTTAAAGGAATTAATCGGATTGCTTTGCAAAGTTTCAGAAATCTCATACTTGATTTCAGACTAGAGTGTTAATTATGTAATGAAGTGAATAAAACCAAGGTATCTCTTTAGAGAAGTTTCCCAAGGCCACCGCCTCCTCAGCTGTATAAACTTCTAACGACATTATCCAAGAAATTGTTAGTTTCAGCACAAGAGCTTTGCCCTGGACTCACAGTTATTAAGTCAGCCCTTCTCCAGGGGGACCTCCCACTTCATCATGTCTTTCTCTCCAGCAAATATACACTGTTATTAAACTACAAGTGAATCTCAAATTACATATACAGATTATCTAGCTATAAGCATTCTCTCACAGTATTCAGTTGAGATTGGCACATATCCACACATAATGGAAAGAGTGTTGGAAGAAAATCAAAAGACTTTGGCTTAAGTACCAGTATTAGCACTTTCTAGTTTCGTGACCTTGGGCAAGTTATTTGGCCTCACTGGCTTACAATTCCCACATTTTTAAAACAGGGGATAATAATTCCTACTATTGCTGGTGTAAGGATTAAATATAGTATCCATGTTTAAAAACTCAGGAAATGATCAACTTCTATATAAATGGGAAATATGGTTTCAGTTGCTTTCCTCCTTCCTTTAAAATCCTTCCTATGAATATCACAGTTTAACTATAAGATATATAATGACATATATATATGCTATATATGAATACATAATTTGGTGGTAACTTTTGTTATTACTTTTGTTGTAGGTTAATTAATTAACATTGGACCTGTAGAAAAGAGGAGGTCCCAGAATAAGCAAATTAACAATGCCAGCTAACTGCACTTACTGTTTGCCACGACAGAGGGATGCACAGGATTGTACAGGATATGGTGAAACATTAAGAGATTTGGGCTGAGGCAATGATGGAAAAGAGAGTGAGAAATGAGAAGACTGGAGAAGGAGTTAAGTCCAGAGTCACTTTATAAAACTCACTCTTGTTTTAATCAATTTTATATACTAATTTTTAGGATGCAAAAGTATTTGAAATACCATTCTCTTCAGCATTCTCCAATGATCATGATGCCCTCATGATAAGGAGGCACTTAAATATGTTTACTTAATGCATCCCTGAAAAAGCTAGCATGACACAAAATAGTTTATTGGAAGATATCTTTAATATACTCATGTCTTCAAAATTCCCAATTCCTTGCCTTACATAGTAAGCACCATTGTTTGGTGTACCTACTGCTTTCCTACTAGTCCAACTGAAATAAAGGTTTTATTGTTTTGCTGGCCTGATTAAAAATAGATCTACATATCCAACTTCTGGTGGATCCAAAGCATTGATATGGTCACTATAACTATTTCCCACCAGAAAAATCAGCAAGTCCACATGTATATTTTAATTTACATAAAATTTCCAAGTGTTTTGTGTATGTGGCATATAGGAGGTACACCTTGTTTTTTTTCTTCAATTCATGGATTAGTTTACCATTTAGTCACTTGACACTGCTTTCTTAATTTATTTTACTCACTGTTTTTCATTGCTCCTACCTGACTTCTTTAAAACCCTAAGGCTATTTCCATACACCAAAAAAAGAGCGATCATCTCTTCCTTCCATGTGACTGATCTAAGTACCCCAGGTTCTAAGCCCACTCATAGTTAAAACTCCCAGAAGAGGCAGGAACAGGAGAGAACCCCTGATCTCTTTACTATGGCTCTTTACTTCTGAGGCACCCAAAAACTGCACGCTGTTTAGATAGGATCCTCCTCATTCCCTTGGTCCCATGAGTCTACATTTTCATATGACCTGAAAGTTTGCTCTATCTGCAGGGTGACCTGAGTGCACTAATTATGGATTTCATGTAGCTGGGATCCTGTAGTCCACCCTGAGGGCTGAACCAGGTCTGGGACAAATTAGCATCTTTCAATTACAACAATTCTGCAAATATACACAGCTGCCCTGCTTACACATGCCCAGAGAAATATGAACTCCCTTTTGTTTCATTTTTTACCTTGCTCTAGGGCAGAGGTAAGAAAAATTTTCCTGTACATGACGAGATAGTAAATATTTTAGGTCTTGTAAGCCAATTGTCTCTGTTACAAGTATTCAGCCCTGCTGTTATACAAAATCACTCAGAGACCAAATGAACAAACAAATCTAAATGAGAAATCCAGCAACTCATCCCAATCTATAAGTAGTTAGTGACAAGATGAATTTAGAACCTACAGTTAATTAATAGAAAATTTTCTACAATTATTTCATTCAACACATAAATATTGAGGGCCTACTTGTGCTAAGAACCATTCTGGACACAGATAAAGCAGCATGCAAAGGCCTACCCTGATACCATTTACGACTTAATAAAATCAACTCCTTCCACCACTTAAAGTAAGACTCATTAGCTTGAAATTAAAGTCCTGTCTTTTTTGGACCCTCACCCAATCTCCACTGGCAGCCTCTTTCACCAGCTTTTGTGTTAGGCCTTCCATCAATTACCTGCATAACTCTGACACTATGTCTATGCAACAAGTTCATACGTGCCTCTACTTTCCTAAAGACGGAGATGTTGTTTACCTTTCCCTTTCTTGTTCTTCTTTCAGCTTTCTTCCCCATTCCAAGATTTTTCAATCAACTTTTTACAAAAGTAAAAATAAAATCTGTTCAAATTTACATTTTTCTCTATAATGATAATTGGATGTTTTGTGTTCTGTAATTAGTTGATTTTAGATGTTGAAAATTACATAAACAAAATATATTATTTTAACTATGTAACTGCTGCTTGGTGCAAGTTCAGTTACTATTCTATCATATATTTTCTCTACAGGACAATATAATGTTCAAGTGGGTTCTCATTTCTTATACAGCATGAGTAGTCTTTTAATTTAGTAGTTATATATAGATTGAGGCATTATAATACAGTAGTCTTCTGGAAATGCAACTTCAATGGAATGGATTGTCTTAATATGTAAATGTGCAATATGTTAATATTTATGTATATTGCTAAAAGTTAACAAGAAACATTTTAGAATGGGTTTCCATGTTGTCTGAGGAGTTATAGGTATAAGAAATACAGGTATGAACTTGGGACCTATAAAACTTCTGTTTCTAACTTATTATTTATCACTTGTATAACATATTTCACTCTGTGAGCATATTAGGAATAAAACATAAAGACAGCCAGGAATATCATTCACTTTTCTTCACAATTTAGAAACAGATTTTCATTTTCAAAAGCAAAGAATATTAACAGTTATGACCTGTCTCAAGTAAAACAAAATTCTATCATTATTTCAGGGTTTATTAATGAAGACAAATAAAAATGGTCTACTTCCTAAGTGACTACTTGTAGAAATGACCTTAACTAAGGTTTGTTGTTGTTTTCTTTGATTTTTGTTTTTGAAAAGTCTATTCTTATTCTAATCGGGAGAAGTCATATTCACCTTCACATCTGATGAAGGATAAGATAGCTCTAAAGTCAGGGTGGTTATCTTCCCAACATTTTCTGTCTTGTCTAGAATAATGGGGTAGTCTTCTATTTTAAAGAATAAATAACAATTACACATCTCTATCTACTATGAAAACATCATATTAACTTCATGATTTTTTAAAATTGTTTTCCATATGAGAAATTACTGATAAATTACTTTATGATATATCTACTCTATCATCTGCAAGCATTATCTTGGTTGAAATTTGAAAGAGATCTAAGAAGAAGACTTCCCTTAACAACATTTAATTAGATACTTATGGACTATATCCATGAAAGCTGTATTTTTAAAAATGAGCAAGTGTTCATTTTAGGTCAATATCTAATAATAGCTATCTGATAATTTTTCTGGTTCAGTTAGGAAACATTGTCTTTACATATGTATTTATATTTACTCATAAAATGATGTTCTACAAAAACTAAGTTTCTAATATATGGGAAAAGTTACTTTTACCTAAATATTATTTTTTATTACAAAATGCCTTCTCTAATAATACTTCTCATTACACACCTTTGAAGAAGTCTGTTGTTTTCAATATCCACAAATATTATTACTATCATATCATCTTGAAACAACGGCAACAGGAGGAAAAATTTTTTTAAAGAGGCTGAGTGCCAAGGAGATTTTTCAGAAATAGAACATGATGGTCTATTTCTTGGCTTTTCATTTGCCATTATTAATTATCTTCAAGCCCAAAAACCAGACACGAAATAGAGTGAAGAGAAGGATCCCTTGCTGTTTTTCTATTCCTAGTCTAACATAGTTTTTTCAAATGGTTCTGCGATGGGCCTGCTAAGCATTTTGTTAAAAGCCCTAAAAGGAATCATTATAAAAAAATGCATGGTGCTGCATGATAAAATGGCTTTGTTGACATCTAGCACTTCATGATCAGGTTTTAATAAAAGGGGCATGTGCCTATAAGATCTTGTATGGTTTTGTAAAGAGGTAAATGATCTACAGACACTTGCCTTTTTAAAATGATTATGGGAAACTAAGCGTCAGGAGACAGGTGAGTTGCAATAAACAAAAATGGCCAACCTTTCATTTACCTGTTTGTATTGAAGTTGATGTGCAATTACTTAGCATTTCTTTTTAACAAAAACTTGCATGCATTTTTCCCCAAAGAAAGATATTAAAATGCCAATACCTTAGTATGCACATATAATACTCCCCAGAAAATATTAAGAAAATCAATAAAGAAATCAATATCAGTCTGGAGTCTGCAAGAGTTGCAAAATATATTGATGGTTTCCCTTTCATGTGTTTTGGAAAATTGATTACAAGTGCAAGATTACTGATTCTTAGAATTTCATTTAGAACTTTTTCTTTCTTCCTTCCTTCGTTTAAGACTCAGCAGGGACATCATACTGTGAATTAAAATCCAGAAAATGTCTTTTAGAGGGAAAAAATAAAGTATTTTTTCTAAAGAAAGAAAAACAGTATTTTCACGGCCTTTATCAATAAGTAAGATATCAAAAGAGAAAAACATCACAATAAAAGTTTGGTATTATCAACATAAGGTAGAAAGAATGTTCTGTGGATTAAAATAAACAAAATTAAATACATGGCTAAGGCTCTCAGAACTTTTAGCAAAAAAGAAAATCGAACCAATAATATTGCTAGTCTCATTTGTAACATTTTACTGTCAATCTATGAACTCATATAGACACATAATTTTGCAAGTTCAAAAATCAACCGTCTTTTGACCCTATTTATTCTTCTATTTGTTCTATTTCTTGCTTTCCTTTACAATACAACTTAACTTATTGAAAAGGGTTCCAATACTTAAGCGTTTTCCAGGTTCTCTCCTTCATTTTCTCTGAAACCCACCCCCATCTTTTTTTCCCTACCATTCCATGGAAACTGCTCTTGACAAGATCCTTGATGACTTAGCTCACTAAAACCAATGGTTCATTTTTAGTTCTCATCTTGCAACTTCTCAGTAACGAATCATGTGCCTGAGTTGGCCAATTCCTCCCCTTTGATAGATTTATTCAAACATATCTCCTTGCTTCCCATCATGCTCTTATTTGAACTGCCACCTTCATTACCCACTGTGCATAAAAACACATCAAAAAAGTTTGAAAACATAATTCAGTTCATGTCGCTGCTTTGTTCAAAAGCACACAGTGGCTATGTATATCACTCAAAGTAAAAACGATATCTTTTGATGTTCTACAAGTCTCTTTATAATTTGTTTCCATTAACTCTGTGACTGTCTCTCCTACTCTATTTCTCCTTTTACTCTGTTCACTCCATCCTCTCTAGTCTTTTTTCCATTTGTTTCTCAAAAACTCCTTAAATGTTTTCATCTTAAGGTCTTTGCTTTGGATTTTCCTTCTGTCTCTCCCCCAGATATCCTATTTGGCCAACACTTCCATTTCTTTCAAGTCTCTCTCTCTTTGTCTCTCTCCCCACCCTCCACCACCCTCACAGCACTTCTTAAAGGAGTGTATAATATACTTAGATCTATATTTTTTGGTTGATCTGCTTGCTTATCTCTCTCCCTTAAAATGTAAACTCTATAAAGAAAAGGAAAGTTTTCTCTTGTATTCACTGATGTACCCCAAACATAATAAGACAATACCTTTCACAATAGTGGCACTCAATAATACTTACTGAAGGAATAAGTAAATGACTTTAGAGAATTAAAAAAAATAAGTTAATAAAAATACAATTATAATAAACAATAATTAAGGAAAACAATGTATTTTCCTTTCCTGTTATTTTTTTATTTTCTCTCTGCTAGAGTTCATATAAAACACATGTATATCATATATCATCACTGTCCTTAAACATCATCCTCACTAGGTTGTGAAATCTTTGAGGCCGCGTGTTATTCTGATTCACCTTTTATACACTGTATGGCAGCACAGTGTCTGGTACATAACAGAAACTTAAAATTTAAGGACACCAAAAGTGGAAGAAACAAAATAAAAAAATAGGTAAATTGGACATTAAAATTTAAAACATTCATGCTACATATCAAGAAAATGAAAAGCCAAGACACAGAAATGCAGGAAATATTGGTAAAGCACATATCTGATAAAGGACCGATATCTAAATTGGCTCAGGATCTCTTACAATTCAGTAGTAAAAAGACAAATAATCAATTTTAAAAAATAGATGAAGGATTTAAAAAGACATTTCTTCCAAAAATATATGCGAATAGCCATAAGCACATGAAAAGATGCTCCACCACTGGTTATGAGGATGGCTATGATCAAAAAGACAGATGATACCTTAGTGAGGATGTGAAGAATTTCGAATGAGAAATGGTGTGGTTGTTTTGCAGTCCATCAAATGGACAGTCCCTCAAAACTACCCTATCTCCTAGAAATTCCATTCTTACATATATACCCAAGAAAACCCAAGAAAATAAAAACAAAACATGTCCACACAAAAACTTGTATACTAATGTTCATAGCCATATTATTGATAATAGTAAAAAAAAAAAAACTATACAAATATATCACATGATGAGTGGATAAATAAAATGTGGTATATTATTTGGTATCAAAAAGGAATAAAGTTCTGATAGACTATAACACAGATGAATTGCAAAAACATTATGCTAAATCAAAGCAGCCAGTCCATGAATATAACATGTTATTTGATTCCATTTATATGACATGTCCAGAATAAACAAATCTATAGAGATGGAAAGTGGTAAAATGTAGTAAGGTAAGGAATAAGTTGGAATGGGGAATGGATGCTATTGGTTATGAGGTTTCTTTTCAGGATGACAAAAAATGTTCTAAACAGATTTTGCTAACGTCTGGACAGGTCTGTGAGTATACTAAAAATACTGAATTGCACACTTTAAGAGTCAGTTTGGTAGCATATGAATTAATCTAAATAAATATGTTAAAGATGACTATAAAATAATAAATGGACACCAAAGTCATAACATAATCTTGCAATGACAACCTAGTTTAGAGTAAAGCTGACGGGCGCCTGGGTTGCTCAGTAAGTTAAGCGTCCGACTTCAGCTAAGGTTATGATATTGCGGTTGGTTTGTGAGTTCGAGCCCCCCATCAGGCCCTGTGCTGACAACTCAGAGCCTGAACCTGCTTCAGATTCTGTGTCTCCCTCTCTCTCAGCCCTTCCCCTGCTCTTTCTCTGTCCCTCTGTCTTTTAAAAACAAATAAATGTTAAATAAAATAAAGTAAAGCTGGAAGTTGACAGTGTACTTGTAAATTTGGACAGGAGAGAGTCAACTACAGTCTTTGGACACCAGTCTTTATATCTTTTTCTATATATAGCTGTAGTTATTTGTGTAGGAAATGGATGGAGAAATGAAGTCTGTGTGATTTTCCTTATGTCTTTAGCTCATATGATTTCATCTCATTAAGTGTTTATATCATTACAATAACTCATTCTAACAGCATTATAAATATATATTCTTATTTATTCAGTTTGTGATTATCCATACTGATGAAGGGGAACAAGTATAAGGGGAAGCAGACATTCAAGTCAGTCTTTAAAAATTATGTACCTTTTGTTCTAAGAATTTCCAGTATTATAAACAAGCTGTTAAAACTTTCAAAACCTTCTTGTTCAAAATCTTTTGCCTGCCCTTTAGTTTAACTCATCCATACCTACTATTTCCCACTCTAGACAGAATTAAGCAGGAGGATTAGCAAATATGAAATAGATTATTTAAAGTAAAGAAGCTTAATCTATAATCCAGAAAATTTATTTCAATTCATGATTCTTTATCCACTTTAGTTTATTATCTTTATCTTATCACTGCCCTTGGAAGAATAAATAATTAGACAGCTCCAGACCCGACACCAAGGCCCCTCTGTCAAGTTACTCAGGGATCACTGTATAAACCAGATTGTTCTGCTTACAAAAAGGAAAAAGAATAACTTTCAAAAGAGAGTCATCCTCCTTTAGCTTGAGACTAGGAATCTGAAAGTAAAGACAAAGAATGATTCCTTAATTACTTAGTTTTAGCAAAAAATAAATATCGCTTTCCTTTCTTCTGTATATAGATGTTTAGTTTATTCACTCTTGGACTCTCTGTGCTACTCTACAGTAATGTTAGAATCTGCCCTTTTTCTCATCCCTTTCTAAAACCCATACTATGTACCCTCTCCAGGCAAATCTCCCACTCTTACTCATCCTTTTTTTGAACTCCAGTAAGAATTAAATGCTGCAGCTTGAAGCCTTGCATCCATGGAAGAGAGGTTTTGACTGATCTGACAGTTCTTAAGGTAGTCTGACAATTTCTGTCCATAATTATCTACCTCACAGTCCTCTGCTGCCCTCCTGTCTGCCTCCTGCAAGCCTGAATTTGATCCTGGGTTCTGTTGTGTTCTTCTGCCAAATACATTAGTTCCCACCTCTGCTATAGCTGTTGTCTTTGAGTGTTTTTTGTATGAGTTTTCTCAGCTCGGATTTACAGATACTATCACATTTTGCTTTGGATATTTCAGAAATTCATGAAAATATTCCTTTTGAACTGCTTTATCAACCTTGCAGTGGCCTCAATTCCATCTTCCTTTTTAATACTTCTTCTTCTCCTTCATTATGGTTAATAGGATTACTGGTTAAACAGGATTTTTTTTTTCTGAGTTAAATGGGAGGACAGGAGAGGCAAATAGCTGTGCTCTTTCCACCATCTTGAACTGGAATCCCTTGGTAATATTGTATACATTCATTTGATTTCATGTACACTTCCTCAAAGTTGGTCCAAGTACCTGAGGAACTGTAAAAAGAGATTTGTTTCATTGCTGTCTTCCCCCTTTATTTCTAATCCATAGTGGCTGTATCATGCCCTACCTGCTCCCTTTCAATCTCTTCTTCCTTCTGAGCACTTGGTTCTATCCCTATGTTTTCTTGTATGTTACATTACTGGAAAGTGTGATTATGTGCTTATTTTATATTTTTAGGAAGTCAAGCCCCCGAATGTGATAATTCTGAAAATAAATTTCTATTAAGAATAATAATAAAACCCACGATAAAAATTTTGTAGTATAATCCCTATTCCCGGCTAGTGGTAAGAGTTCATTGTTTTACTGTTTTACCACATCATGCACAATATACTGTCTGAAACAGTAATACCCTATTTTTCTAGCAGATACGATTCTTCTTATAAGCCATATATTCTGTATCTTTTTTTCAAGATTTTTTAAAGTAATATCTATACACCAACATTTGAATTATGAGAAGGTACAGACAAATACATAGATTTTAAGGTAGTTACTCCTCCTCTAAGGAGGAGATTTTGTATCATTTGGTACTCCACTGAAAAAAGAAAATATTTCTAGCTAGGACTTTTAAAAATGTTAGACAGTTATAACATATTGGCAATATGATCCTCTAAAACTGTTATGCATAGTGGATTTCTTGGAGAGTATTTAATGGAGAAATGATGTGCATGAAAGACAGAAAATAAAATAAATTTGAACGATAGTGTGAATTTTATTTTGAAACATATCAAAATATCAGATAAGTACTGAATAAGATGATCAAGTATGAATTTTCCTAAATAATTGTGTTGACTCTTCTTCATAAGTACAGTATTTAAGCAAAATTGAAATTGAATGCATTTTCTATTTATAAAGATTCTTGTAGGATATTAGTACAGTCATAGCATATAGGTGAGGAGAGCAAAAAATAAATAAGAATATTATTAGATATTATCAGCACAATATTGGAAATATGTCTTTGTTGTTTTGACAAGCTGTAAACCACTTTGTAAACTTTAACCATATATCGTAAAGTATAACATTTAAATGTATTAAAATCTAAGCATTATTTCTGTCTTTGAAACATGATTACATAGGAAATAATTAACATATCTTAACATTAAATATATAATAATATCTTTATTATAAAGCTAATTATATCTCATTTTAAGATAAAAATCCAGAAAAAATATTACCCACTGTCCAAATACATATGAATAAAAATGGTTATGTGATTATATTAGTGGCCAATAATATTTCATACCTCTAAGTATATGATTACTTAAATGAGCTTGTCTCTGTAACTTCCTTTGGTAAATAGGCATCAGCAAAAATGATACAAGCCTAGGCCTGATAAAAACTTCAGCACTGGTGATTGTTTTCTTTAAAGAGTGCCACTGCTCTGTAAAAATCCTGGACTATCTTCAAAACAGACCACATGAAGGAGAACCAATGTACCCTGACCTATGACTCCAGCTAACTTCCAGCCACCACTTAGGGTTGGATCACTTAAACCTAAGTGGCTAGATGACTGAATCTTCGCAATGTGACTCGAGACTAAACTGTCCATCTGAGTTCAGCCCAGACTGTAGAACAGCAAGCAAATAAATGGTTGTTGTTTTAAGTAACTGAAACAGAATTTGGAACTTAAAAATGGGATGTGACCCTTCAAAAACATTAAAAACATGGCTCTAAATTAGTGACTGGGCACAGAGTGGAGGGTGCAGGAATGGTGAATAGACCATTAGCGAAGGTTGAAAAGACAGCAAGAAAACCACTACTGGAGGCTGGAAAGAGGGTTCTCTATTAGCAAAGTGATAGGAGAACATGTTCTGAGTCATTTGGCTTCTTTTAGCGGCGCAGTCAGAGAGAGGCAGAGGTATAGGAAGAGAAAGACAGAGTGAAGAAAGAACTGATTAGTTTTCAAGTAGAATTTTGAGGAAATATAAAGCACCTAAGAATTGATGGGTCAAAAAATAAAACTTTTTCTCAAACCCCTTCTGCCTGCTTAAAACAAAAGATTCTCAAAGACATGGCTTCACAGTAAGGATCATTCAAGAGTGTTAAGACCTTAGAAATGTGAAGTTAATATCTGAATACATGAACTTTAAGTAAGGAAATAAAACAACTTTTGAGAATTTTGTAGATATTATTACACAGATGTCTAACAAGCTCAAAGAGTATGGATATGGTTTTTAGAGCACATAATAAGCCATGATTAGATTAATAGGAAACAGTATTTTTTATGATACTTGCGAGTTTGGAAACAAAAGATCAAAAATAAGCCAAAATAAAAAGCAGCTTCTGGACCATCAACTTTTAGCAGAGATTAGACTTCAAAAATCTATTCAGCTTCAAATGCACCCATTTCTTAAGAAAATGGAAATACATTTCAGAGGGCAGAGACAAACACTCAGAGGGCAGAATCAATACTAGAGAGAATAATAGATTAGGGACCGCTCACAGGGAACAGGATAGGATGCTAATCAAGGAATATCCCTTGCCCTTGGAAGAGGAGACCCTGTAAACCTATCTTTGGCTAGATTTCAAAATCACTATTGAGAAGTCTTTAGTACTACAGTCTCTCACTCCTCCTTTTTTTTTGAAAAAATTCAAGCAGTTTTTATGGTTATCCTGCCTTTGTCTAAATGTACAGAGTGGATGCTTGCTTGCTTCCTTGTTTTTGGTTTTGAGATCTTAAGATCAAGAGTAGCTGTAATTGAGAAGCCTCATCTTCCCCAGACCTGATGAAGATGAGCAGATTAAGTAATTCAGGCATGGTAGAGCCAATGTTCACCAGCCAAGGACCAGCAGGATACACCTTGAATGGAACAGGATGGATTTATCAACTCGCTCCACTGAGAGAGAATGCACACTATGGGGAACCACAGGGCATCTCAGTAAGAGGATGATTAGTAATTGCTTATTGTCTAGAATTTGGGATTGTGCTCTATAATTTGAGAGAGGATTCCGGGAAGTGAGGTTTTGCTCTGAATTTAATTTTCTCAGGAAGTAGATGTAATTTTAAGATTTGATATCTTAATATCATCTAGAAAGAGGAAATACTAGAGTGTAAAGCTATCACTGGTAAGTAATTAGTGGATGTTAATTTTAGCCAGAAAAGGGGGTATTTTCATCATAATGATCTTGTTTTTGTCTGTGTTTAGACACAATCATGTAATAGTGATTTTTTGTCTATTTCATTTCATTATAATTTCAAACTGTCCTTATCATGTGTTTGTATTCTCTGAAATTATGTATTTTCAACAGAAGAATACTGCAATCTAGCTGAAAATATCAAGACAGCTCCTAACAACACTGTGGCTGTGGCCTATGTTAGTATCCAGATCTGTCCCTGATGTCTGGAGCTGATTTTTCTCTTTCTTGTCTAGTTGTCTTTCCTCTTTCACTCTAGAGTTCTATCTTTCTAGATAAGATTAAGCTTTCCAGTCTTAAAAGTTATTCATAAATACTGATAGCACCAGATTCAAATCAACTCCCCACCCCATTTTCTTGAACACCATGAAAAAAGGAGATATTTGGGGGAGTTCAGGGAGAATGTGAGTGTACTTTTCATATGAAAGAGTTTTTAATCATTGGGTTCAGAGAACAGATTGTGGTAGATTATTTCATTCACGTTCCCCGAAAATCATATCCATGGGCATCTATGCCCTTTTGGAGTCCATCCCCATATTGATTATGAGCTTGATCACATGAGCTCAATTATAATTTATTAGATATGCTTTTAATAAGCACCTAGCTTATGAATAGATGACAACAATACAAACCAGATAATATAGTTTTATTATCCTGCACTAACTGGCATTTTTATTTGCTATCTTTTGAGCACACTGATCCACATATGAAAGTGCACTTGGTTTTGTATAATGTTTTTGTTCTGAGAAGCCCTCCTTTACCCATTTGTTTTATTCTGTAATCTCTATAGTTGTGAATATTTCTCATTTCTCAATCCTTTCTAAACCCAATTCTCTTATTTATAACATATGGTTAGAAAACTCTAAATCTAAGTTGGTTTTTTCATATTCAACCTATGAATGCTCCATTTAATACAGAAACACTGCAGATGAATTTTCCAAAGGTATCTCATAGATTTAGCTTATCTAAAGATCTTCTAACCTTGATTACTGCTCCTAAAAAGATATAAGATTACTACCAAAAAAGTATTTTATGAAGTAGCATATGAATGAGGTTTTGAAGCGAATTAGGTAGTAAAATGTGAAACTATGTGGATTTATCACTGTGTACCTTTAACATAATGTGCATCACATTCTGTGTCTGTGAAACTGGGAATGACAGGGTCACTCAGAGATTTTACTGTTAGGTTAAATAATATAACACATGTAAAACTTCAGATATTTTATACACATCACATTAAATATGTTTATGAAGAATGGGTAGGATTTGGGTAGGCAGGAAATAGACGTTAATTTTAGGCAGGGGTAATAACATAAGCATACAGGTGGAGAAACCAATCTGTATAAAGCAGAATGTATAGGGTGAGTAATAACAACAACAACCTAGCGGAGAATGATTAATTTTATCTGGATTTGAAAAGTCCTGAATGTCACTTTGGCAGTCCAAATCTTTCTCTTCTAGAAAGTGTCATTTTAAGTAGTTGAAAGATGTGAGGAAGTTAGTCTAAAGAAACAAGTCATGAAGCACAAGTTTCATATTATAATAAGAAAAGGACTATCAGGTGGAAGAGACTTTTTCTGTTTTGTTCGAGAAAGCAAACCTAGCACTATCAGTTTAGTTTACATGCAGGCATATTTACCCTCAGAATAAGATATTATTTACCGCGAATAAGATATCTGTCAATAGAAAGGGCTGCTATAATAATGAAATGTTGCTCATTAGAATTAGAACAGCAAAGACTTGAAGAAAAACCACAGGTGCTTTAGAAAGTATTAATATAGGATAGGGATTAGGATTTTATGTGTGTACATCAGCCTTGTTCATTATCCAAGAAAGGGGGCACATGATTTCATGAGACTTTGAAACAGAACCATAGCTTTAAAAAGGTTAAGAACCACACAAATACAATATTGGACTGAGATGCCTCAGTGAGACTTTTAAGGTCCCAATGGCCAGTGTTCACAAAAAAATACATAGATGTTTCAACCTTGGCTTAAAAACTAATTTCGTCGTGGCATAACTTGATTTTCCTTAATTCATCACTCGGGTGGTCTTCTCTCTCTATTTTGATAGCTACACTGTGTTTGCTTCATCTATTTCTTGTATTTAAATTCCCATTCCTGGTCAATTGAACTATCCTTCAGCATTTTTATTTTGTGAGGTTTAACATTTATCTTCCGTCTTTTTAACTTCACAATGGCTTTTAGACTGGAATGACTGAGAGCCTCCCTTCTGAACCTTTCTCCCAACCTCCCACACCCCCCACACTTTTCTCCCCTAATCTTTTTATTGCTTTCAGTGACAGGTTTTACTTTGGTTGTCATCCTTTTGAAAAGGATTTTTTTTTTTTTTTGGTCCAGCAATTGTTAAGTCATGAACCTTATCTGTAAGTCAAAGTCTGTTTTGGGAAAAAAAAAGGATTCTGAAACACAAAGCAAGGTTAGGAGAGCAAACTGTGACTCTTTCATTTGAAAATTATCTTTAACTTTGTAGGCAGGGAGTTTTATTTTTATTTTATTCAGTTAATTTAAAGGCATAAAATAAACCCACAAGCTATAAATCCAAATCACAGTGTGATACACTGACTCAGGCAGGCCCAGTGGTATACTTCTCTGAAGGCTACTGCATTAGGATTCTCCTAGGGTGTTAGCATGTCTATGATACTTTAAGTGACTCCTTAAACAATCAAGTTTCAGAGCCAATGGGTATGGCTTCATAATCCATAATAAATTTGTAATCTTCTGTAACTGTTTTTGTGATCTGAAAGCATTCAGATCCCCATGCCCTTATATTCTTCCTGACCTTTAAAATCACCAATCCTCAGCTCATTCTTGTTGATTCAAGACAAGTCAGACATAAGGCTGTCTTCCATGAGTCAGGGTGACAAACACTGTATCAAAGTTTAATTAGATTTTTCTCTTTACAACCAATGATTAAATATTCCTTTCACAAAGCAATGCTGAAATAATTTTTCTATATGGGCTCAAGGGGGGATGAAGTGGGTTACCTAAGCCATTCACTGACATTGTGGAATCAAAGAAAAACAGCTCAAAGATAGGGCTGAGAAGCTGATTTTACATGGAGTAGATAGTGTTTCATTTGCAACACAACATTTGATATATAGATTCATGGCATTATGTTTTTATCTTGCAATACTGACACTGCTGGCAGCTCAGTCTGCTATTCCATTAGAACATCTCTCGTAGGAATTCTAGAAATTATCTGCTGCCCACATAAAAACAGATAAAGCAAAGGAAAAATATTAAGGCTTATTTTTATCGCTAAAACAGCACTGTACCTCTAGAATCAAAGTTTTAAACATCTATCATGAGTAGTCTGAAAGAAAGCTCATGTACAGTAGGAACAAGTTAAGGGACAATGCGATGTATATGAACGGTTATCTTTTTTTGGCACATACATTCTATTCAGTTTAATATTTCCCTTCAAAGCCATAGAATAGCAAAGAGTCTTACTTTGTCCCCCATTCTGAATCCATAGCTACAAGGCTCTACCTAGAAAGTGGTAAAGACTGAAGATGGGTAGAGACAAAGCCCCTGAGTTGCGGGGGAAGAGAGCCTAAGAGAGTATAGGAACACAGAAATATCCTTTTGGGGAAGATTCATCCAACATGCAGACTGCAGATCCTATACGGCTAGTGAGGGGTTAGGGAAGAACCGTATGGAGGTAATGTGAGTGAAGAGAAAGGTTATCTAATGAGCCACTAAGATACAAAAAAAATATTGTCCAATGGAAATTTATGAGACGATGGAAATGCTCTATATTTCTACTATTCCTAACAGTGGCAACAAACCAAATGCAGCAACTGAGCACCTGAAATATGATTAAAGGAATCAAGACACCGAATTTCAAAATTTACTTAATTTTACTTAATTTGAATTTAAATAGTGACATTTGGATAGTGTCTATGTTACTGTACAGAACAGATCTAACATATAATAAATTAAATGCACTTACCAAACTGAAGTTTGTGACACTGAGGCGGGGGGGGGGGGACAGTTCTATCAATGTAGGTTATTTAAAGTGTCTGATGAACACACTTTCCACTGCATCCTTTACAAGTCAGTTTTATTGAATGTTTTGTGCCTTTAAGCATTACCTCATTCTGGAATATTTGAAAGATTTTGATGCAGAGAGAGGCTTTAACATTTTATTTTAATGAATCAAATGATTGATAAAGGGACAATGTCAATAAACTGACTGACCTGCTTCCTAAGATCTCCTAATAAATACACTCCTCATCACACCTTCATGCTAGTGATCATAGGAGGATTAATGATTCTTACAGGCCACTTGCTGAACTGTGAGTGCTTTTCACTGAACTTTATATTGATATGTCAAAACAATACACTGAACATGAAACAGAAAAAAATGCAAGAAGGTTAGAAAGACTGGAATTCCCATTCAAACTAGTAATATGAACTGAAGACATATAAATATTTACATTTATTTCCACTGTTAAAATACTGTGAGCTCTGTGGAATCTCAAATGGGGAAGAAAACAGTATTAGTAAAAATGACCAGATTTAAGTAAGAGCCATGTTTTTGCTTTCTATAATTCCTTTTGGATGTGTCTCAGTATGACACTGTTCCAAAAGAAAATATTTAATTTCATCCTTTACTTTCATTTCTTTTTCATTCCTTGCTCAATTATTTACTTAAAAAATGATGTTTAAAAGGTGACATATATGCTAAATTGAAATTGACCTATGCCAACCAAAGAGATTATTCACCCCTGATTACTCAAAAAAGTTTGATTTCCACTGGTTCTATTGAAAAGATAAACAAACAGATGAGCAGATAAACAAACCTTCCACTTTGAGGAACAATATGCAGTGAAATGATATAAACCTGGATTTGTTAATATACTAAATATCTTAAAAATAGTTACTTGCTAAATCTAGTTAGATCAACTATTTCAATAATATCAAAAAGTGTACATTTAAAAAACTAAATAAGATGTAAGCAAATTGGATACTCTAGATGATATGCAAAAAATTCCTAGAAAAATGCAACTTAGGATGACTGAATCATAAAGAAAAAGAGAATCTGAATAGATCAATAGCTAGTAAGATGGTTAAATCATAATAAAAAACTTAACAAAGACAACTCCAGGCCAAAGAGCTTAATTGGCAAATTCTATCAACTAGTTAAAAAGTCAATCTTTAAATTGAGGCCATTATCACCCTGATAACAAAGTTAGATAATATATTACAAAAAATAAAACTACAAACCAATGTCTCTTATAAATATTGATGGAAAAGCCTCAGTAAAATATTATAAAACTGAATTCAACAGCAGATCAAGTGGATTATAACCCATGAAAAAGGAGAACAATTCCTGGAATGCAAGGATGGTTCAACATATACCAATCAATAAATGTAATACATCACTTTATCAGAATGAAGACTAAGAACTATATGATCTCAAAAGATGCATAAAAAGCATTTGGTAAAAATCAATATCCATTCATGTTAAAAACTCTCAACAAATTAGAAATACAAGGAATATACCTCAACATAAAAAGGCCATAAGTGACAAGTCCACAGATAGCATCATATCCAAGGAGAAAAGCTGAAATCTTTTGCTCTAAGGTCAGAAAGAAGACAAAAGTGCCTACTCCCATTGTTTCTGTTCCACATATTATTGGAAGTCCTAGCCAAAGCAATTAGGCAAGAAAATGAGATAAAGGGCATCCAAATCGGGGGGGGGGGGAGTAGTTAAATTGTCTCTTTGTTGATGACATGATCTTATGTGTAAACATGATAGCTGTTTATTAGAACTAATAAATTATTAGAATAAATGAATTTAATAAGTTTCAGAATACAAACTCAATATATCAAAAAATAAGTCATATGTCTGTACACTAACTTTTTCCTTCAAAAAAGGAATAAAAAAATCTAAAATACTATAGCATCACAAAGAATAAAACACTTAGAAATAAATTTAACCAAAGAGGTAAAATATCTGTACACTGAAACCATAAAGCAGTAATGAAAGACACTGAAGAACACACAAATAAACAGAAAGACATTCTGTGTTCCTAAAAGAATTACGGTGCTAAAACTCCCATAAAACCCAAAGCAATCTACAGATTCAATGCAGCTTATCAACATTCTGATGATAATTTTCAATAAAACAGTAATTCTAAAATTGATATGGAACTGCAAAAGACTCCAAATAACCAACGCAATCTTGAAAAATAAGAACAAAGCTAGAGGCAACACACTTCCTAATTTCAAACTACATTAAAAAACAGAAGTAAACAAAATGGTATGAATGGTACTGGCATAAAAATAGATATAGATCAGTGGAATAGAATGGAAATCCTAGGGATGAACCCATGGTCACACAGTCAACTAATTTTTGAAAATAGTACCAACAAAACACAATGGGGAAAGGAAAGCTTCTACTAAATAGTGTTAAGAAACAGTATACTAACATGCAAAAAAAAAAAAAAAAAAGAAAGAAAGAAAGAAAGAAAGAAAGAAACTGGACCCCTATCTTACACAATTAAAAAAATAGCTTGAAATGGATGAAAGACTTAATGTAAAACATAAAATCACAAAACTCCTAGGGGAAAAAAAAATGTCTTGACATTGGTCTTGGCAATAATTTTTTGACTAGAATACCAAAAGCATAAGCAACCAAAGCAAAAACAAACACATATAGCTTTTAATAGTTTATAAAAAGCTCCACACAACAAATGAAACAACAAAATGAAAAGGCAACCTAGAGAATAAGATATATTACTTGCAAACCACATACCTGATAAGGAATTAATATCCAACATCCAACATATACAATTCAACAGTAAAAATAACAATCTGATGGAGAGTTGGACAAAGTCCTGGAGAGATATTTCTTTAGTGAAGATATACAAATGCCAACAGGTACAAGAAACAGTGCTCAACATCTCTAATTATCAGGGAAATGCAAATCAAAACTACATGAGATGTCACCTCACATCTGTTAGGACGGCTATTATCAAAAAGAGACAATTAGTGTTGGTAAGAGTGTAGAGAAAAAGAAAACTTTGTAACTTTTGCTGGGAATGTAAGTTGGTATAGCCATTACAGTAAACAGTATAGTTTCCTCAAAAAATTAAAAATAGAGCTATCAGATCATCCAGGAATTCCAATTCTGAGTACAACAGATTGAAATTGTGTGCTCAAAACAATAACTGACCTTCCACATTTACTACAGTATTATTCAAGGCAGCAAAGATATGCAAATAACCAAAGTATTCAGCAATGAATTAATAGATTAGGAAAATGTGAAGCAATAGAGTATTATTCAAGCTTTAATAAGAAGGAAACTCTGCTATTTGTGACAACATGAATGGATTTGGAAGACACTAGCCCAAGTGAAATAAGCCAGACATAAAAAGCAAATAGTACATGATCTTACTCAAATGTGAAATAAAAAAACAAAAACCAAAAACACTCAAACTTATAAAACCAGAGAACAGAATGTTGGTTTCCAGGATCTAGAGGGTTAGAAAAATAGACAGATATTGTTCCAAATGTACAAACTTTCACTTATAAGATAAATACATTCTGTGAAATCTAATGTACAGCATGGTAATAATAGTTAATAATACTGCATGTACATTGAATACTTATAATTTGTGAAGAGTGCATATATTGTGCTATGAACTTTAGTATTAATTTAGCAATACTGGATCATTAATTGTGATGGATGAATAAGCCATACTAATGTAGGATGTGAAAATAGAAAACTGGATATGGGGTGTATGGGAATTCTCTACACTATATTTGTAATTTTTCTATCAATCTAAACCTATCCTACATTGAAGTATTTATTATTTCTAAGAGGTATCAAATTATATAATTTAAGTATGTGCAATTTATTGTAGGTTATTTATATCATAATAAAGTTAATTTAAAAAAGTTTTCAAAAAAGATGTCAGGACAATAATGGACTTAAAAAAAAGTAGAAAGAAAAAATTAAAAAATATGAGAAGACATATAACAGGGCACAAAATTAAAATAAAATTAACAAAACCAAATTCTGGTTATTTGAAAAGACTAATAAAATTAGTTGGTCTCGGAAATAAGGGATTAAGGAGAAAAAGAAAGAATAAACAGAAAATATAAAATAGAGAAATCTGTGTACTAATAGTTTGAAAACTTAGACAAAATGGTAGTCTCCAAACTTTTTATTTTTAAAAAGAAATGAAATGTGAGTAGAATACTTAACATTAAATATGTTGAATTAGTACTTAGGGTCTCTGGATTTTAGATTGGTTCAAACAACTTTGGAAAACTGTTTGGCAGATTCTATGATCCCATGATTCCTCCCCTATAGATATCCAACAGAAAAGTATGTTCACACTAAGGCATGTACAAAGTTACTTAGAGTAGCATTATTCATATTAGTCAGAAAACATAAAAATCAAAATGCACCTAAGTGGAATAGAAAATTGTGACACATTCATAGGAAACACTGAGTCATGAAAATAAACTATTGTTAAAAACAACAAGGATGATGGTGCCACTGGGTGGGACAGTCCTTTAGGCATCTGACTCTTGATCTCAGCTCAGGTCATAAGTTTGAGCCGTGCACTGGGCTCTGTACTGATGGTGTGGAGCCTGCTTGGGACTCTGTCTCTCTTCTTCTCTGTACCTCTCCCACTTGTGCTCAGTCTCTCAAAATAAATAAATAAACTTAAAAAGGATAAATTCTGCAAACCTAATATTTAATAAAAAAATACCAGATACTGAAGAGTTAATTTCTATGAACTTAAAGAAAAAACAAAACAAGTCAAAACAAACCAAACAGCAGTCACAACTAATCTATACTGTTTTAGTCATAATATTCGTTATCCTTGAGCAAGAGGAATAGTAAAGTCTAGGAATTGGGTCCCAGGGGGTTCTAGATACTGGTAATATTCTATTTCTTTGGTGGTGGCTATTTGGATTTGTTCACCTGTTGAAAATTCAAGCAACTATATCCTTATAAAAGTATTTGAGTACATACTCAAAAAATATGGCTTTCAAGTCTTCCAAATGAGGGAAGATTTTCCCATACTTGGTGTCAAATCCAATAAATGTTAGCATGAAGGACATTTCTGGGTCAATATCATTTTGCACATACCTGTGAACCAGCAATATAATTTATAATTGTTTAGAATAATTATATAATAGGAATGCCTGGGTGGCTCAGTCAGTTAAGCATCTGACTTTAGCTCAGGTCATGATCTCACTGTTCCCGAGTTCAAGCCTTGTATTGGGCTGACAGTTTGGAGCCTAGAACCTGTTTTAGATTCTGTGTCTCCCCCCCCTCTCTCTTTTCTCCTCCCCTGCTTCCTCTCTCTCTTTCTTCTCTTTCTCTCTCTCAAAAATAAACATTAAAAAGTGTTAGAATAATCATATAATAATTATATATCATAACTTATAATTATTTGTAATAATTTATATTGCTTATTTATTTATAAGGGAGAAGGAAGTGGTACATTTTAAAATGGGTTAACAGATAGCTTTATTAGAATGGGGAGGTAGAAATGTTAAATAGCATTAAAAAAACCTAAAGATAAGAAATTTAATGACATGGAGAACTAGCTAAAGAAATTAACCAGGTTACAATATAGAGCAGTCAAGAAATTAAAAACAAAAAACTCAAGAGAGATGGAGGATAAGATAAGAAGGTCTAATATTTATTTCTTTAAAAAATATATAGAACAAAAAAGATGCATTTAAAGAATTGATTAGTATATGGTGTTTTAGACCCATCTCTTAAGAGTTTCTTTAGTTCAATGACAAAATTGGTTTCTATATGTTCACAAGTGAAAGGAAAACTCAAGGATACACTGATCCAGTTGGTGGGTTATTAATGTTGAGAGACAAGCCATGTCTATAGGACCTAAGACACCCTGAGGTGACACTAATGTCTGTATACAAACTAAAGCAACCTGTTTTATTTGCACTTGGGAAGAATATACTAGGGAATCATACAAATATTTGGATAAGATGAAGTTAATGTTACTATATGAGTTTTTCTATTAAATAAAAAAAAACCTTTACTAGATAGCTTAGATGTATACTTTATAAGTTCTCATCTTAAATAAAATGTAATAATGGCATTTTAACAAATAAATTATTACAATATATGGCCAAGTGTCATATCTAGTATTTCTATTCCTAACTTCATTTATTCTAACAATTTCCTTGAAGCATATTAAACAAAGAATTTACTTTGGTGCTTAATTAATAATTTTCCCCATATTGAAATAGTCACCTTCAAAGAAAGAAAGAAGCAACACTCTACTTAAGAACAGCTTTTCCCATATACTTGACCAAAGAAAGCAAAATAAATTTTGTCAGCATCGAAAAGTTTGGTTTGCTTTGTTCTGTAAAGCTATTAGCTACATTAGGTTAGAAAAGCAAATCTAGTGGAATTACAGTAAGATGAAGATTAATAAAAGGGCTTTTAGCTGTTCAGTGTCAGAACTGAAGTTACAGTATTTCTTTAATGAACCAGGGACTGTCTTAATCAATAGGAAAAAGTAAAACCAATCCCATTCTCCCTAAGAATTATCAGGGTTTCAGTTAGAAACAGAAGCAGCAATAGAGGAATACAGTTATTCTCAGGGAGAAGACACACAAACACACACAAAATCAAAGAAAATATTATCCCCATTTGATGCTTAACACAACAGTAATCTGTAATAACGTCAAATGCACAATACTACTCAGTTACTCACTGAGGTTAACAAGAGCAGGCTCTTCACTAAGTCTGAAATATAATCTTGTTCCTTGGAGCAAAGTTTTTCAAAAACTATGGTACCTGATCATGGAATTTATTTGCAATTCTGCCATGGTACATTTTTTGAAATTCAGGAAACTGTTTTTGTATATACATTATATTTGCTAAACACACATCTGTGTGTGTGAGAGAGAGGGGGTGGGGTGGGATGAGGAATCTTTCCAATATAAAAGAAGTAGTAATTTACAGGTAAAAAGTACATTTTAGAAGCACATCATACTATTTCTTAATTTCACATTTTACTTTGTCAACAGTAACATCTACTAGTAGAAACAAGGCAAATTGAAAATGAGCATTGTCAATTATTTTGAATCTTGTTTTCTCTCAGAATTTAATAAGATTTCAAGAGCAAACAACCTACACTATCACACTTTTCCTTCCTGTTGAGTTCTCATTTTTGATTCCCCAAAGGTGAGATAGTGGAAGAATTGCACTTCAGTTGAAAACACAGATATCAGGAAAAAACATACATTTCCTTGTTAAGAGTCCTTATTTTCTTAGTACTTAGAAATACTTCCATTTATTTTAAGCTTTTCAAGCCCAATAACATTTTGATTTCATTAAATGTAGTGCTGATTTACATTTTAGATGAATGAATTTTAAATTACTAACATGTCAGAAGAAGCTGTCAGGGTGAACAACTTTGGTTACATATATTAAAAATGCTTTTTAATTAAAGCAACACTTAATTGTGATACTCATTAGAACGTGAAGTGAAACAACAGTAAACCTATGAGCCTTCCCAATTAAACTAAAAGCTTAATAGAGTTTTGTTATTAAATGTTTTTCATATTTGACATCTCAGGTAAATACATACACATTTAATTACATAAACTATTTTTTATTCATTCAGTAAAAACAACAAACAAAAAAATCTGAGACTAATAAGTTCTATGAAAAAAATGAAATCAGTGAAACATTGAAGTGGGATGACTTTTTATTTAGATAGTAAGATAAAGTCTCTCAAAGGAACTGACATTGAATCAAAACTCAATAAAATGAGGGGTAAGAAATGTGGCTTTCTGAAGGAAGAGCATTATAGCAGAGAGAAAAGAAGGCGCAAAACTTTGAAAACTGGTAGTTCACAGTGTGTTTTGGGGTAAGAAAACCAGGGTTCCTGATGCACAATAAGAAGAGGTGAAGATAGTAATAAATGTGTTTCTAGGAGATAAACTTCATTGGATTTTATAGTCATTAG
This sequence comes from Suricata suricatta, assembly GCF_006229205.1. Lineage (NCBI taxonomy): Eukaryota > Metazoa > Chordata > Mammalia > Carnivora > Herpestidae > Suricata > Suricata suricatta. The sequence goes on along the minus strand of NC_043705.1, from coordinate 76,782,822 downwards.
TTAGATTCATAGGCATTAGTAAAAAAATTAGATACTTTTTCTTAATTTAAATTTTAGTAAGTTAACATACAAGTCAATGTTGGTTTCAGGAGTAGAATTTTGTGATTCATCATTTACATAAAATACAACACCCAGTGCTCATCACAAGTGACCTTAGCACTCACTGCACATCTAGGCCATCTCCCACCCACCTCATTCTATGAACCCATAGTTTGTTTTCTATCATTAAGAGATTCTTATAGTTTGTTTTCCTCTCTTCTCCTTCTCTTTCCTTCCGATATGTTCATGTTTTTTGTTTCTTAAATTCCACGTATGAGTGAACTCATCCGGTATTTGTCTTTCTCTGATCGCTGGGAGCCACATCGGCCTCACTGGAGGACAGTCACAGCGAGGAAATGGCAGACATTTGCACAGCTTCTGCCATGAGAGGTGAAACTGGTATCTCCTGCTACTACTGCTCATGTTGAAAATAAGCCTGTTGTCTTTAATTATGCCTCACAATATTCCAAATCAGACCGATATTCCCCACACAGATACCTCATGAGAAGAAGCATATTCCTACCCCTACAAAAGAGATTTTAGATCAAAGCACTGTAGATATTCATTGTAAGACTCTTCTAATAGGCCCTTGTAGCTTCGAGCATAGACTATGAAGGGGTTAAAAACAGAAAAGTTGCATTAAAGTCTGGCCCAGAGAAAAGGAGCCTAAATTGGAAAGAAGAGATACAAAAAAAGGACAGAACATAGTCCCTTTTCAAGGTCCACATTCTACAAATACCTTCCCTTGTACTGACTTCAGTTTATAAGGATGGATAAGAAAATAGAATCCCAGGTGCAAAGCTAATGCACATAGGGCCCCCATTGTGCTTACATCAGAGAAAGGGCTTTCTAAAGCAACTTGTTAACAAACATTCTTTCTCTTGTGGTTTATGAGTCAAATAAAATAACTCCTAGCCTATCTATATACAACCTAACCTATGTTTTAATTTTAGCATTACTTGGTTGTAACTTGTTATTTAAAAACAAAGTCATAAATACTGGCAAGAAAACAACCCATGCAAAATAAGTTTGTTACTTTCTTATTCTGGGGCACTGGCATGAAAAATGAAGGGGGTGGTTCTACAAAAATACTTCTGTAAAACTTATTTCTGTATACTTTCACAGATCAAAGCATCTTATCACCAAGAATTAGCAATTGTAAAAAAATTTATTTTCTGATGTCATGTTATTGCTTGACCAATAAAAAAGACACCAAAACAGACAGAGCAGAGATGCCTGCCTGGTGACCAGAAAGAAACTCGAGGCTCTCTCACTCTCACCAACGCTGTCAATCCTTCAGGGACCCCTGGACCTGCTGGAGCTGGACTTTGGCAATTGACTTACTTTTCTTAGCATAAAACATTATAGCTCCATCCAAAATTAGATTCTATTTTAAGTGTTGTGGCACGTGCTGGATAAGTTCTAGAGGATGGATGCATACAGACTTGGAGAACAACAAATTTCAATTCTGTAGCCCTTAGTTAAGGAAAGAAAGACTAGGCTGCTAGATTAAGCCTAACATGAAAACTAAAAATCTTGTACATATCTGAGGATTGTATAATTTCCCTAGTAAATTTATTTCTATATTCAATTTGGAAGTGATGTCTCTGGCCCAGGTAAATGAGCAAAGATAAAGTCTACAATACTATATGCTAGACTGTTCTGACATTATGTAGATATGGGCCTGATTGGAGACAGTTAAAATTCCAGGAGGTGTATTATGATTTTAACTTATTCACTAAAACTTTAAATTTCAACTTAGCGAATATTTCTAGACCCTACAGCTCAAAGATCTCTTATGATATGATTCTAATCTCTCTACTATGAATCCTGACTCTGCTGACTTCTCCATGAATCATTTAGATAAGCAAACCTTGCTTAACTTGCATAAATTATATCTATGTCTGGTCTATACATCATTATGTACTTAATATTCACACATAATACAGTCACCCAGCAAGAAGTCACTAGAAGATAATAAACTGAGATGATATATAATCTGACTCATGTTGTAAAAGACTATATAACAAATACAATGAAAAGAGTAAGAGTAGAAGCATGGACATAAGTAAAGGCTTTATTGTAAAATAAAGGCAAGAAATAATAGAGCCTGGATAAAAGGGTCAGTGGAGGGAGTGAGGATGAGAAGTTGTGAGATTCAGGATATATTTTAAAGGTAGAACCAATGTATATCCTAAAGATAATATGGAGTAAGAGTTTAAAGAGCAGTAAAGGGTGACTCCAAGGTTTCTGGCTTAACCAAATGGGTAAGGCTTATAGACCTTCCTCAACTTATGATAGGATTGTGTCCCAATACTCCCATAATAAGTTAAAAATATTCTAGGTGGAAATATATTTAATATATTTCTAACCTACTTAGCATTTTTCAGTTGGGCAAAATCATCTGACATATAACCTACTTTATAATAAAGTGTTGACTATCTCATTTAATTTATTGAATACTGTACTGAAAATGAAAAAGAGAATGGTGTATGGGTACAGAACAGTTGTAGGTATATCTGTTGTTCCCCTTGTTATCACCTGGCTGAGTGGGAACTGTGACTCACTGTTGTTAACCAGCATCATGAAAGAGTGTCATATTAAACACCACTAGCCTAGGAAAATATCACAATCCAAAATATGAGGTATATTTTTACTGAATGAACATTATTTTCACACCATCACAAAGTTGAAAAACTAAGTTGAACCATCAAAGTTGCAGCCTGTGCTATTTACTGAAATATGGTATACCAAAGGAAAAGGAAGAGTGTTTTTGAGTAATAAAAGTTTAGTTTAGGATATTTTATGTTTGAGGTTCTTACTAAGATGTAAGTAGAACTATTAATAAGCCAGATGGGCATAAGTCTATATTTTGGGGAAAAAGTTGAAACAGTGTTATCATTTTGTATATGGCAAAGTTGTAATATAGTTGTGACTATCAAAAGATAAGAAAAAATATTCTTTAACTGGAAGTGGTGGTTTTATAACTTTCTGAGATGGAGTAAGGATTATTCAGTAAACATAACTGAGAAGGAATGGCCAGCGAGTTTAAAACCAAAAAAAAACCAGAAAACACAGGTGTGTCACAGTAGCCGGTGATCAAAGTCTTTTGAGAGAGTGATCATTTTTGACTCATGCTTCCTCAATGTGGAGGTCACTGGTGCCACTGACTTCTTGACAATCTGGCTGGTCTTCAAGACAGGAAAGATATTGAGAAAATCAGTTTGCTATATTTAATTTTTTCTGTAACCTGAAACCAAATGCAATTCTGAGTATATGTGAGAGCAAGTGGCTGGGGTATAGGAGGGGGAACAGTGGTTAGTAAAGAGAGGAGATACGGAAAATATACTCTCTAGGGAAATGCAGTATATGTCGTGAGGACTTTCGTAAGCTTTGTGGTCATATTGAAATGACTCAGATTAGTTCTGTACTTTTTCCAATCCTGCCCAGCTGTCCTGGGGCAAGTTGAACATAAACAGATAGTAAAATTTATGGTTTAGCTAGCTTGGTCAAAGAAAGAAAGAAAAAGGTAAGGGAACTAAGGATATATACAAAGACCTGATTTCAATAATAGCCCAAGGAATCTAATTTTGGTAATATGGGAAGTAACTATCAAAGTAGGGAGAACAACAATTAATTATTGGTTTCAGTGGATAGAGAACATCATAGAATCAAAGAGTTGGGGTTCTTGAAGAGTTTCTATTATAATATAAAAATAGAAAGCAGACATTGGAATACTTTTTAAAATGTTCATTTGAGGGAGGGGAGGGGCAGAAAGAGAGAGGGAGAGAGAATCTCAAGCAGTAGTGCAGGGCCTGACATGGGGCTTGAACTCACAGACTGTGAGGTCATGACCTGAGCTGAAATCAAGAGTCAAATGCTTAACCTACTGAGCTACACAGGCACCCCAACACTGGAACATTTAAAAAAATTAACATTTATTTATTTTTGACAGAGACAATACATGAGTGGGGGAGGGGCAGAGAATGCAGGAGACACAGAATCTGAAGCTGGCTCCAGGCTCTGAGCTGTTAGCACAGGGCTGGACAGGGGGCTCGAACCCACAGACTGTGAGATCATGACCTGAGCCGATGTCAGACACTTCATTTCACTGAGCCACCCAGGCACTCCTGGAATATTTTTAATTAAGATTTTGGAATTGGTCCAGCTATTGGTAATGATAACATCTGAAGGGAATGATGATGGGAACGTGTGATTGATATAAAGTATAGGACAAAGTTACTGGAGGTGAGGTAAATACAAAACTAAAATTAGAAAGTGCTGCATACAATGCCTAGATATTGACACCACTAAGAATAATAATACAAGTACTGACCGAAAAAAGGTAGTAAGCAGGGGGGTAAAACATCAGTGATATATTTGGTAATTGTTTACAACTCTTAGGAAAAACATTCACATATCCTCCTGATATATTTTAAGCAGATTATTTTGTATTCATTTGTTTGCATGATGTTGGAAAAACTTTTCCTAACTCCTGAACCACTGCTACTTGAAGTGCCAGTGAAAGACTACTAGAGAGCACTTCTGGGAACAAAGTGTCCTTAGGTGATATCTAGAGTTCAGTTAAACCAAGAAGTGGAAGGCATATTCAGACACACTGAGGGCAGAGGGGGTTTTCTCTGTTCAGTGGTCGCACTGAAAGATTTTATGTTGTTAGAGAATGAGTTACTTCAATGGATATACAGTTTTGTGTATTTAACAATCCAAATGATTAAGAAAGAAATGAGTGAGTTCAACTAATTAGAATGCTGACATAAATGAGAATACACAGAGTATTTGGATTAATTTTGATGGTTTCTTATGGAGAGGTGGTCATTAGTTACAGTTACAGTCTGCTATGGAGTTACCTTATGGAATATCTGTAGTTCTGGTACAGGGAGGATGTGGATCAGAAAAAGTGGCTTCACCACATGCTTGGGCAATTCTCAGATCACTCCCCTTCAATCCTGATGTGAGTAATGTCAAAGCTGGGAAGAGGTAGTATCAGCAGGACCATATATACTATGAGAAACCTTTATAATCAAATGAGACTCCATCTCCCAACAAAATGCCTCTGCTCATATTATGTTAGACACCACACTTGAGTGAAAGGTTATTATTCCATTTTCTTTGATTCATAAGAGAAAAACAAAAAGCTTTGCCTCATATCATGAGGCAGAATGATGGTAAGGGAAGGGAGCTCTCAGGGTCAATTAATTTTTTGGTGGATTGTCAAAAAAAAGGTCATATTTGTTTTCTCTTGTGAATGGAAGAATACAAATGGGAAGGAAAGCACAATTTGTTAGAAGCCAATACTGAAGTTGTAAGAAGTGATTAGTATTAAAGTTTAACTAACATGTAATTTCCAAGCAATAGTTGGACTTAGTAACAATAAAAAAATAATTAAAGAATCTCAGAGAATTATATTCTTGTGTGATAGTCCATAAAAAATGCTTTCTATGTCCTTTGGGAATACACATTATCTAATATATGCATATCCTGGATTCAGATCGTTTTAATTACTGTGGTTACAATATCTTAGAACACTTTCCATAAAGAGATGAATCTGCCTTTGTTTAACCAAGAGCTTCCCAATGTATTTGACTATAAAACTGTGTTTACACATGTGTGTATGTGTGTAAGAATGTGTGTGTGTGTGTGAATACATACCAAAATTCTACAGAGACGTGGCCCCAGTGACTAAATCATGGGAAATAGTGATCTAGGAGGCTACTGTCCTTCTACCTACAACAAAAATCCAAACATATTCTAGGTATTACACGGTATTTGGCTCACCTGCACAAGGTCTGTATACAGCTTTTCAACTTAAACATTTATGAAGTCATCTAAGAAAAATGTAGTTCAAAGTTTAAGTTCAGGAAACCTGAATTTTCTGTTTAAGAGGACACCGCTGGGGCACCTGGGTAGTTCAGACTGTTAGACCAACTCTTGGCACCAGCTAAGGTCATGATTTCATGTCAGGCTCTGTGCTGATAGCATGGAGCCTGGTTGGGATTCTGTCTTTTCCTCTCCCTCTGTGCCTCTCCTGCTCTCTCTCTCTCTTAAAATAAATAAAACCTAAAAAAGAGGAAACTGCTAAGTGACATCTGAAATTTTATTCACCTGACTATATTATGAAATACAGTGCATAGTACATATAGTACCTATGTTCAAAGTAAAAAGCATAAACATTACCTTTGAACTAAAGACAAATGTATAATGCCTTTTGATATTATATACAGAATTATGTTAGATTATGGTTTCCGAGCTTCTAGCCTTTTGAATACCAGGTTATTGAAATCATCAGCATATACTCTGTTGCCTTTTTTTATTGCTGGGCACTGGGAAATAGTCATTGGTTTTTGAATGGTCTACTAATCATAATACATATCTATTAATGTCGATCTATTTTTTACTTTATTTTTGAAAATTGCTTTTCTTTTGAGACCAAAATAAGATCTCAAATAAAGCAAAAACAAGACATAATTTTATACATCAGTGATACCTATCACTTGGGAATGCAAATCCCTTTGCATTTCCTTCAAACAAAAATAATCAAACTTTTTATTTAGGCCATCCATTGGAAAATTCTCATAATGATATCCTCCATTCAGGGATGTAAATGATAGGCTAGTATCCACTTACAAAAATGACTTTCAACAGGATAGCATTCACAAAACTTAATGGCTCAAACAGACATTAAGTGTATAATTTTTGCAAGCAACTATATGTCATCAGAGGAATAAGTATACACAAATTACCCAACATAACTATTCCAGATACAATGCAGAAGACAAAGCACGGATTAGGCTTTCAACATTATAAAACCTGCACAACAGCTCAGTATAGTGGAATCAAAGAAAACAACAAAAAATAAACATCAGAAAGAATGTTTTATAAGTGTGTAGACATTTAAAGTGGTAAAATTTGAATACACACAATACATATACATTTACTACTAAACTTTTTAACCAAATGACAAAAATATTACATAACAACACTTTTTACTGGGTATGGTGAATCTGCCAAAGTCAGTAGATTTAAATTCAATTGGATGGCCCTTGACCTTAACATAATATAAATTAACCAAACTTACATGATTATTCCAATCTGTCACTTTTTTAAATGTAAGCGATCCTCCATGCTGTACACTTGGGGACTCAGGGGAATATAACTTGCATCAAGCTTAAGCTAAATGTAAAAGTATTAACCAGACACTAGCATTTAGTAATATTTCAAGTCTTTTAGCATTTACTACTTTGTGTTGGCTTTTTAAAAAATTAATATTTATTTATGTTTGAGAGAGAGACACACAGAATGAGCAGGGAAGGTGCAGAGAGAGACACACAGAATCAGAAGCAGGCTCCAGGCTCCAAGCTGACAGCACAGAGTCTGATGCAGGGTTTGAACTCATAAATCACGAGATCATGACCTGAGCCAAAGTCAGACACTTAACCAAATGAGGCACCCAGGTGCCCCTGTATTGGCTTTAAAGTTAAGTAAGTAGAAGGGCTAAAATGTACCACAATTTTTTGTATAAAATCTATTTTATAAAATAAATTCAATTAACCTTGCTCCTTTTCACTAGCAATTCAACTATAGTTTACTACACAAGCTTTGGCATCATATTATCAGTTTGAAATAAGTTAGATATGAGAAAATAAAGACAGTCTGTACTCCAACTTCCACTAAATTTTCTATTTCCCTTGGACAAAATCATTGACAGCTAATGCAATTGATAATTCTTATGCCCCTTTTATCCTTTCTCCATATCATTCAGAAGTTTATATTTAGTCAGTATTGAGCAAAACACAGGAACAGTATGTATCTGAATTAATGTTAGAAAATATATTATTTAAATAGTTTGATATTAAGTTCAGTTTGACAACTTTCAAAACAAAATATGAATATTTAGTGAGAAAATCAATAGCAAAAAAACGCTGTTGCTAATGAGTTGAAATACAGCATTCTTGATTTGATTTGAAAAGCTGTAAAACAGAACTACCACTGCTTGCTAATATCTACGTTAATACACAAAATATTTATTTACACAATTATGCTTATAAAATTGATCAACATTCTTGGCTCTCTATATTAGTATCCAAATCTGATATAAAATATAATTAGTTAAAATTGAGATATTTTTCTCCTAAACTGGTGTCCAAATACTGTTACTTTGAAATGAAGAGATACATTTATTAAAGTATATCTTATAATGTAAAAATATCAATTTTTGCTCATATGACAATTTTTCTTTCAGGTGCTCAAAATCCACAAATCCTATTTTATTGTCAACGCCTGTAGGGAGGAGAGAATGCTGTCTGAACACAAACTGTACATTAAGATTTATGTCTAAAAATACAAAGAGACAAACTGATACAAAATACGCAGTTTTGCTGATCAAGTGTCTGTCCCTGCCATCACTCTTCGATGGTGTGATTGATTTGAAGAACTTGATTATTGCCTCTAGTAAATGCTGAGTAAATGATCAAGCACAGTTGCTTTTATTTCCATGGTTCACACTTAAAGTTGAATGGTCACCTACTCCCTTCAAAAGCACTAATCCTAGTACCCTCTACTGGTTCCTACAATATAACCAGTTTAATTATTTGAAAACATATTTCAAGTGTTTTAAAAGTCCTAATCATTAAGATTTACTTGGAAACTAATTCAGAAAACTGCTCTAGTGGCATTTTCATCTTTTAATCATTTCTCAAAATGCAGCAATTTAGCAAATAAAAAGAGAATCACAAGGCCAGAAGTGACTTGGAGGAGTCACTGGTTTCATCTGCCTATTCCACATTAAACCACTGCAGATAGACAAGGCACTTAACAATCCCTTTTATAATAAGTCGGGGTCACAATAGGAAAACAATAGAAAAAATAAAATTAGGCACCTCAGGGAAAAGAGTAAAAAATACAACTCCTAAGCAAAATAGGGCATTGTTAACTTTTCATCATTAAAACACAGTACAATTTTATATTTCATGTTCAAGTATAACATACAATTTAGATTTCCTTCCCAGATACTGAAAGTTAGAACACTCATTTCTATCTACAGGGTTTGAAAAGAAGTTTACACATTTACAATCCAATGTTTAAGAAACAATGAAAATGAAAGTGGTTTTCATCAATATTACCTTTACTTTATTTACGTGAATTACTTCAACAGCATCTTAAAATTTTACAACTTAACTAAGATTAAAAATGTCCAATCTGTGGCATGTTAACATCTTTTCATTTTCAAGTGCAACTCTGCTTTTGTATGGAATTTTGCCTGTTTTATTTTTGCAATTCTATGAAAACCGACATGCATATATTTCAGAAGGAAGAATACATCTGACTGTACAAAGATTTCCATCTGCATTCCATTTAGTTGAAATCTATGCTCAATTATTTTATATGGCCAAACTGAGGATTGCATATTCAGAATAATTTAGTTCTCTATTTTTAAAAGATTGAGATTGAATAGAATGCCTTTTCCTTTGTGTGTCCTGAATGTTTTCCACTCGCCAACAATGGAAGAATCTCATCTTGCCCTTTATTTTAACCTAGAGGGTAGTAAGTCACTCCCGTAGGTATAATAACCAAGGCACTAACTGTGATTCAGTTAGCAAGATGGTGATAATGATAACAATATCTCAGAGTCTTGTCCCCTAGAGACTCTCAAAGACACCAGCAGTACTCACTCTCCCACATTATGAGTTTCATGAACTGTACCTGAAGGTTTAAATGTAGCCCTAAGCTGAAAAGTATTTTTTAAGTGCACCTTGTGATTATTATAGCACACATCTGTTCCCTTGGGGCCTTTGCAGTTGTGTCAGCTTATGACAACAACAAGTTCTCACAACTGTCAGCAAGTGCCAGCAGAACTGTGAAAGGGCAAGTGAGAATGTCTTGTACTTCATGTATCTGCAATATTATTACCCATACCCCTTTGCTGTAGATAGTTATGGAGTAAATATACACTTAGTAGAGTCAAATGGTGCCAGGAAAAATTATCAGGGTCATGAAAGGGGGGGAGAAAACTGAATGCTGTCAAGCTGTTTCATTTTATAGGAAAAATCTGGTATGTCATTTTTACTCAAAGCAATATGTCTCTTTAGAGTATAAAAGGTATTTCAAGGTTTTTATTTGCTGAATATATCTGTATAGCAGTCAACAGTGAACAGTATCTCTTTAAGATTTCCTCTCTCATTCCTTTGTTTCATAAAGTGAAATAAAAGGGCACAACAAAAATTGAAAGAAAAAATAGGAATTTTTGAAAGAGCCCATCTTTGATCAAAGTGGTTTTTACAGTGATTGAATGGATATGTGATAGAAGACAAAGAGAAAACCAGAGGTTAAGATGAGGTATTAGAAGTGTGTAGAACATTTCTTATATCAGAAATCTTTGCTAACTTTAAAAATAATGATCAAAGATTGTTGGGGATATTCTTTTTGCAAGGGGAATATATCAAAGTGAGCTATAATTAGACCATTTTAACTATTACTTTATTTTGACAGTCATTGCAGACCTTTTTTAAAAGGATAGAAGTGAAAGTGCTTTTAAAAGCATAGATTTTCTTTAACGAAGTGTCTGAGCCAGAAGCCCTGCATATGCATGTATGTAGGCAGGCACTTCTAAGCAACATGTCAGCTCATATACTCATGATTACACGCATGAACACAGGGTAGTGACCTACAAGGAAGTAAGAGAATGAACAAAAAGAACTGGTGAAATCTTATTTTTTTTCCTGAAATAGTCCTGAATATCACAACCTAAATATCTAATTCCTATTAGGCAAAGAAAAAAAGTGTATGTCCATTGTTGACAAGGTCAGCACTTAATGTTTTCAACAGTAATAGAATTGTTGGTGTAAGACAGCATTCTATATGACTATCCAGATATCCTCCACAGGACGGGGAGCACAATAATGGATTTGTCAATGTTTTTATTACTTCAGATCATCTCAGATATTCATGACCAATTTCCCCCCCTTCTCATGAACTTTATCTTCCAACCTCTTCACAAAATGCTACGTCAAACTTTTTCAACAAATTCACTCTAAAATCCTTTGTAGAATTTTAGCACAAATAATGGGCATATGTATAACAGACATAGTAAATTTCAAACATATATATACTTTTTCAAAAATCTGCTTTAATATACAGTAAGAAAAATTAAAAAATAAATTATCAGAATGTGAAACTTCTCCTAATCACAATTTCTTAAATATAACCTCTGATGTGTGTTATTACTATGGAGCAGGAGATATGGGAAATGCTCCTTTGCATAAACCGCTACTCAAAAACCTTCTATGGTATAATTTAGTCACACTCTACATATGGAAGAAGCTACTGTCTGAACATGTCAGGTAACTTCACAAAAACAAATCATAACTTTAGAACTAGCTGATTATGTTGATTAAAGTATAACCATAGAAACTGCAGTCTTGATTCAAAAAAAGAAATGTATGAAATTTAAGATTTATGAAAGGTAGGGTACACTTGCTCCAAGTTATGTTTCCATGAACACAGTCTCAAATAAAACAGCACAGTTTTCTCAGAACTGTAGAAACTAACTAAGACCTGTGTTTTGGGGCTATTAACTGAAGCATGCCTATAGGGTCAAATTTGTTTTCATCTACCTTGATTTACTATATGTAGGCCAATATTTAAACAGATTTTAACCTAAATGACTATAACAGCTCCAAATCAGTTATTGTGAACTACCATTGAAGTACTCATTAGTTCACAGATAACTGCCTGGAATATAAGAAGTACCTGAGCCAATTGTATCCATCAATCTTCTGTTACTCAGATCACCTTTCCCCAGGACTGAAGCTAGTATGTAATCTTCAATAAGTATTCAGTGATTATACCTCAAGGAGCAATCGTGTACAAAACACTTTCCCAGACATTTTTAAGTAAGGCTGCTGAATTGATGAATAACTTCATACATCCCCATTAGTTGGAAAAACTCCAAACTAAATAAACCTTTTGTTTTGTGTACTTATAAAATTCATTCACACAGGTGACTCAAGTCATCACTGTTTTGAAGTTTACTTAAAATAAAAAGTCATTTTCTAAAAATTAGTGGGCCCGTTAAAAATGCTTTATTATCATACTATCCTCGCAAGGGTCAGAATCTTCCCCACAGTATTTCCAAGGAATTATGGCTTAAAATAAATATTAATATAATTTAACTTAAATTGAAAGGTAATGAGTGTATTTTAAGTCTTTTAAAGAGAGTTTTGGTGGTTAGTGAGTGGTGGGGTTGACCATCTAAAGATTACATTATTTGGAAGTTCAACACTTTGATCTTCTTAAATTGTACCCTACAGACTATATATAGAGAGGAAGGCAGGCTGAATTCTGGTGGGCGAAGCTCAGCTATTCACTCTTTTTTAAGAGAACAGTCTGACAATAATTGTTTAATATAGTGAGTTTATGTGTAACATTTTCAATTCAAAAACTATTTGTTCCACTAAAATTCTTCCAGAAAATTTTGTTTTAAACATGAATCTATTCCTATCTACCTACCTACCTATCATCTATGCATTCAATAGTTTAATTATGAATAATTGGGATATTTTGGGTGCACAATTTATAGATGGGAATGACTTCAGTTTAGCAATTTAACTTTCATAGAGACTACACAAAAATATTGTGACAATCACAATGGATTATATTTTTTCTAAATTTAATATAATTATTAAAATTCTTTTCTTTTTCCGCTACTTAGACTATTATCCAGTTGCCCTTTATAATTTTATTAATAAGCAAATATTTGTAAGAAAATACCAGATGTAAGATACTCAGGTAAATACTGTAAGATACCTAAAGTATTCCATATGTCTTACCTTGATGGACATTTGCAGTACTTTTTCTATGACCAGGACTGTATCGATGTAACCACAGATAATAGGACAAAGATATATTTCACAAGAATCAAATGAGTGCTGTAATAACAGTGTTTACTATGTCCTACCTGGATCACAGCTCACTAAAGATGCAGATGTCCAGTCACACACCAGACCTATTTAAACAAAGTAACTTTCAGTGCCTAGTACAGAATGAAAATGTGGGTGCTTTGGTTTAAAAAGAAGGAAAAGATGTAATTAAATTGTAAAATATAGACTTTTCCTTTGTGCTATAGGCCTTCATTTTTACCTTGTCATAATGTTTGTTGTTTGCTATTTAATGTTGTTCTAAATAAAGAAAAAATAAAATTTTAAATTATTAGCATGAGTTTTATTTTTTTATATTGTATAATGCCAGTTTAAAGTGAAATATTAACATATACATGGAATTACTAAATTTACACAATTCATAATTTTAGTCTATACATGCTTATGTATTTCATTCTTACGGAAAAATGAAATTCTCCACAAAACTAACTCAGCTGATATTTCATTTCCTGATATGCATGTATTCTACCAACATATCCTACCTCAGGCTTAGTAATAAGAAAGAACTGAAAGGAAAGAAACTATTGTCTGTCTTATCTCCTTTTCCTTTTTATGTCATCATTTTCAGCATAAACGGTTGGCTAATACAATGAAGTTAACTAATATGTTGGTGGGAGTGCAAACTCATGCAGCCCCTGTGGAATACAGGTTATGGAGGTTCCCTGAAAACCTAAAATAGAAGTACCCTACAATCTAGTAATCACAATACTGGTATTTACTAAAAGAATATGAAAACGCTAATTTGAAGGGATGTATGTACCATGATCGTTGCAACATTATTTACAATAGCCTAGAAATATATATGATGGAATATTATTCACCCATTGAAAAGACTGAAATCTTACTATTTGCAACAACATAGATGGAGCTAGAGAGTATAAAATTAAATGAAATAAGCCAGTCATTATAAGACAAATGCTATAAGATTTCACTCATATATTAAATTTAGAAACAAAACAAATAAACAAGGGAAAAAACAAGACACAAACCAAGAAAAGATTCTTAACTACAGAGAACAAACAGATGGGTGGGGGGTAGGGGATGAGTGAAACAGGTGAAGAGGATTAAGACTACACTTATCTTGAGGAGCACTGAGTAATATATGGAATTGTTGAATTACTATATTGTACAACTGGAAGTAATATAAAACACTGTAAGTTAATTAGACTGGAATTTTCAAAAAGTTCAAAAATAAAATTATTGAGAATTTCAAGATGGTAAAGTAGAACATTAAAACTTCTACTACTACATAGATCTCATACCCAAGGTGTCATCCCTTAAAAGGTGAGGGTTTTTGCTTTTTAAGCAAGTTTCTGGGGGATTATGACACCATCTGAATTTTCAGAGCCATAATGGCTAATGGATTTTAGAGTTAGAATAGCTCTCTTCTACATGGCTAAGAAAAGGCTCATAAGGTGATATGGACTTGAGCTAATTTACGTGAGAACATTGCTTCTGATTTCACCAAAATTTGCAAGCATCCTTGCCCCAATTCCCAGCTGTTAGTATTCAAATGTCTGACCTCTAATTTCAAAAAGTGGCAGTGATGGGAGGAAAAGCTTCGGTAACTGAACCAGACATTGCTCTTCACAAAAAGGTTCCAATCTGATGAGAGGATGAATATCATCCATATGAATTCCTGCCTCTTCATACACATTTCAAAGATTCAACACGAAATTCCATGAAAATGCACGTGACCTCGAATATTCTGTAAGCTGCTCTTGCATTGTATCATTTAGAGCCACTTTTGAAATAATATAAATTTTTAAGCATTCAGAATACTTAATTATTATGAAGTAAGGTAATGTGAAAATCACACACAGGACCAAACATTTTTCAATATGAAATTTAAAAAAATGATTATATGCAATAATTCTGTATTTTAAAAATACAGTTTTTCGTGCAATTGTGAATGGGACCAGTTTCTTGATTTCTCTTTCTGCTGCTTCATTATTGGTGTATAGGAATGCAACCAATTTCTGTACATTTATTTTGTACCCTGCAACTTTACTGAATTCATTGATCAGTTCTAGAAAGCTTCAGGTGGAGTCGATTGGGTTTTCCATGTAGAGTATCTTGTCATCTGCAAAAAGTGAAAGTCTGACTTCTTCTTTGCCAATTCTGATGCCTTTTATTTCCTTTTGTTGTCTGATTGCTGATGCTAGGACTTCCAGCACTATGTTAAACAAGAGTGGTGATAGTGCACACCCCTGTTGTGTTCCTAATCTCAGGGGGAGAGCTGTCAGTTTTTCCCCATTGAGGATGATATTAGCTGTGGGCTTTTCATAAATTGCTTTTATAATGTTTAAGTAAGTTCCTTCTATTCCTACTTTCTCAAGGGTTTTTATTAAGAAAGGGTGCTCACCAAACTCTACACCCAAAAAACAAATAACCCAGTGAAGAAATGGGCAGAAGACGTGAACAGACACTTCTCCAAAGAGGACATCCAGATGGCCTATAGGCACATGAAACGATGCTCAGCGTCATTCATCATCAGGGAAACACAAATCAAAACCACACTGAGATACCACCTCACACCAGTCAGAGTGGCTAAAATGAACAAATCAAGAGACTATAGATGCTGGCGAGAGTGTGGAGAGACGGGCACCCTCCTACACTGTTGGTGGCAATGTAAACTGGTGCAGCCGCTCTAGAAAACAGTGTGGAGGTCTCTCAAAAAACTATCCATAGAGCTCCCTTATAACCCAGCAATAGCCCTGCTAGGGATTTACCCAAGGGATACGGAAGTGCTGATGCATAGGGGCACATGTACCCTGATATTCATAGCAGCAATGTCAACAATAGCCAAAACATGGAAAGAGCCTAAGTATCCATCAACTGATGAATGGATCAAGAAGATGTGGTATATATATATATACAATGGAGTATTATATGGCAATGAGGAAGAATGAAATCTGGCCATTTGTAGCAAAGTGGATGGACCTTGAGGGTGTCACGCTAAGTGAAATAAGTCAGGCTAAGAAGGACAGATACCATATGTTTGCACTCATAGGTTTAACAGAAGAACAGGAGAAACCTAATGGAGGACCATGGGGAGGGGAAGAGGGGAAGAAAGTTGGGGAGAGAGAGGGACGCAAAACCTGAGAGACTATTGAACACCAAAAATGAACCGAGGGTTGAAGGGGGAGGAGGAGGGGGAAAAGAGGTGGTGGTAATGGAGGAGGGCACTTATGGAGGGTAATGGAGGAGGGGAAGAGGACTGGGTGTTGTATGGAAACCAATTTGACAATAAACTATTAAAAAAATTAAGTTTGAAAAAAATAAAAAATAAATAAATAAAAATATAATACAATTCCCCAGGATATATAATTCTTACTCCAGGATTATTCATATCAGCCAAGACCAGCAATGGAAATGTTCTTTTCAATATGAATATATCAATTAAAATAAAGACATGATTTGGTTACATCTGAACATGCTATTTCCATCTGTTTCTATTTTAAGAACCTAGTCTCATAAAGTTCTAAAACTCATACAGCTTTAGAAATGAAGATGAAATAAAATGTATATGTTGAGTAATGAAAAATATCTCATTTTGGCTGTAAATACTGAATATTATGAATTTTATTCAGTACAATAGATAAATGGAAGTTGAGCTTACTGTTGAAGATATTATTTTGAAAATGTAACCTAAAATTAATGGAAAAGGCATAGTAACTGTTTGAAGCAGATACATGGATGCAGATTTCCACTCGACCTGTGGAAGACATGAAATCCTAGCTAAGAAGTGAAAAGGCTGCTTATAATAAAGAAGTAGATTTATCTGGATGGAAAATATTTAAGCTAACTCTGATTGAATGCTCCTTCCACCTTCGCTCGGGGGAAGTTTCGACTAGGTATCTCTAAGTGCCTTTTCACCCCTTAAAACATATGGGGGGTAACACTTTATTGGCCAGGCTTTCTCTTTGGTTCTCTAAATCTTTCCTACTCTATCTCAAAACAAAAAGAAGATTAACTTTTCTCTTCTTGGTAATAGGCATGTTTGTGTCATTTCATAAGTAAGGCACATTCTTCCTTTACTTCTGATCTCTCTTCAATTGAAATCTGCTATTACTCCAGGGGGAAGAATTTGAGTTACTTTTACAAAAATAATATTGAAGTCCTCACTGAAGTTTAATTTAACAAAATTTAACAAAAGTATTACTTGTATGACTCATGCTGAGTCATTTAGCTTTCAAGTTAACTTATACCTTCAAGAACTATGTAATTGAAGATCTTTTTTTCTTAGCAGTTCTCAAGGAAATTTTTCATTATAAACTTATTTGATAAATTACACTGGTTAGGAATCCAATTGTAGTAGATATCCTTCACTGAGAGTCCATATTCACTATTCTTACAGTTATATATTAAGGCTGTACTTTATTTTCACCAAAGCCTTCTTGTTCTTTTCAAAAAAAGCCACAAATATTTTGGATAAAAGCCAGCATCTTTTTATGCTTGACATGAAAACTAGATTGGCATTATGACATGTTTAGAAAAACAAATAATTTTGACCTATTTCAGTTTCTTGTAATCTAAAAATCGAAATCTCTATTTAGTAAGTGTTTACCATTAAAGAAAGTTATCTCTTCAACTCAACTATCATGTCAAAAGATTCCCTAGTATCTGAGCAAGGTCTGGTAAGGTAGGCGTTAAGGAAATAAGGGAAATGATAGCACTAATGCACATGAAGTGTGGAGTTCCCGTGCTGTAGACAGAGATCTACTTTCTTATTCATTTCTGTATCTTTATCCATGCTCATGGACAAATAACCCACTCACTATAGGCTTCCATTTCTTAACTCTATAAAGGAAAGGGGTTGGACGATTTGACCTTCAGGGTGCCCTTTAGTCCTACAATCCCATGGTTCTATGGCTTTCAATTGATGGACTATACAGAGAGAGGAATACTTTAGGAATAATCCTCACAGCCTACAGGCCAATGATGACACAGATGCTGATGTTTTTAAGGAGGTGATAGAAGATATTTGATCCCAATGGTTTGGAGTCCCCCCAGCTGTGATAAAGGAAAAGACCTGAGAAGCCTTACAACATTAGTGTTCTTTGTCTCTTTGTGGATGACCCTTTCACATTAATATCAACATCAGAAACTCTGAATTCAAGAAAAGAAAGGGAGAGTCACACATTCTTTCAATAATCCTTTGTCAGTGAACATTTGAGAACCACAGGAAGCCAAATCAGACATCACTCAAAATAGTTTTTGGGTCAAGATTACAAAAAAAGGAAGACAGGAAAGAACAGTGGAATCAGCAGGAGTGTGTCCCCTAAAGTCCCTTAAACTAAGTTGGAACACAACCCAGAGCAAGTTAGCTAGAGCACTTCTCAGTGGGATTTTACCCACAGAAAGACATTAACCACAAATTGTTCACTGAAAGTGGCTCCCCTCAACACTGAAAATCATTGGGAAAAAGGAGGTTATTTGCTAAGGACACTTTCAATAAAGCACACATGCCAAATCTTACTGCTTAAAAAATTCATAATCCAACCTGAAAAAGGACATCTACAATTGCAGAACATAAATCTGAGTGTGATCTTGTCTCTCAATCTCAGATCAATAGCTATTGGCTATTATTCTAAAATTTCACCAATGTATAAAGTAAAAAATAAATAAATAAAGGTAATAAATAGTATCTCTATGTTCCTGGTTAGATATTAGTATTTTCTGGTTGCAAACAGAATTAATTTTAAAAGTCACAAAGTGACTGTGTCTACCAAAAATGAGCTAGAGAGTTATTTATATGCAGAAAGCATTTCAGTATACACTGTGAAGAAAAACACAAAATTTCAGCACAACATGAATCTTTGATACATTACTGTAAATCGTTCAAGTATAATTCACATATTCAGTGGATCATAATATTTAATATTTTCCTTTAGAGGTTTTATATTCACTTCGCTCTGTCCAGTTCAAATATTCAGGATATTTATTTTCACAATGTTTATTCAAACTAAAAGACATATTTAAAAAACAAAATAATGTGTGTCTAATATTCTCACTACCAGTTAATTAGAAAATTAAGAATTATTTAGTATAAAGCCCAATAATTTAATAAATATTAAAATATCAATTGACATTAATATTTCCTACAGACTTTGCATGTGCAAATTATCTTAGTATACAGAACTTGAGAAATAAATAGGACTATAAAAATGAGATTCATTTTACTTTACTATTTCAAGTGTGTGTTGTTAAGTGGTTATCTGTAAAATGAAAGTTTAAATTATAGAACTTTGGACCAGTAATTGAATTAATTTCTAAAGCAACTAAATTTTTATAGAATTGGAGAGATATCTAGAATCTCAAACCATAAATAAAATCAGTTTAATAGGACTTTATAATGTATAAAAATTATCAAAAGAAGAAAAAAATATATATATACCTATCTAGAGCTAGTATTGTTTGGATGAATTTTATTATAGTTTTCTCTTATATTGAATATAACATAAAGATTATTGAATGTTTTGTGTGTTATACTTCAAAGGCCATAAGATATAGCTTCTACATTTAATATATCAGAAAATAATGCTATCCAAGTGATTGATCATGCAAACAATATATTTTAGGGCTGACAGTTTTATGTGGCTAGAATCTATATATTTTTTTTCCTTTCACACATACAAAACATTCATTCTAGGTTCAGTGCTTTGATCTATCTTATCACCCTACCAGAGTATAGTTCAGTATAAATTTCCTCTGAGGTTACTTCATCATTGTTTTCTGTTTATTTTATCTAGCACACAGTCTATATTTTACTGACTCACTCTCTTCGTTTTATTAGATCTCATAGTTTTCAAAAGTAATTTGCTTTTAAGTAATATATGCACTAATACACATTATCTTGTCAAAATAGTTTTTATTAGGTTTGTATCTGATTATTTTTTTATAATTCCATATCATGAAAAACCTTTGAGACAGACAAGTATCTGTATCTTGTATCTGATTATTCTGATTATTATTTTTTATAATTCTATATGATGAAAGTCCTTAGAGAGAGACAAGTATACTGCAGCAATGGGAGAAACCTGCAGTGTCAATACAGTGATTCAACTGCAGAGGTATGTGTTAATTCATTTGTTTGAGTGTGAGACACAGTTACGGACTGTGTTCAAACAAGTTCAAACAAGCATATTAAAACTGCTAATAGATTGAAAATTAATAAAAGATGTCATCCATGTAAGTATTAAGTCTGAACAGTTTGAATTTTAAAGGCACTTAACGAAAAAAATTGAAAATTTATTAGTTGGGACTGTTTTAAAACAACAATCTGGTGTATATTATCTAGACACAGTGAAAAAAATGATAAAATTGTAATCTGTCAAGTAACTAACATTTTTTGAAAAAACATCTTAAACTAAATGGTCATTGCATTTTTATCAGTACAATAATTTTTATCACTAGAGTGCCTTCTTAGACCTGCTTAGATGATCTGGGAACATTTTGGCATGTTGTGTTCATATTTTAATTAATTTTGAATTATGCACTTAGGTTCAGAGCCCAAGAATATATAAAACAAAAATTAATAACTGAAGGGAGACATAAAAATTGAAAAATTATTGTTAAAGACTTCAGTATGCCTACTTTCAGGGACATTATGTTTTTAAGAAAAATAATTGGAAGATCAACAAAGAAACAGAAGACTTGAAAATATTATAAATCAACTAGAAGTAAGAAATGTGTATAGAACTCTTTACTCAACAGCACCAAAACACATTCTTTTCAGGTATACATAAAACATTCTATAGGAGAGACTATATGCTGGCCCATAAAACAAGTATTGATAAATTTTAAAAAATTGAAATCATACAAAGTATGTTTCTAAATGCAATGCAATTAAATTATAATTCAACAGTAAAAAGCCATTTATAATATTTATAAATAAATGGAAATTAAGACAAAGTCTTAAATAATTAATGTATGAAAAAATGTTATGTGGAGAATTAAAAAACCTACTTGGAGATGAATGTGTTAGCAAATATTTTGAGATGAATGAAAATAAAAGCACTACACATAAAAATTTCAATGCACCAAAGAAATTAGATCTTAAGAAATTAGAAAAATAAAAAATAAACTCAAAGCAAGCACAGATAGATAGTAATACAGAGTAGTGGAAATAAATGAATTAGAAAATATAAAAACAATAAAGATCAATAAAACAAACAAAAAGATGCATTGATAATATTGGGGTGCCTGGGTGGCATAGTTGGTTAAGCTTCCAACTCCTAATCTCAGTTCTGGTCAGGATCTCACAGTACATGAGTTCAAGCCCTGCATTGGGCTCTGTGCTGATGGCATGGGGAGTCTGCTTGGGATTCGTCTCTCCTTTTTTCTCTGCCCCTCCCCTGCTTGTGTGCCCTTTCTCTACCTCTCTCTCAAAATAAATAAGTACACAAAAAAATTTAAAAGAAAAAGAAAATGTCAACAAAATTAACACAACTTTAGCAACATTGGCTATGAAAAAAGGAAAGAAGACAGAATCTACTAAGATCACAGAAGAACAATGGTAATCACTGCAAAATTTATAAGGGGAAAAGCATGCTAAGGAAATACTGTGAGCATTTGTGACTAAAAAAATAGAGAAGTTAAATGAATTGAACAAAATCCTAGAATGGCAAAATCTATCAAAAGTGACTCAAGAGGAAGTATAATATCTGAATGGAACTATAACAAAGAAAAAGTTTAAATTAGTAATAAGTAACTCTCTCAAAAGAAAAGCCCAAGCTTAAATGGCATCACTGGCGGATCATTCTAAACATCTAAAAGAGAATAAATACAGTTCTTCATAAAATCTTCAAAATAATTGAAGATGAAGGAACACTTCCCAATTCATTCTATGAAAGCCAAAACTGATACCAAAACTAGACTAAGGATACACAAGAAAACTACAAACCAAATATGCTCTGAGCACATATATGCAAAAATCCTCAACAAAAACTTTGCACTTTGCAAAACCCAACATCCTTTAATTATGAAAACACTCAAACTAGGAGTAGAAGATAATGTCCACAACCTGAGTAAGGGTATGTTTGAAAATCCACAATTAAACTTATGCTAAATGGTGACACTGAAAACTTTTCCTCAAAAATCAGGAACCAGACAAGGCTGTCTGTTCACAGTTAATGGAAGTTCTAGGTAGGGCAATTTGTCAAGGAAAAGGAAATAAAGGCAATCAAAACTAGAAAGTAAGACATGAAAGTATCACCATTTGCAGAGGACATCACCTCCTAATAGAAAACCCTAAAATTCACTAAAAACATTAGAACTAATAAACAGTTCATCTAGGTTATAGCATACAGGATTAAATTGAAAACTCAATTGTATTTCTACATAGCAACAATGAGAAGACAAAAATAAAATTGAGGTAACAATCTATTTCCAGTAACATTGACAATAATAAAATTCTTAGAAATAAAACAAAAGGAACTACAAAATTTGTACGCTGATAAGTACAAAATTTTGCTGAAAGGAATTAAGGTCTAACCACATGGAAAGGCATCCCTTGTTCATGGATTCCAACACTTAATGTCGGTTAGATGGCAACTCTACCCCTAATGGTCTACAGATTCAACACCATCCCTATGAATATATTCACTGCCTTTTCTGCCGAAAATATCAGATTGACTCTATAATTCATATACAAATGCAAGAGATGCATAGATAGCTAATACACTCCTGAAAAAAAAAAAAGAACCAAATCGAGGAGCTATGATAATTCAGACTGTGTGGTATTGATATAAGAGACATATAGGGGCACTTGGGTGGCTCAGTCAGTTAAGCATCCAACTTCGGCTCAGGTCATGATCTCACAGTTTATGGGTTTGAGCCCCGTGTGTCGGGCTCTGTGCTGACAGCTAGCTCAGAGCCTGGAGTCTGTCTTCAGATTCTGTATCCCCCTCTCTCTCTGACCCACTCCTCCTGTTCTGTCTCTCTCTGTCACTCAAAAATAAATAAAAAACATAAAAAAATAAAAATAAAAAAGAGACATATAGATCAGGGGAATAGAATCCAGAATCCAGAAACAAGTATTAAATTTATGGCCAATTCATTTTCAACAAGGGTGCTAAATACATACATACATACATACATACATACATACATACATAAAAGGAAAGAAGAAAAAAGCAGGATCCTTAACTCTCAACATACATAAAAATTAACTCAAAATTAATCTTAGATTGAAAGGTAAGAGCTAAAATTCTAAAACTTTTAATAAATAAACATGTGAGTAAACCTTGGTGACCTTGGGCTAGGCAATATTTTCTTAAATATAACACCAAAATTGCAAACAACAAAGGAAAAAATGGGTAAACTGGCTAAATCCAATTTTAATGTTTGTGTTCTGGGGTGCCTGGGTGGCTCAGTCAATTAAGTGTTTGACCCCTGATTTCAGCTCAGGTTATGATCTCGAGGTAGTCAGATCCAATGTTGGGTCCAGCTCCTCTGCACTGGGTATGGAGCCCATTTGGAATTCTCTCCTTCTCCCTTTTAATCTGTTCCTCCTCTGCTTGTGATCTCTCTCTAAGCATAAATAAATAAATAAATATGTGCTCAAAACAATACCATCAAGAAAGTTAGAAGATAACCTACAGAATCCTAACAGATATTTCAAATTGTACATCTAAAGGGTCTTGTCCTCAGAACATATAAAGAACCTTTACAACTCAATAAACAAAGACAACCCAATCAATAATTGGTCAAAGAATCTAAATACATATTTCTTCCAAGAAGATACACAAATAGCTAGTATGTACAAGAAAAGATGCTCAAGATCATTAGTCATTAAGGGAATGTAAATCAAAACCACAATGAGATATCATTTTAGTTTCACCCAGATGGTTATAATAAAAAAAAGAGACAATAACAAGAGGACATAGAGAAATTAGAATCCTTATTCATGGCTATTGCAATATAAAATGGTGAAGCCACTTCGGAAAATATTTTTGGCAATTTCTCAAGATGTTAAACATTGAGTTACCATATGACCCAGCAATTTCACTCCTAGATAGCCACCCGAAATGAAAATATATGTCCATATGTGCACTCACACATAACTGGTCATAAGCATAATTATTGTTTAATAACCATAGACTAGAAACAATACAAATGTCCTCCAATTGCTGAATGGATAAAAAAGGTAATGTATCCACACGATAAAGTATTATTCAGCAATAAAGAAGAACTAAGCACTCATACATTTTAAAATATGGATGAATCTTAAAAACATTATGTTTAAGAGTCCACTCAAAACACAATATAATATATAACACTTTGTGATATGTTCAGAATAAATAATTTATGGAAATAGAAAATAGGTCATGTTAGTGGTTGCCTAGACTTGAGTATGGGGTGCTGGGTAGCAATGGGGAGTGACTGCTAATGTGCACCAAAATCATTCTGGGGGTGATGAAAATGGTCTACAATTAAACTGTAGTAATGGTTGCATAACTCTGTGAATATACTAAAAACCACTGAATTATACACTTTAAATGTGTAAATTTTAAGGTGTATAATTACATCTCAATTAAAGTGTTAAAATATATAAATAAAACAAATATTTTAGAATCATTTCTTAGCAAACTGTTTAATAGAAATCATTCTGGAATAGATTTAAATTTTAATTAAAGATGGTTTAATTGCAGTTAATATATAAAATAAATATTGCAGTATGAATGTAGCCTTTAGACACCATTGTAATTGTCTAGGAGTATCCCCTTAATTTGGTTTCTGAAGAGTGTTTTTTCTTTTGTTTGATACCAGGCTCCCACAAATTCCCTGAACTATACTGTGCACATTATATCCTACTTTGAATACTTTATGTAAGTCCTTCCATTTACTTTTACTCACTGATAGCAACCTCCTCGATCCTCCTCCAAAAATAAGATAAGATTTCATATTTTAAAGCAAGGTAAAATTTTAAGATTACAAACACAGTTTATCTCACTCCCACTGTATTTTTAACAATGTGAATACCACACTTCTGAAAGCAACAGGGGCTCAAAAAAAATCACAATGTGGACTATAAATCTCTAGAACGTATCATGTGGCTATTTCTTTTATTAATATCTTTTGACAGGGAAACTGCATCTCTTCTCGGTTGTTTAAACTATAGAGGCAGGGACTGTTCTAACTCTTTAAAGATTATCTTTACCTACTTTTTTCCCCCCTCAATGCTTTCCTTTCATCGTCTTTTTCCACAAAACTTTAAAGTTTCTGCTGACTCCTCTGCCACTCAGTGTTTATTTTGGGACTTTAATATCCCCTGTTCCATTTAAAAATGTTTCAGTTTCTTACATCTTTTCTAGGATTAATGGTCTTAAGAGTTATACTTTCAAATCTACAGAACAAAGAAATAATGATTTTCATTTCATTTGTGTGTATATTAAATATTATATAATATGTTATAACTATAACAATACATATTTTAGTTCAGCAAGCTCTGACTATTAGCAAATCTTTCTTTCCTGAATCCATAAGTAGAAACAGGTATCACATAGCTAAAGCTCCTGGGCATTATGGCATATAATTCTCAAAGATGACCACCATCATCTCTTCCATTCCAGTATGCAGATGCTGTTCCTCTTATCAAGGTATCTCACTATTTCACCTCTAATATTCTGGGTCGGCCTTGGGAATTATTTTTATAAATAGAGTATAATGAAATTCACACTCAATTAGTCCCATCCTGTTGAGAAACATCATCAAAAAGACATGACCACTGATGGGCCTGTGAGCTGGACCTGGGCACTCAGAGGGTCCTTGCTTCTTCCCTTATCCTTGGAATATGCGTTCCACTTACTTTCTCACTCCCAGAGGCAGCACCAAGGACATAGCCTTCATATAGTATTGTAGTGTTGAAGGCAAGTGCATGGAATATGTGACTGAGCCCAGTTGGGCTTCTTTATACAGTTTTAAGATTGAGCAGGTGGTTGTGTGGATTCATTTCTCTTGCTGTCACACAAGACAAGTCAGTATGTAAGTTTCCTTTGTTTATTAAGACTGGGGGCGCCTGGGTGGCTCAGTCGGTTGAGCTCCGATTTCGGCTCAGGTCAGATCTCATATTTGTGGGTTTGAGCCCCGCGTCGGGCTCTGTGCTGACAGCTGGCTCAGAGCCTGGAACCTGCCTCGGGTTCTGTGTCTCTTCTCTCTTGCCTCTCCCCCTCTCATGCTCTGTCTCTCTCTGTAGCAAAAATAAATAAAACATTAAAAAAAAAAAAAAAAGACTGTCACCTACCAATCGGGAGTAGCCTGCCTCTTTCATTGGTCTCTTGCTGCCTTCTGAACACAGGAGTGGAAAGCTCATGGGAGGGTTGCAAACCAACATGCAACTTGCCCTAAAATGGCCTGGCAGGTCCCTCTTTTAATCTAATGACCCAGGTAATTACAGTAAACAAAAATGAACCTTGTTTCAGAATCATGTGCAAATAAATGGTTGCTATTTTTGCCACCTAGTTTTGGGGTGATTTGTATAATAGCAATAGATTAAGTAAAACAAGAATAAAAATGAATTCACAAAAGAGGAAAATACTCTAGGAAATCAAAAAAGGTATGTTGATATTTTACAAAAACTGGTTTATATAGGGTAGGTTATTAGTTATTGATCATAACATTATAATAACCTTTTAATCTAGCAAGTATAGCAAAGAAGAATATTTAGATTTTAAATCTGATGATTGCTATGATATATAGGAATGTTAAAGGAGACAAGTGAGACGCTCTACTGTCTCCCTAGAAATAATAAGATGGTATTTAATTATTTTCATAACTAGGCAATTTTGTTCATCTTTATGATTTTCAACAATAAAAACTAACAGTTTTTATGGCAGTATAAGTTACCTATTGATGATTTAATAACTGTTGTAACATACAGTGCCTAAGTCAACAAACCATTATTTTACAGTTTCTGTAGGTCATGAATCACAGCATGACTAGGAGGGTGCCCCTACTTCAGTGTCTCACAGAGGCCTGTGATCATGGTATTAGCCAGGGCTGATTCTTATATGAAAGCTCAGTATGTTCCTAAACCCATTTACATAGTTTTTGGCAGGATCAGTTCCTGTTGGCTGTTGGACTAAGGGTCTCAATTCATGGCTATTTTTCAGGCCTTTACAGTCAGCTCATCTTCCTTCAGAGCTAGGAAGTAAGAGAACAAGAGTGGAAATACAAAATGGAAGCCACAGTCTCCTTGAAACCTAATCTGGGAAGTAACATACTATTACTTCTGCCATTTCTATTTGTTAAAAGCAAGTCATAATCCTAGACCTTACTCATGGGGAAGAATCTGCAAAAGAGCAGTAATATCAGAAGGTGATGATCACTGAGGCCAGCCTCATGGCTGTCTAACACAATGGTTCACAAAGAATGAATAATGTCTCCTAATCATATATCACCAAATCACATGAAGTGTTTAGTTCAATTTAAAAACAAATTAAAACAAGGTACTATATAAAATTTAGTTTATTTCAATAAGAATGGGATGATATTTTATATTTTAATATTTTAACAATATTAGGTTTTATCTTTTTAACTGACTTAAGAATATTTACTTTTAAATAAATATTTATTCATTTATATCATGCATAATATATAGTTTATACCATATCAATATTCATATCATATACCAACAAAAACATTTATATCGTAATAATTTTGAAATTGTATGTTATACATGATTTTTAGGTCAGTAAAAAATTATGAAAGCATTCAAATAAGAAGAAAATAGTCCCATTTTAGGAGCAATTCATCCCTTGATATTTATAATTTTTTATGGAGCAGGTACAGATGGTGGGCAAAATATAAGCCCCATTTTGGCACTTTAGGTTTGCAAAGAACAGGGGCCCACTGAAATTATTTCAAGTAGTGGAAAATTTATTTTAAAAATAGGCATAAAAATGTTCATATTGTTAATGTATACTTAGGAAAGACAAATGTAGAAATCTAGTACAAAACTCTAAGAACCCCTCTAGATTTTGTGAGGAGAGAGCTCTTCTATTAAAATTGGAAGGATTCATTATAGTTCCACAAAGTTTGAGAGTCAGAATTTTGAGGCCTCTCAAGTAATGCATTGCCAATTAATGTCAAGTTTTGACATGAATCTTTTCTATTTTTCAGTCTCTTATTCTCATGTTCTTTCCTGTATAAATGTTCCTTATTTCATTGTATTTAACTTTCCTCATGATTTCTGGATCTTCATCAAATCAACCTTTTTTCGTAGATGTAATTCCATCTTCTATCATCCTTCCACGCTCAGTTTCCATGGCTAGCTGACTTTTTTCTTACTTTAAATCGCTATGTGGACAATCCAATTGGTTCTCTTCATCCTTTCATACTAGGGCAAGCAACAAATAACATAAGTCTACAGATTTACTTAGGGAAGGTGTACAATGAAGATATAAGCAACTGTGACTGAGGGCAGAAGGTATGATGTTACAAAACATCCTCTTTCTAGGAAGAGGAAATTATAGGTAGGTAGTTAGCAAAATAAGTGTAGTCCATTACTAGTTCTTAAGTTCTCTTGCTAATTTAAGTTGGGACCTGAAAATTAAAAAGCAGGAGTTGAGACCTGAAATACCCTTGTGTATACGTTTCTAGAGGGTTTACTAAATTCGAAGTATGAACGGGAGACATACCTATTAATAGTGTGAATGTTAGTTATCAGTTGTCTTCTAACAGATGTTAACAGGAATGGCATTTAAGACAGGCATTAGAGGGTCAGTAAGGAAGAAGATCGTCACTAAAATAGATTTGTGCAGTGCTGGCTAGCTCAGTTGGTAAAGAATGAGACTCTTGACCTTGAGTTTTGAGTTTGAACCCCACACTGGGTGTAGAGATTACTTAAAAAATAAAATCTTAAAACAAACAACCCCCCAAATGCTTGTTAAATAGGTTAAGATGAATAGGTAGTATTGTTAAACTAACAGCATGGAGCAAAAAATATTTATAGTAAGAGCAAGCAAAGTGCTGGAGAATAGTATTAAAGAATCAAAACGACGATGTGAGGTACAGAGATAAACAATACAGGATAAACAGTTAAGCAAGGCATAGCAAGATTCGTGAACTCTATATATATCAGAAAGTAGGCAAAAGGAGTATCTACATAGGTAGAATAAATGTAGTAGTATAAAAGGAAGAAATGGGCATCTAAAAGGAAGAAATGAGCATCGACAGTTGGAAACTATCTCCTAGGTACAAGACAGGGGGTTGGGTTATATGATAAGAATCTCCATGCTGGGAGATTGTGATGCAAAATAGGAACCCAACCAAGGTTATGAATAGCAGTAAGACTGAGCAGATGCTGATACTGTTATTAAGCTGATTAGCTATAACCCAAAGCTCATTTCATTTCTATACATACACAAAACCAGGGCTGTGTGGGCTGGAACTGATCCACTAGAGTCTTAACACCAATGTCATTTCTAAAATAGACAAATAGAGAAAAACCTTTGGGGTTGTTCTGAAAATAGTTGGTAGGCTCAGTCTCTTCCTCCCAGCCTAATTTGGTTCCCATAATACTATTTTTAGCACTGGGGTAAGGGGACAAGTTCATATAAGATAGAAAAATTAGATTGGACACGTGTGGAAAGCACAGGAGACTTTCTGCCCTGTGCACATCTGAATTACAGAGAAAGCTGCTTAAAATCACAGCAAGTCTATTTGCATATTGCTTTCCTGTTGTCAGATGCTATCTCAGTTTTTAAAAGTGAAAATCACAACAGATTTTTCATCTGGATATTGGACTGACTTATTGAAATACGGCATATCAATAAGCATCTCTGAGTTTCCATTAACATTTTTGTATAGTGAACCCTCTGTATAGAGTTGAAAAGAAGGAAAAGTCTCCAAAAGTGACTTTTTCCACACAGAAAATTAAAGTGTAATAATTGACATAAGCATTACATTAAGAAAAAAGATGAAAAATATTTTGAAGGAAGTAGTGTGAACCAATAGGAATGTAGAGAATATAATCAAGAAGCATTGTTAAGAGTTTCCTCTCTTACCAACTGACAGCCTAGCCTCTGTTACAGCCTTTCTTCCACATCACTCTTGCCACACATTGGCTCCTGTAGATGTTAGAACATGGCATTGTCTTTGGCCAACAAACTGTTAAAGGTATAGCCCCAGATTCCACATAATTCACAGTCCAGTTAGGAACATAAGCATTTGAACAAATATAATGACTTGAGAGTAAAATACTCACATGGTTGATCAATGATAGGGGAGAGGTACACATTACTATGTGAGTATTAAAGAAGGAGGTATTAATTCTGAACAAGAGGGCAGAGGAAGAAAAAACAACTTACACGAAGAAGACAACCCTTGAGTAGGACTTGGGGAAATTAACAGAGCTTTTCTATCCAGCCTTATGGGAGGGGGTGGACTTTTAGTCAGTGAGAATAAAATGAGAAAAGGTACAAAGTTAGGAAAGTACAGGGTCTATGATGAAGTAAAGATCAGCTAGATATAACTGGAACAAAAGATATAGGTGCATGTGGGGAAAGGAGATATTTGAAGGTAGATCTAGAAAAATAGACTTGGTAGATTATGGCAGGCTTTGATTGCCTTGATAAGAAATTATAAGAAATAAAATGACAGTGAAGTTATTTTACTAAGGTATTAATATATCTGGAGCTGTCCCTTGGAAATACTGCATAAAAACCCTATGGGGTGTACATGTGTGTAGCAACACTATTCAATATTAAGATGGTCTGAAGCAATGCTGTGATGTATTCATAAATACCTCTCTTTATCAATTTACACACAAATATGATTACAATATTAAGAGTACATGTGTCTTTATATGAGTGTTATATAGACACATATATATTTCCTGTACTCGAATACATGAAAATAATATTTTAGTCAAATAAGTTTTAATTTTATCATAATGTAATATACTACTTTGTAGTACATTTCTGCTCAAAAGAGAACATTTCAATTTTGTTTCATTCTTATACATAGGGGAGCTTAAATAGTGCAATATCAACCTGGGCCATATTAGAACTACTGGCTTAGAAATGAACATTGGCCAAAAGTCATTAGAAATGGATAGCTGTTTAGTGGTGTGTGGGAAATGAGTTGATGGTTACAGTCCAGTTCCTACTTAACAGGTGTCTACCTCATAAAAACCACCATCATAATCAGCACTTATTGGCACCCGTATTGTATGTGTGAAGAGAGAAACCCAGATTTAAGATTGCTTTCTCTTTTCTGTCAGGACTATGGGAGGAGTTTCCTTTTAACCTTCAATAATGGCTCTATGTTTTCTTCTAACAATATTAATTTCTAAAATGAATTTAGTGTCTCAGAAGCATCTCTAGAGATGATCATAGAGTTCTTAAACAGACAGTAAATTCATTTTAAAAAATAATATTGTTAAAAGGTAAATATGGAGTCATTATAAAAGGTTGTTTATAATGAGAGCATTTGAAGAGGTACCATTTCAAATCAGCAGTTTTAAAGACACACATATGTTCCCACCACAGGGACCTGTCCTACTGCTTGAACACCAGAAGAAAATTTATCACTTAACATAGAAGAATCACATTCAAACTTAATTATGATTTACAGGGTGAAATCCACAGCTTTGCTCAGTGTTGTTTGATTGTGATATTGGATGCTATTCAATGGAAGGAGAATTTGTTTTTCCATGCTTGCTAACATATTATCTTCCAAGTTTATGTTTTAAGCATGAAATCCAGTACACAGAAATAAGAAATATTCAAATAAATTCATTTTTAATAGAATTACAAAAAGACTTCATTTCCTAGACAAACTAGTATCAAAATTCATTTTTTTCATAAGGCTACATTCATAGAAAAAAATTTATAAATAATCCACTGTGCAGTATTTATATTTGATTGCTGTCACTTGGGAAAATATTTATTGTGGTGATGATAGGAAATCATATATTTATATGATGAGAAATACAAAGAATTTAAAAATATCTCACTTGCAGATGAGAAAAATTATCCAAGGTCATAAAACTACTTAAAAGGAGAGTCAAAATGAGTATTTATTTTTAGTCTATATTGTATAATAAAAGAGAAGACTTTTTACATAATATTAATGTAGTTTGTTCTTTTGAAAATGATAATAAGCCAAATTAGCAAATTCTTCCTCTGGTCTTTCATTATTTCTTTCGTCTATGACTATGTATCTACCTTTTCTAGAGGTCTCTTTTATCTAAATCACAGTCAAGTTATCTGGAGGTTTAGATATATGGAAAACAACGAATTATTGTGTTCTGATTTTGGTATATATTTTAAAAAACCTGTATTTAAGTCTTTCTTAATTGAACTCTACTTCCCTATAGACCCTAGCCCTGGGCCACGGCCTACCTATCTTTGAGAAAATTTTGCACTGAACAGGAGTACTGACTTTGGTGAAAATTCAATTATATATATGTGATATATATATATATATATGTATATATATCATATATGTATGATATATATTCAATAATATAATATATGTTATATTAAATTGAAGAAATAAAACAAATAAAGGAATTCTTCCAACAGTCACAGATAGCATTCCACAAGAAAACAGATAGGGGTGCCTGGGTGGCTCAATCGGTTAAGCGTCCAGCTTTGGCTCAGGTCATGATCTAATGGTTTGCAGGTTCAAGCCCCGTGTTGGGCTCTGGGTTGACAGCTAGCTCAGAGCCTGGAACCTGCTTCGGATTCTGTATCTCCCTCTCTCTCTGACCCTCCTCTGCTTGTGCTGTCTCTCTCTGTCTCTCAAATAAATAAAAAACATTAAAAAACAGATAAACATATCTCACTTGACTTTAAAACTATTCCTAGGAGCAAAGATAGAAGCACATTTATCAATTTTACTCAAATAAACTGAAGATAACAGTTAAAAAACAAGTTTTCCTCACTCTAAAAAATAAGAGCATGAAACTTCTTTATAGTCTCCTGTTTTGTGTCTGGTACAGATTATCATTTTGATTTATGTTTTTTTTTTTTTAAAGAGAGCCCACTGAAAATGTTATTTCTGTCTAATTTTTAAACTCAGTTTAGGAATCATACTATGAACACAGTAAGTTCCTACGCTTAGTAGCTCATACACAAAATACTTCATAATATCTTTATTCTAATTGTCATGATACTATCCACTGTACTGTTTAATCTAATACTTCTTAATGACTTCAGGTGCCTATCCCCCCTTGCAAGAAAAAAAATAAAAACCCTTTGTTAGGAGTATTGAGAGGTGAAGGTTCATAATGCGCAAAGAAACAAAGTGAAAACCAATACTTAGTAGAAATTATAAACATGAAGCAGGAATACTTTATGCAAAGCTAGTAAGGTCAAAGATAAAAAAGAAGTATTAATTTTGTGATACAGAGTTTTTTTTAATTCTCTTTGAATTCTGTGTACAATTACCATCCATCTCTTCATCTGAATGCCATTTTGTGCACTGCTGATCTCTGAAACTTCTGAAAAGCATAAAATATTTCAAGGTAGTTTAAAGACAGCTCAGCAAAGTGGTATGTTACGACACACTTCAATTTAACTTCCTGAGGTGTGTTTCACTCTCTACCCAAGCGCACCTCAAATGTTGCACTATTCATTGCTATTACTGCAGTATATTCCATGACTCCTCAAACATTATCCCCACCTGTAAAACCTGGCATGAAATAACTTGCAAGGTTTTTATGTTGATTTTAAGGAATTAGAAGCATCAAGCATGTTATTTATTCTGGGTTTATCTTCAGTGATGTATGTTGTTACCAGCAGCATTGGATTGCATCCTGAATGGTCTTGTCAGGATTGGCTGCTGAAGTATTATATTGTTGTCTGGATTAAGGCTGTCTATATTCTGTAGCAAAATTTACTTTTTTAGAAAATTTCAGGCTAAGTTCAACCAATAATAAATCTAGTTTCTTAAAATAAAAATTTATAAGATCATCTCCCAAAATGAATGTAGAAATTTAGGATCTTAGTATTTTATAAATTTATTTACAAAATTATAGCCTCATCTCTATCCTTCTTCCCCAAAATAAATTGTTACAGGTTTGCATTCCTTGTTAATGAACAAGAGGATACGACTATGCAACTATATAAAACTCTTGGAGTTTTGCAAAAAAAAGAATGTTGGGAGTGTATATTTTATATTTCACAGATGCAGTTTCAGCATCTTTAATATCAAAAAAAAGTAAAATAAATTTCTGGAGGGCTGGAATAATTCATTCTTAGGGCCTGGAACATAGATAACTATTCAATTTACCTAAGATATTGCTTGTGTAATTAAGAAAACTCTAAATATGAAGAATAATAAAGTGAAAAATAAATATTTTGCTATTTCAGTTAGGTGACTTTTCTCTTTCTACAATTTCTGGAGCTTGCTTATTATACATAAAATCAACCATATTATCTAATTTGCAAAGTGATGTGTACATTATCTATACTCTTATGATTACTGTTTCTAAGTGAATGCAAAAAGAAGAAAATATTCATGTCACCATAAGAAAAGAGTGAGTAGCTGCTTTTCCATGAAGGAAATACTGGGAACAATATAATTAATAATACTGAATGTCCAAGTACTAACTTCATTTGCACTTAGCATCTCTCAGTGCAAAATGTGTCTTGGGATCATGTTTCTCTTCTCCCATCTTTTCAGTAATATGTATCTGGCTTCTCTCCTCATGAGGACTGATGGCATAAAATTATTTACATTGACATGTATATACACATTTTAATGGATCTTTTCCAACAAGGCTTTCTTTCCTTGCAGAGCTAATTTGTTCCTATTTTTAAAGCAAGTTTCAAAATAAGCTTTTACAAACTGAATATAAAAAATTAATATCAACAGATTTCTGATATATTTCTTTCTCTACCTATACTTTTTTCTGCTGAAAAACAGATAATATTTTAGATAAGATTTGGTTCAAAATAGCTATACCAGATGCAATTTACCTTTTAACCTTAAATCCTTCAATATCTCCTCTTCCTTTTCCTCATCCACTAGTGAAGTGTGACAGATAAAAATGTCATTTCTGTTAAACAAGAGACTCAACACTACTTTTCGCTCCGACTCTTAGACTTATGATGAAGCTAAGTAAAATATAAATATAGTTGGAAAGGGAAGGCTATACATTTTCTGATTAGTGAAACACCCTCCCTTCCACCTCCTTTTTCACCCCCACTCCCCACAGCACTGTTTCTTTGCTAGTACTATATTCTCCTTTTCCAAAAACAGCTGTTAAATTCACTATGCAATTCACCAATTTTCCACAGCTAACTATTTTTCAAGTTATAATTCAGCCTTCATTTTCTCATCCAAATATGAACATACCCCTCCCCCTGACATGCATACAGACACACTCTATTTTAGGTGCCATGCCGTGTCAATAGCATCAATCACCACTCGCACCATCGATCATGCAGCTATGAAGCAGTTGGATGACATCTGCCATAACACTCTCTGTGCTAAGATAATGCACTTGAATTCTGAAGCAGGAGGATATTGGTCTGCAGACTTATAATCAATCACAGTATCTTTTCAAGCAGGATATCTTGGAGATGTAACAGAGTTAATCACACAATCTAAGAGTATATTTGGATATGAATACAAGAGAGTTCCATATTGTTGACTAAAATTAAATAATTAAAATAGAATCTATAATGTTCCCAACAGCCAATGTCATACTAGTTATTCCAAACAATATATTGCCCTTTCAACTTTGGCCCTTTCCCCCATAAATATCACTATCTAGGGTCTTTCTTTATTATTAGATTTTAGCAACATTTGCAGCAACTAAAATACAAAGCATAAAGACAAAGTAATCTCATATTTAGTATTCCTGACTACTATAATGTATCATATGCACATTTTATAAAGCAATGTATTCCTTGCTTTGTTGATGGTGGTCTGTGGTATAGAGAAAAATAGTAATATACCAAAGTGAATGTGAATAAAATATAAGGAAATGTTTGTAAATGGAAATAATTAATATAAATGAACAGTAAAATATATTGAATAGACTTGTTTAACTTGATTTAATTCGAGACTAAGGCATTATATCCTAACCTGAAGCCCTTTATAACACTTGCTGGTTTTTACATCTTTTAAAATTTCATCATCCTAGCATTTGGTAAATGCATTATTGATTCTTAAATATATTTCATACAAAAGAAGTTTGCTGCAAGAGTAGGAGAAAGCAGAAAAAAATACATTTGGGTTCCTGAAAAACAGAAATATTGAGAGAAGAAATAATATTTCTTGAGATAGAGTTCTTTTATCCTTATTTACAAATAGCAGAAAATCTAGTAGAAAGCAAAGACAGGTTTTTTCCCAAAAGGATGTTTCATTACAACATACTTTTCAGAGGAAAGAGTGGAAAAAGGAGACACTTGGAAGAAATAAGAGGGTTAAGTATTCAGGTCCCAGGGTCAGCCTCCCCTTCCTGAAGTGAGAAGCTTCTAGGGTGGCGTATGGGTGAAGATAGAGAGGGCCCTTTCCCTGAAAGGCATAAAGCCCTGTCATGGGGGAAGGAGAGGCAGACTGCTTCCAAGAGGACAATGCTATAGGAGAAGGGTTTCAATGTGGTAGAGCCTAGTGTGTCCGTATATTAGGATTACTGAGAATTTTGTATTTTTATGAGATATTTGATATTTAAAACTGGCCAATATTTCTAAACACTCTGAAGTTATATAAACAATATATTATTCGGTTTGTAGGTCACCAATGTGTAACCTCAGTTCAAATCCATTAACAGTTTGCACAGCATAAAAAATCTGCCCTTTCTGCTTGGTATTTGGGTTTAATTTCATGGACTGAGAAACATTTACTGAATAATGACTTAATGATTAGGCTTAATTTCTTATGTTCAATAATTGCCTATCTCATCATGATTTTTCTCACAATGTTTTCTTCCTTCACAAAACCTCCTTTTCCAAGGAGAATCCACCTAATAACTTCCTTAAACTGTCCTCTTTTAAGACTGTTTTTAAGTGTTATGAGCTCTATGAAACCTTTTACTCTGAAGTGAATTAACTTTTTTCTTTCTGCATTTCCACTTCTATTATATTCACTTTTCAAACTCTGCCCAAATTTATCCACTTCTACTCCTTTTACCATTCCGCTATTGTACACTCAGAAAAATAATTATCATATTAGGCCAAATGCCTGGATTAAATTTAAAATATATTCCTTAATAAAGTAACATTGTGGTTTATGAGTTTGTAACAAGTTATCCATGTAACATACATAGCTTAGAACCCTTCTGTTTACACATCTACATGTTAATTCAACCTTCTCATAATGCCTTCTGTTTTTATCTTCTCAGATAATGACGGGTTTAATTAACCAAATATTTGGTGTATTAGATACAATAAAAAATATCCATACGTTTGCATGCATGCATGTAAACACACACACACACACACACACACACACTCACTCACACACACCAATTAATCATGCCCTGACCATTAAACAACTGAATACATGAAATATACTTACCCACTAATTACTTAAAGGAATTTTTTGAATATTATTCATTGTACTATATACTTCATAAAGTGCTCAACATACTTTATAAATGACTCCTATTTTATGGTTTGTCTTACTCAAATCTAGGTCAGCCTCATTCTCAAATTCATCATTTTTCCACAATAGTACACATCTATAAGCATGACTAAGGAGTTCAAGCAACTGGTAACATCAAGCAACCTCAATCAAGGACGGATTCTCTTTTAAGATGGTAAACTAATGGCAAATAATTTTTTTGATTCTAAGTGGGATATGTCAATTTGGAATATATCAAATGCAAGATTAGCTGGATGGATTGAACTCATAGGGTAGAGTGCTATACAAAATGCCCTAGAGACCAGGGAGGGTTGTGCTGAAAATCAACCTGAACTCCATATGTAGCAGAAAATTTATTTCATTATATTGCATTTATTTCTCCATATATCTATACTCTGCTTTGGATCTCAAGTCTATATACCTGAATTTTCCTCATTTCTGGGCCTCATACACCAAGCTAAGCATATGACTCCATAGATATTGACCTACCCACTGAATGCATTCATAGCTGAATTAATATATGAATCTTTCCTTTTTTTAAGTTTGTTTTATTTTTTAAGTTTATTTTCAATTTGGTTTCCATATAACACCCAGTGCTTCTCCCCACAAGTGCCCCCCACCATGACCATCACCGCCTTCCCTCCCTCCCCCTCCCCCTTCAGTCCATGGTTCATTTTCAGTATTCAGTAGTCTCTCCTGATTTGTGTCCCTCACTCTCCCCAGCTCTCTTTCCCCCTTATATACAATGGAGTACTATATGGCAATGAGGAAGAATTAAAGTTTAGTTTAGAGAGAAAGTGTGTGAGTGGGGGAGAGGGGCAAAGGGAGACAGAGAATCTCAAGCAGGCTCCATACTAGGTACAGAGCCTGATGCTGGGCTCAATCCCACAACCCTGGGATCATAACCTGAGCCGAAATCAAGACTTGGATGCTCAACCAACTATGCCACCTCCCCAGAAACTTTCTTTCTTGACTTTGCCCTAACACAACAGAAACAAGTTATAAATTCTACTCATTTTACAATTTAAAAAATACAGTAGTAAAACAATATGTATCCCGATATTTCCATTGTTAATTTTATTCAAGAATATATTAAGATATTATTTACATTCATCCAAACTACAAGTATCTATGTTGTGCCTTTCAT
The DNA here is from genome assembly GCF_006229205.1 of Suricata suricatta. Lineage (NCBI taxonomy): Eukaryota > Metazoa > Chordata > Mammalia > Carnivora > Herpestidae > Suricata > Suricata suricatta. The sequence continues at coordinate 76,744,134 of NC_043705.1, read as the reverse complement.
GTCCTAGACATAGTATTCAGAGTCAAGGAACATTATAATGCATAAGTCAGAAAGATCTACGTACCAACAGGTAGATATATAGATAAAGATATAGATAGACATAGATATAGATATAAATATAGATTTAGAGTGGTAATTCTCAGCTGAAAACTACTTTGGTCCCCAGGGAACATTTAAATGTCTGGAGACATTTTCTGATGTTAGAATCGGGGTAGGGTGTCATTGCTAAACATCTTACAGTGCTCAGGGAAGGCTGCCCAACAAGAATTGCCTAACCCCAAATATCAATAGCACTGAGACTGAAATATCCTGATTTAGAAGTATCATGAAAGAATATGATAAGTACTATGCGTCCTTGGTTCTGAAATGATACTTCATGTGGACATGAGAAAACAAGAGAAGAGGAACACATGGACTGGGGCTTCACATATGTTTGCCAGAATATATTAGATGATGGAAGAATGTGATGTTTCTGTAAGAGAAAAGTAATATGGACAAAGGCATAGATAAGAAATGTAGTCCTTTTGGAATATATGATAGTTGGCATATGTGGAACTATGCTGCAGAGTGAGTCAGAGATTACCTCAAATGAAGTGAGAAATATTCTTCTCAGTATAATATATTCATATACAGTCATATGACATTGAATCATCTTGTGTCATATTGAGGAGAAGAGATTGCACTCTATAGACAAAGAAGAGTCACTGAGAATAACTCTTAAACAAGAGGCTATATTAATGATATGTGTTACCTTAAAAAAATTATAAGAAAATTTGAAGAGTTACGTTGGAATTCAGTGGTACAGGAAGCCAAAAAAACAAGACTTTATTTTTCAGTGAAACCTATAAGAAATTGTTCTTCCCCAAACCAAGGTTTCAACAATGAGAATGGAGTAAAAAGAAATAATTTTATGGGAATTAGGAAGATGAGTGAAAGCAGTTTGCAAAACTCATCTATGAGACGTAAAAGTGACAAAAGTGTAGAAAATGACACTTAAGGTTCTGGCTTGGCCTATTTGCTGAATAATACTCCACTGGAAGTATCCAGTAAGTATTTGGATGTGGAATTTCGAACGTAGTTCTGAGTGGGAGACACTGATTTGGAAGCCATCAGTATAAAGATGACCCACAGGATTGATACACTTATCTGAAGAAAAGCCAGAGAATGAAAGTATAAAAGAACCCAAGTAAAGTCCAACAAGTTGACTGGGTCAGTTTCCAGGAACCCAAACTAGTCTATGGAAGAGTTTGTAGGAAACTTGTTAAATGACACAGGAAGTTCGGTATTAGCAGGATATTGTATGACAAGTTTTTATTAAATGCATTTTTTCAAAAAACACATTAACAATAAATTAATAAAAATCTGATCTGAGAGCAGACTTGTAACATTTTGTAGTTCTACTCATGAAATGAATAAAGGGTATAACCACCTCTTTGCTAAGACACAAATAGACATATGTCTGACACATAGTAAGTGTTCAATATGTGGTTCTGAAACGTAAGAAACTGTAAAATGTGTGACACACAGAAAACCCATAAAATTTCTAATAAAGTGGAGAGTGACTGAATAGAGAAGCTAGGTCTGCTGTGGCAGAGGCTCAAGGTAATCTCCTACCAGGAATCACCCACAAATCTTTTTCAATTGGTAAACACCAAAATTATTCAGAAAGAGAGTCAAAACTGTTTAGCATAAGAGCATTAAAAAGTACATAGTGTATTTTTATTGCTTCTTATTTCTTTTGGATTTATGTGGTTGGGAAGGAGAGTAGATTGGATTTATTCTGTAATATATAGGTAAACAAATAACTGTTCACATTACTATTTTTGGTAATAGTAGATCATTGGCAATTAAAGCAATGTCTTTCAAATTTTGAGAGGTGCCTTCAAATTGTAAGATTAAATGTAACAGAACGTATTCCTTTCATGTCTTGAGATATTTTTATTATTTACCTTACTGAGCTTGATCTTTCAGTTAGAAAAGTAGTTTGTGAGTTGTTTTAGTTGTCTCATATTCTTAAATGTCAATGCTTTCCTATAAACTTAATCATTTTTATTGTTTTTTAAATTTTCTGAACCATCCAATCCTTTCAGAAACTTGGTTCCTTTATGATTTCTTCTCTATATTTCACTTTCAAATTTGACTTTTGGGAAAACTAACAATATGAGTTGCTCATATTATATCATATTGTACATTTAAAATGCTAGCATACTAAATAACCAATATGTTAACTAACTATAACTACTTTAACTATAACTGTAAAATAATGTGTTGACTTTCTTATATTTAAGACATCAATGAAGTATTAGTGTGATTGACTTGGATGTAATGAAAAACGAAGAACGATTTTTGAATGCTGAAATCATACTACACAGTTTTCCTCCACATTAAGTGTGCTCAGATGAGATCCTCTCCTTCTCCAGCACAGGACACAACCAGTTATTTTTTTTTTAATAGTTTATTTTAAAATTGGTTTCCATATAACACCCAGTGCTTCTCCCCACAAGTGCCCTCCTCCATAACTATCAACCCCCTTCCTCCCCCTTTCAGTCCATGGTTCGTTTTCAGTATTCAATAGTCTTTCATGATTTGTGTCCCTCACTCTTCCTAGCTCTCTTTCCCCCTTCCTCTCTCTATGGTTCTCTGTTAGGTTTCTCCTGTTAGACCTACGAGTGCAAACATACGGTATCTATCCTTCTCTGCCTGACTTATTTCACTTAGCATGACACCCTCAAGGTCCATCCACTTTGCTACAAATGGCCAGATTTCATTCTTTCTCATTGCCATGTAGTACTCCACTGTGTATATATACCACATCTTCTTGATCCATTCATCAGGTGATGGACATTTTGGCTCTTTCCATGATTTAGCCATTGTAGAAAGTGCTGCTATGAACATTAGGGTACATGTGCTCCTGTGCATCAGCACTTTTGTATCCTTTGGGTAAATCCCTACCAGGGCTATTGCTGGGTCATAGGGGAGTTCTATCGATAGTTTTTTGAGGAGCCTCCACACTGTTCTCCAGAGCGGCTGCACCAGTTTACATTCCCACCAACAGTGTACATTCTCCACATCCTCACCAGCATCTACATTCTCTTGACTTGTTCATTTTAGTGACTCTGACCAGTGTGAGGTGGTATCTCAGTGTGGTTTGGTTTGTATATCCCTTATGATGAGTGACACTAAGCATCATTTCATGTGCCTGTAGGCCATCTGGACCAGTTCTATTTCTCCTTTCAGAGAGGTAGTTCCACCTTAAATGGATACACTTGAACAGAAGCAGTCTATTTTTTAAAAAATATGTTTCAGGAATGTAGTTTATTTCTCTTGGCTCTAGAACTTTTCTTACGTAGTTTTGTTTTGCACATTGCCTTTCATGTAATTACACACACGTTAACACACAGTGCAGAACAGTCTTCTTGATCTTCTTTTATGGACAGGTAAAGGCCTTTAATAGGTCATTTAACCCATACCTTTCATTCAGGAAAATGTACTCTAGCTTTGAACAATTTTGAGTAGTGAGCATACTATTAATAAGTAAAGCTATATTTTATTATCAGTCTGAGTATTTTCATATGTATTTATGACACATTTACTTTCTTTAATTCAAAAAATCTCTTTAGTTAGTAATTTAAATTAATCTATTCCATTTACCAGCTGAATTCCTTGTTATTTTGCTTTTAAGCATCCATGACTAAGAAAGATGTCCCCAGTCTGCATAAGATTTATTTTTATACTTGATCCTGAGCTTTCTATATTTCTAATAGATGTTAAGTGGCTCATTCCCAATACATTAAGTACATAATCAAAAATTTATTTATTAATTTTTTAATTCTTTACTTTTGAGAGAGCAAGTGGGCAAGTACTAGTGGGGGAGGGACAGAGAGATAAGGAAACAGAATCTGAAGCAGGCTCCAGGCTCTGAGATGTCAGCACAGAGCCCAATGCAGGGCTCGTGTGATCATGACCTGAGCTGAAGTCAGACACTTAACTGATTGAACCACCCAGATCCCCCCAAATTTTAGCTGTATACTGTCTAATATGGAAACAGACAGTGTGATGATCAAAATGTCTCATTGCTTTTTCCAATCTGCTCCACAAGTCATTTGTGGCTGTTAGATAGTTGGAATGTAGCACATTAATTTATTATTAATGTAAATTTCTATTATACAGTCATGTGTGGCTACTGGCTATTGTATTGGGCAACAAAGATTTAGCAATGATCAAAGATTCAAATTCATTAAAAAATTACATACAGAATACGGTTTTCTTTATTAACTTGCAGAGTAGTTGGTAAAGCTAGTTTGAGAAAGGAATAAAAATAATTCACATATCTCCCCACACACACCGATAATTTACTTAGTGAACAAAACCTAGGTTGAAAATTTCATGTTAAATTGATACCATATAGCCATTATTATATCACAATAGTCATAAAAACTACAAATATTAACTTCCTGTGTTCTCCATGTTGTTGTAATTGCTGTAACTCCAATTTGTTTCCTCTCCAATTAGCCACAATACTCCTAAAACTCAAATCCTATATATAGCTACATTTTTCAACATATAAAACTAGGTTTCCTTTGTAATATGTAGTATTTTCCTCTATAATTCCCAAGGTAGAGTTTCCTATTAAATAACTCTACTTAAAAAAAAAATCCTAGATGATACTGATTTAACAGCAACTCATCTTAGTCTCGCTGTCTAATTCAATTTCTTCCTCCCTTCTTTTCAACTTTGCTTCCCCCTCCTTCCTAATCTTCTTTCCTTTTCTACTATTTCCAAGTGCTAATATACACCATATGCACAGCACCTTTAGCTGCTGTAACAAATTAACAAAAACTTAATGATTTTAAACAACACATATTTGTTATCTTGTAGTTCTGGAGTTGAGAATTCCTAAAGACAAGGAGTTGGCATGAAAGCTTTCCTTCTGGAACCTCTAGGAGCCTATAGAGTAGGGTGTTCAAATCAACCTCCATCTCCTCTCCTCTCTCCCTCTCTTTCTTGTCTCTTATTCTTATCATATCTATCTCTCTTTCTCCTTTTTTGCTTTTCCTCTTAACTGGACCATGGTGTCTGCACTGGAATCAGCTGGATAATCCAAGATAATCTTCCCATCTCAAAATCCTTAACTTACTCTCATCTGCAAATCTTTTGCTATGAAGTTAATCTAATCATAAAATATGGGCACATATCCATGGAAAGTCATTATTCCATCTACCACAACACATATTTTATAACTCTTTAAAATATGAAAGTTATAATAATGTTTGAAAGAGCTAATTATATTTGTGAGTATACATATATATCTACATTTATATTGATTCACAACTAATACACACACACATATACCCTAAATGATATAGATTAACATACAAGTGAATAAACTAATAACTAGATGACAATGTGTGCTACAATAAGATAATTAATGTAGCTACCTTTAAGTTTCATACATTGTCAAGATTTTATCCAAAAACTGTATTTTGAAGCTTCCAAAATAGCTCATGTATTTACCAATATCACAAATCTTTTTTGTTTTTGTGTCCACCCAGTTATACTCCCATATATAATTCTTAACACAGAGAGTATTTAATTATCATTTTGCCTAATAGTTTGGTGATTCAAGTTGTATTTTAACAAATTTATTGATATGTAAGTAATGTGGTACAACAGTCTTGTTATAGTCCAGATATACTACATTAATCACTGCACCTCTATTATATCAGGCCTATTATTCTAATTTAGTAGTTTAAATTTATGTCAGAATGAAAACTTTCCGTGTAAAAACCTACCAATTTAAACTGCGAAGCCAAGTTTTTCTTACGTGAATGTAGATCTAGTGAAAAGACAAACTTTTGTCATGAAAATTTCTGATCACACACCTAATTCAATTTGCTTTAAACCATTTAACACTGTGTTGTGGAAAGAAGCTGGTCTAGAATCAAACTGATTTGGGGTTAAGTAAGATCTGGCTTGATGCCCAAGTAGACTGTGACTTTTGGCTTATCTCTTTGGCTCCCTAAGTTTTGGTGCCCTCATCTGTAAGATGGAAATAATAAAATTTACCCTATGATCCTTATAACAGTGGATGTCAGACATAAAGGGATCCTAAGTCAGTGATAGCAGGTTTTTTCATAATCACCTGTAATAGTAAAAATAGAAATATTATTAATTACATACTAAATTGAGAAAGAACCTTTCTAAGTAATTAGATACTAGGTGCTAGGTAAATTTCTAATAATATATAATTTACCTTTATAGAGATTTCACATTCAGAATTTTAATTTTTTAAATTCTTTACATATTTTTCTTTTTAAAGATTTTATTTATTTTTTTAAATTTAAATTCAAGTTAGTTAACATACAGTGTAGTATTGGTTTCAGGAATAGAATTGAGTGATTCATCACTTAAATACAACACCCAGGGCTCATTCCAACAAGTGTCCTCCTGAGTGCCCATCAACTATTTATCTCATCTCCAACCTAACTCCCTTCATCAACCCTCAACCTGTTCTCTATATTTAAAAGTCTATTATGGCTTGTCTCTCTCTGTGTTTTTATCTTATTTTCCCTTCTCTTCTCCTCTTTCATCTGTTTTGTTTCTTAAATTAAAGATCTACTTTTAAAAGGATCCCAGAACAGATGACTTATATATAGGCTGACTTCTATCTAGTCTTTAAAGAACAGAGAGTACAAGTGTTATCCAATGATTAAAGGCCACCAGACAATAGACAGGAAGTCCCTCAGTATGTTATTTTTATTTTGAGTCCTAAGAAATTAATTATTTACTTTTTAAAAATTTTATTTAAATCCAAATTAGTTAACATATAGTTATAATAATTTCAGGAATCAAATTTAGTGATTCATCACTTACATATAATACCCAATGCTCACTCCAATAAGTGCCTCCTTAATGCCCTCATCCATTCCGCCCATTTCCCATCCAACAGCCCTCCAACAACCCTTAATTTGTTCTCTGTAGTTAAGACTCTTCTACGGTTTGTCTCCATCTCTGCTTTTACCTTATTTTTCCTTCCCTTCACCTATGTTCATCTGTTTTGTTCCTTAAATTCCATATATGAGTGAAATAATCTATCTTTCTTTGATTTATTTTGCTAAGCAAAATACATTCTAGTTCTATCCATGTTGTTGCAAATGGCAAGATTTCATTATTTTTTATAACCAAGTAATATATCAGTGTGTGTGTGTGTGTGTGTGTGTGTGTGTGTGTGTGTGTGTGTTTCACATTTTCCTTATTCATTCCTCAATTGATGGCCATTTGGGGTCCTTCCATACTTTGGCTATTCTGGATAGAGTTGCTATGAACACTGGGGTGCATGGGTCCCTTTGAATCAGCATATTTGTATCCTTTGAGTAAATACCTAGCAGTCCAATTGCTGGGTAGTAGGGTAGTTCTATTTTTAACTTTTTGAGGAATCTTCATACTGTTCTCCAGAGTGACTGCACTAGTTTGCATTCCACCAACAATGCAAAAGTATTCCCCATTCTCTGCATCCTCGCCAATACCTGTTGCTTCCTGAGTTGTTAATGTTAGCCATTCTGACACGTGTGAGGTGGTATCTCATTGTGGCTTTGATTTGGATTTCCCTGATAATGAGTGATGTTGAGCATCTTTCCATGTGTCTGTTAGACATCTGGATGTCTTCTTTGAAAACTGTTAAGGTTTTTTGCCCATTTCTTCACTGGATTACTTGTTTTTTGGGGTATTGAATTTGATAAGTTCTTTATAGAATTTGAATACCAATCTTTCATCCAGTATGTTATTTTCAAATATCTTCTCCCATTCTGTCAGTTGCCTTTTAGTTTTGTTGTTTTCTTTGCTGTGCAGAAGCCTTTTATCTGGATGAGGTCCCAAAAGTTCATTTTTGTTTTTGTTTCCCTTGTCTCTGGGGACATGTCTAGTGAGAAGTTGCTGTGACCAAAATCAAAGAGGTTGTTGCCTGTTTTCTCATCCAGGATTTTGATGGTTTCCTGTCTGACATTTAGGTTTTTCATCCATTTTAAGTGGTCCAGGTTCATTCTTCTGCATGTCACTATCCAGTTTTCCCAGCCCCATTTGCTGATGAGACTGTCTTATTGTCCATTGGATATTTTTTCCTATTTAGTGAAAGATTAATTGGCTAAACATTTGTGGGTCCATTGCTGGGTTCTGTATTCTGTTCCATTGATCTATGTGTCTATTTGTGTCCCAGTACCATGCTGTCTTGATGATTATAGCTTTGTAATACAGCTTGAAGTAATATATTGTGATGCCTATAGCTTTGGTTTTATTTTTCAACATTACTTTGGCTACTTGGGGTCTTTTCTGATTGCATACAAATTTTAGAATTGTTTGTTCCATCCCTGTTAAAAATGCTAGTATTATTGTTATAGGATAATTTTGAAAGTATAGACTGCTTTGGGTAGTATTGACATTTTAATAATATTTGTTCTACCAATCCATGAGCATGAAATGTTTTTCCAATTCTTGTCTTTTCTTCACTTTTTTACATAAGCTTTCTATAGTTTTCAGTGCATAGATTTTTCACTTCTTTGATTATATTTATTCCTAGGTATTTTATAGCTTTCAGGGCAATTATAAATGGGATGGATTCCTTGATTTCTCTTTCAGTTGCTTCATTATTGGTGAATAGAATTGCAACTGATTTCTGTACACTGATTTATATCCTGTGACTTTTCTGAGATCATGTATTACTTCTAGCAGTTTTTTTTTGGTGGAGTCTTTTGAGTTTTACATATAAGAGTATCATGTTGGCTCTGTAAAGTAAAAGCTTGACGTCCTCCTTACCAATTTGGATCCCTTTTATTGCTTTGTGTTGTCTGATTGATGAGGCTAGGACTTTCGACACTGTTGAATAACAGTGGTAGACATGGACATCCCTGTTGTGTTCCAGACCTTAGGGGAAAAGCTCTCAGTTTTTCACCAGTGAGGATATTAGCTGTGGGACTTCATATATGGTCTGTATGATCTTGAGGTATATTCCTTCTATCCCTACTTTCTTGAGGGTTTTATCAAGAAAGGATGCTGTATTTTATCAAATGCTTTTTCTGTGTTCTTTGAGTACATTCATGTGGTTCTTAAAATTTGTTTTATTAATATGATGTATCATATTGATTGATTTGCCGATATTGAACCATCTGTGAAGCCCACAAAATGAAAAAGGAGAGTTCACAACCAACCCCACAGAAATACAAACAACAGTAAATGAATTGGGCAATCTAATTGGGCAATCTGGAAGAAATGGACAAATTCCTACAAACATAAACTATGAAAGCTGAAACACAAAGAAAGAAAATTTGAACAGACCCATAACCAGTAAATAAATTAAAAGAGTAACCAAAAATCTCTCAAAACACAAGAGTCTAGGACCAGATGGCTTTCCAGGAGAATTCTACCAAACACTTAAAGAAGAGTTAATACTTATTTTTTTGAAGCTATTCCAAAAAACAGAAATGGAAGGAAAACTTCCAAACTCATTCAATGAGGCCAGCACTAGCTTGATTCAAAAGCCAGACATAGACTCCCACTAAAAAGGAGAACTACAGACCAATTTCCCCAGTAAATATGGATGCAAAAATTCTCAATGAGATACCAGCAAATTGAATCCAACGATGCATTAATAAATTGTTCACCACAAGCAAGTGGGATTTATTACACCTTCAGTTTTTAAACTTACTTATACTTTGTTTGCAAAATATCAATCTACATTTACATTCACTTTAAGAAGTAGGCTATCTGATTCTTTTCTTCCTTTTCTAAACTTTTTTTTTTAATGCCAGAGTGTACCAGGCAAGCAAGATCATTTTGGCAAAAATAACACTTGGTACCCATTTTACCATTTTTATATATAAACCTAATATATACAATATATATATACCATTTTTATATATAAACCTAATATATACAAGAGCATACATATATGACAACTGACATGGGACTATTGAAATGTTCTACCAAATGATGTATTTGCTACCAGCCTTTTTATTTTATCTATTTTCCTTTATTTTATTTATTTACTTTTTTGTACTTTTAATGTTTATTTATTTAAAAAAATTTTTTTTATGTTTTTTATTTATTTTTGAGAGACAGAGAGAGACAGCATGAACAGGGGAGGGTCAGAGAGAGAGGAGACACAGAATTTGAAGTAGGCTCCAGGTTCTGAGCTGTCAGCACAGAGCCCAATGTGGGATTTGAACTCATGAACTGTGAGATCATGACCTGAGTTGGATGCCTGACTGACTAAGCCACCCAGACACCCTTATTTTATTTATTTAAATCTAATCTAATCTGTTTTTAAAACTGTCAAAATCATGATCTTTCTTATAATGCATATTTAATTATCTTTGGTTCTAAAATTTTTAATGAAACTCCACTGATTATAGGATGAAATAATGGAATAACTCCTTGGCATGGCCTGCAAGGATCTTTAAAATCTGGCCCTCCTAACCTCTCCAGGTTACTCTCCAGGATTTATCACTAATCTCACCACTAAAATTCTGAATGGTCCTTCAGTATTACCCATCCCCCCAGCCCCTACTGCCATTCAGCCAAGTTTTCTACTTGTTTGACCTTCTATATTGACTATCCCATCTAACTCCCTGGCATAATTTCCATATATCCATAAGACAATGTCACAATCCTATTCCCCTGGGATTCACTTAAGCAGTGTTTATAGTTTTCCTTTTGCACCAGGAGTTCTAATACCTTCTTTTGTAGCACTCGTTGACTATAATGGGGGGAATGTGTATGCTTATTACCAACAAAGCACCATCACTTCATGATGCTGCAGGGCATAGTTTATGTATCTTTAGAATGGTGCTACTGACATAGTAAATATACAGGAAATATTTTATCAATAATTAATGGGAAAATAAATGAAATTGGTACATGGGTCTTTAAAAATCAATGTTTGAAAACTGCCTATTATAATTACACTAATAGTATATAAATATATGCTTATTCTAAACAGTGAAACATTATAGGGATTCCTGGGTCAGTCAGTTAAGCATATGACTTCAGCTCAGGTCACAGTCTCATGGTCTGTGAGTTTTTAGGCCCATATTGGGCTCTGTGCTGACAGCTCAGAGCCTGGAACCTGCTTTAGATTTTGTGTCTCCCTCTCTCTTTCTCTCTCTTAAAAATAAACATAATATACATATATACAGTATATATGCATTATAGAAATACATTGAATGCCAGGTTGTAGCATTGTCCCTACTGCACTGCCTTCCCTAGTGACAAATAAGTATATGAACCTGGACATTTTGCTTTTTAATAGTTACAAATCATATAATACTCTAGAAAATTTGTGTGTATGGCTCTTGTTGTTCAACACTTCATGCTTTACTTTGCCATTACAAAGAAATCTATCTATTTCTACTTTATTTCCTTTTTATCAGGAACACAATGTCCCATATTATATATTTAACTTATTAACCATCCTCAATTGAGAAACACTCAGATCATTTCTATGTTTTTACAACAACAAATAATGAAATCTACACACAAACACATACACATGTATAAAATTGTGCCCATGTAAAAACACATAGAGTTTACATTGCTCTATTAGAATTCTTACACCTAAGGGTATACACTTTAAATTGGATATATACTGCCACATGGTTCTCCAAATTTTTCAATAATAAATATGTATTTGTCTCAGTTAAATAAATTCAATAGAAAACTGAGATTCAATAAAATTCTACCGGTTATTTATTTATCCCAGAAAATAGACCATGGAGTTTCATAATTATAGTCTAAGAATTAAGTAGTATTTTTCATATCCAAAATAATCTAAGTCTGCATAGTTCACTTAATACTGTCCTACGGCATAGTAATGACTAAAAGTTACAGTGTATTTATATGCACTGAAGTTGGTTATTGAATGTAATGGTAGTTTAAGTTCAGGTGTTTGGATATACAAGTATTTAAAACTAGTAGCTTTCTAACAAAGATTGTATAATTAATTATGGCAAAATTGGAGAAGTAATTATCTTACCATCCTATATATTAAGGTGTTAAGTGTTGAAACATAAACTCAAATTTTGAGGTGTTCTACATCTGAGTCAAGTAAAACATGTTAGCATTTATGATGAGAGTTAACACAAGTTATTTTTCACATACTATGCCAATTTTAAGAAGTCTAAAGATATTCAGTGTTTTTCTTCAAAATTAAGGCAATATTGATAAGTCTATATTAGACAAAAAATGACTCACCTTGTGTTTGGGCTTAAAGATTAAATCTAATTGGTTTTACATGAAATTAATCAAATCCATTGTTCATCAGGCCTAGGAAAACAATTCCACTGAAAAATAGTTGATTGATATTTGGGGGGTTTAACTTTAGTTATAATATTCAATTATATAATTGGCAGTCAGGAAACAAATGGATGCTAATATGAAAACATCACTTCTTACCTTGTTTAAATATAAAATGTATATTCAGTTGGCAGGAATGTTATTATGCAAAATATCAATAAAATAAGCATATTGGAAACAGACTGAAAATTCACATTCAAATTCTAGTTCTCAGTTTTCTGATTTGTTTAGATCATAACCAAGCAGCTGCCTAAGAATTGTATGGAAGACGTGGGTTAATAGTGGCATACATGAGATATATCTACTTTTAACCTTTGCCGCAATACAATGCATTTGATATTTTAAAAAATTAAATTTATATTGCGAAAGCAATCTGATTAGTAGTGAATTGCCAGTTTTTTCCCCCTTTTTTTTCTGGCAACCATGAAACCCAGATGCTAAGCACTGGAAGATATTTCTTCCAATAGCAGCATCTGGCGTGCTGGCAGACTCCATAAGCAATTTTGTTTTACAGCTTTGAAGCAGCTTCTGGGTCTATTACATGGTTAATCTGATGGGCTGTCTGGGCTGCCTTGTCCTCCTGGATGCCATATGCCAACAGCTAGAGATGCAGTGAACTGTCTGCCCATTAGGACTGCTATAAAGAGCACACCTGAAAAAAATCAGCTGCAAAGAGAGTGTTCTACTTCTGTTCAGTCATTACAATACCAATGATGAGTGACCTGGCTAAAACAGTGCTAAAAACTTGCCAAAAATGTTCAATGTCCTCTGAGCACCAAAGAAGACTAGAAAACTGTAAATAATAAAATATTCAGGAAATTATTGTATCATTTGATAATAAAACAAGTATTTGCAATTTTCCTCCATGCAAGAGAAGGAACATAAAATGAAGAGAATTGTGAGAGCAAGGGACAGAAATTTGATTACTGCTATTCTATGGTAAATGAGAGGATAAATTCCCTGAGTGTTAGGATTGTGTCTAAATCATTCTTATATTTTGACGCCCAAGTAGAGTATTTTAACATGGTATAAATGGAGTCAGTGGTTTTGAAGAAATAAAAGCAAATAACATAATAACATCATTGTGATTATGCAATACATCTTATAATCTTTAAACACTGCATCAGCGTTTTTCAGAGAATACTTTCCTTATCATCCAGACTAGAATGCACCATCCTTCTGTACACCCTGATGTCATTATATCATTTAACACCATTTACATCTGTACACTCGTGTGATCATAGAATACTGCATCCCAGCCCTTTAACTGAAAAACTAGGTTAATTCTGTTTTAATCTAAAACATTCTAGTAAACTCTAATGTATTAATTTTTTCATAAAGGCAAAGGCATATTATTTTATTATATATATAATGTATGTATATATGATACATTATAATATATAATATATATATTATATAAGTTCAAGATCTGAATTCATTGTATATTGATAAATAAATAATGTAAATGATGGAGAATAGAAAGTGCACAATTTTGGTTAATCAAGTAAATAGGTTAAGTAAAGATTAATCCAAGAGTTTCTACTCTGGGTATTTCTTATGTTTGGAATAGCTCCTTCTTTTGTTAATCTCATCTCCTTAACCCACCTTTCTGTCTTGCTCTTCTACTTTTAAGAGCTCATGTGATTAGAATGGACCCTCTCAGATAATACATGATAATCTACCTGATTAGCAAACTTAACTCCATCTACAAAGTTCATTCCAGTTTTTCTTGTAACAAAACCTATTAGGATATAGACATCTTTTTTTTTAAATGTTTATTTATTTTTCAGAAACTGAAAGAGAGAAAGAATGTGTGAGCAGGGGAGGGGCAGAGAGAGGATAAGAGAATCCTAAGCAGGCTTTGGGCTGTCAGTGTAGAGCCTATTGTAGGGCTCAGTCTCACAAACCATGAGATCATAACCTGAATCAAAATCAACAGTCAATGATTAATCCACTGAGCCACCCAGTCACCCCTTAGGATATGGATATTTTATTCTGTCTCCTATATTGTCCAACACCAGAATTTAAGAGTGAGATAGAATATAATCTTGATAAAGATTCCCACCTAAGCTATAAGAGAAAACATAGAAACAAGAGGTTAACACATTCATAACATATTAATGTTAAGAAAATTACAAATGCTGTAGTCATGCACCTCCCCCTTATATAAGGGGAAATCAACTCCCCAAGACCTACATCACAAAGCCAAAACCATCTACAGAAAGAACTAGTTTTCCAACTTCTAATTTAGTGTTCTTTATACTTTATATCATTCTCCTTTAGCTGTTTCTGGTTTAAGCCAAAAGTATACACAAGTCTATTTCACAGGTGATATGATATTAATAATTCTTAAAATAAATAAATAAATACACACATATAAGATTATAGTAATAAACATAAAATTGTCATGAAAATTAAAATAAACATAATGGGTAAAATCTGTAGTTTCATATAAATAAAACAAAACCACATAAAAATGTACTATACTAGCCATGTCTTTAGAGCTTTGTTCAGGTATAGCCAAGAGAAAACACTTGGAAGCTGATAAATTAGTTTTAGGAAAACTTGCTCTTCCAGGATTCATGCTTTAACCTTGTGTTTAAGGAGAATAATCCCCTCTTGCCAGCTCCCACCAAATAAATTGATGGTAAACTGCTTTTATATGCCTTTATATTAGCATACTACACCATCAAACAAAAGAGAATTATGTTGAATTAACTAAGGAATGAGAGATACAGTTTGTCAACCCAGGAAACTTTGTAACTAAAGACCTTACTGAGAATATATACTTTTAAACATGAAGTGCTCAGCTGTTATATTCATCTGTAATAGTAGTAGTAGTAGTAGTAGTAGTAGTAGTAGTTGTTGTTGTAGTAGTAGCAGCAGTAGTAGTAGCAGCAGCAGCAGCAGTAGTAGCAGTAGCAGCAGTAGCAGTAGTAGTAGTAGTAGTAGTAGTATTTGCTATTGAGTGTTAGGAGTATCTTACATATTCTGGATAACCTTTTATCAGAAATAGGGTTTACAAATGTTTTCTCTGATCCTGTAGTTTGTCTTTTCACACTGTTGATTGTTTCCTTTGCTGTTAGGTTGATGTAGTTCCACTAATTTATTTTTGCTTTTGTTATGTGTGTTTTAGTTTCAAATTAAAAAAAAAATGTCAAGACTAATGTCTTTTCCTCCATGTTTTCTTCTTCCTGTATTGATATACAAATCTTTCATGATTTCAGATGTTGTGTTTAAGTGTTTCAACTATTTTTAGCTGATTTTTGTGTATGGTCTAAGACAAGGGTTTCACTTAATTCCTTTGTATGTGAATATCCAATTTCCCAACACCACTTATGGAATATACTATTCTTTCCCCATTCTATTTTTTGACACCTTTTGCTGTTTTGGAAGATCAGGTGACTATGTGGGTGGGTTTATGTCTGGTCTCTCTATTCTGTCCCATTTGTTAGAGTAAACAATGTTTAAAAAAAAAAATAACCAGTGGCTTCCTATGGACATATAGAAACCATGAGACAGACAATTGTGTTCTTAAGAAAATACTAAATACTGCTAAAAAGATGAAAATTTCTTTGGCTTTATCTTATCTCTTCAACATCCTTCATTGTTGGAGTATTTTTATACTTTGTTATAATCAGATTCAAATTTTAGATAGCTACCAATGAATTCAATAGAAGTTAAAAACCATAAAAGTCATTGGAATTCCAATGTTTATCAGAGTAAACTTAGGAATTTTTACTCTTAAGGTAAAAATCAAACAAGTAAGCAAATAAGAAAACCCAGAAAACAAGCAGTACAATAATCTTATTCCTCTCCCTCATACTAAAAGTTATTGTACTAAAAAATTATTGTACTAAATATTGCACTAAATATTATGGTAGATGCTATACTATGATATTGGACTAAAATATACAGGAAAAGAAAACCTATGGAGAATTCACATTTATTCTGTTAATGAAATAACAACAGCAGCTCTTAGGCAGTTTAAGAGAGACTTTATGAAAAGTTTACATAAGTTTCCATTTAAAATGTTTGGATTTTTAAAATATGAGAATATTCTTTGAAGCCAATTTTTATGGAAAATTGCTAAGATACATAGAAAAAGCATGTCTTTGTGGATCATGGGTAGAGTTCACAATCTTGTATTACAACCCTCATGCTGTGCTTTGCCTATGATTGGTAGCCCAAAGGCATCATTTTGAGTGGAATCATATTGTTTAGGAGTAGTAACTCATGCTGTTCTACTACAAAGCAATCAGTAACACAGAGCTCCAATGGACAGAAAAGAAGAAAAAGGAAAGAGGCAGTTGAAATGCCATTTTTTATAATATTAAAGGTATTAAGAGGGAAGATATTGAGAGTGGCCTGAACAGAAGTTATATTGACTTTTATAAAATATTTTATAAAATACATATTCATGACCTAACATCATTAAAGTAAAAAAAAATCAAAGCATATATTTACATAGGTAGAGTATAGCATAAAACATGATCTGAATAAGATATATAAGTATCATCATTGTTAATCTGATTAAAATTGGCTAACACTGATAAACTGACTCTGCAAAGCTAAGTTATAAAACCTCCAATGATGGTCTACCAGCTTCTTAAAGTGTTCCTCAGTAAAGTTAAATGTAATCTAATAGTTTTCTAATTATTTTATGTCTATGTCCCAAAGACAGCTGTTTGTTCATATGATTTTATTATTTGACACTTCTCAAGCTTTTTAATACCTTTAATATAAACCTGGGAAATAATGTTAGGAAATTTTCATCTTGATGAACAATATCCATTTTCCAGAGATCAGGAGTTTGTTTAAAATTAAGTAATTTTGATTAAAGAAACTTGATTCACAAAGCTTGAAAAATAGTGTCAAACAGAGAATGAATCAAGACAATTCTAGAGACCACAAGTGCCAGTTTTGAATCTTGACTCTGGCATTTATAAACTCTGATTTTGTATAAGTTCCTTAATAACTCACTGTGCCACATTTTTCTTTTGTAAACAAGGAATATGTAGCTAAGTGACCTCTACTCTTTTTCTGTTTTAACAATTTCTTTATCTGGTACCTACGTGTTAATATCTCTAATCTGAGTTTCATTTACATTAAATCTGTACTGAAAGTCACTGACAATTCATTTTTTATCAGACTGGATAAACATATATACAAGGGCAATGTGGACTATAAAGATTCAATAGACCAAAGAAGCAAGTTCATCTATGTTTTTGCCAAATCATCTATTTTATTATTACATTACACTGCTTCATCAGGCAGCCTTCCCTAATATAAAATCACTTTCTTTTTTTCATCAAGTTTTTATTTACATTCTACTTAGTTAACATATAGTGCAATATTGATTTGAGGAGTAGAATTTTGTTATTCATTACTTACATATAACACCCAGTGCTCATCACAAATACTGTCCTTAATACCTATCACCCATTTAGACCATCCCCTGCCCACCTCCCGGCCATCAACCTTCTGTTTGTTCTCTATAGTTAAGAGTCTTTTATGGTTTGTCTTCCTCTTTTGTCCCCTTTCCCATCTGTTCATCTGTTTTAATTCTTAAATTTTACATATGAGTGAAATCATACGGTATTTGATAGTCACTTCTTTAAAAAATTATCAAATAATGTAATATACTATAATATAGTGTTTTGTTTGTTTTTATGCTGTCATGACCAAGTTTTGAAACCATGTTTGAGATCAGAATTTGGTTGGCTTCCCTTCTTGAGCAGTTAAATCCACATCCAATCTTAAACCTGGCTCCTACACTCTTGTGGCACTATGCATAGGCCATAACCACCCTCAGGCCAGGTGAACTAGCTCCAGACAGCTAGGGTCAGCCCCTATGCTCCAAAGACCAAAAGAAATTATAAAAGTCAGCAATTCACAGGGATCTTAAGAACCTTAGTTAAGCTCATCCATCTTGCCATATATAAGCCACCGTCTACTGCTACAGCTTGCTATCACCCTGTCCTAGCTACAATCTCTTGTTCGGCTTTGCCTGGCGGTCTTGTCTCATTTGGAGCTATAAGTAAGAGTTTTGCCTTTGATTCATGAGTCTCATTCACTGTGTTGTGTTCCACCACCAAAAGAATCTTTAAAACAATGGACACTGTGAGATCAGGATGACATGACCTTGACGACTAACTCTTGGATAACTTCATAAGAGAATGTTCTCATCTCATTAATTGGTCCCAAGCTACCATATGGACAGTGTGAACTAGCTAAAGCCTTGTTGCTTGCCACTGTGCCTCCAGGTAGGCGTCATGACTTTCCTTATCTAAATATCTTGGCCATGGGAATACTCAAAATGAATACTGTTAATTGCCTAAACTTCTTGGGCGAGATACTAGCACAGATGAAGCCTACCTTAGGGTGAGAGGAGTGACAGAACACTTGAGTCACATCTTCTCAAGTTGAACATTCAGGTATGTTTCAGATCAAGGCTGCATTTAAGAGAGGCCTATTTTAGGGGCCTATCATTTTTTTGCTATTGGTGTTTCTTTATGGTTATTCAGGGGCAGGACTCTAGTGTGTCTGTGTGTTTGGGGTTGAAGGAAAGCATTGGTTAGGCTGCCAAACTGTAGAGAAATGGCACCCTGATCTCCTTGTGCAGGTGTAACTAATGGCCTACCTTTCTTGGCTGCTACATAGATCACTTTTACCATCAGCAAACTTCAGATACCCAGATGTCACAACACTTGAGGAGGTAACTCCTCCCCCAAACATTAGGATACTACTTATCCCCCATGGAGTACTAGATATTACTAGTAGTTGTCAACATATCATTTCACTTCTCAGAATATGCAATGCCAGATTTTTGAAAAAGATATTCTATGAAACTTTCATTTCTCTGATAGATTACAGGGATCTGGTTTAATGGAAAGGCCCTAATGGGCTCCTCACAGAACTCCTATTTAAGGTACAAAATAACAAATGCATCCATAAATGGGTTTCTATCTTTCCCCAGGCCTTAATCATTCTTAATTCAAACCCTCCTGGCCAACTCACACTTCACCTCAACTTTAGCAAAATCTTCCCATCATCCTTTTCTATATTTAAAGAGGGATAGGTCTTGCCTCTGTGTTTATAAATACATATTATTTATGAGGTTAATACTCTATACCCCTCTTTTTATGGGTTTTTTATTCTGCCTCTATCTCAGCAGGGCTGAAGCCAGCTGGAGGGCACATACTCTTCTAGTACCTATTAACCATAGATCATCTCATAGCTATTTGTTCCAGATGTACCAGGCACCTGTGCATCTATCAAGGGTGTAGCTAAGCTATACACCTTGTACTGCTGCCTTGGCATCCATTTAGTTTGCCCTAATAGATAACAAAATGTGTCAGTGACCTTAAACTGACACCAGCCCCCTCAACCAATTGTGTGACCTAGAGAGCAGCCCATAGAGTCACAAGCAAATAAAAGTTCCTGATATGAATTCCTCAATAACCCCTGTGCTCAACAGTCTTTACTGCTTCCCAACACCTTTGCCTTACGTGTTCCTTAAATAAGTGTCCCTTGTGAGTTTCCCAAAGCCTGCTCTTTGGTTTGAATTGGCCAAGCAAGCCTTTGCTTGGGAACCCAAAGCACTTAACACATTGATTATAATAAAGCCATGTGCTCCAGGTACTATAGCACATCTTTCTGTACTCTACCTTGATCTCTCCATATGGCCCTTTGATATATACCTGGTATTTCTTCTAGGAACTATAATAAGAAACTCTCTATTTCAACTCTTCTTATGGTCTGCTGTTAAACAGTGGGTCACCATCTGGCACCTTATACTCCAAAGTATTAATTTGATAGATTCATAACACCATCTTGTATGAGCTCCATTGAAGACTGAATTTCTACTACTCAAAAAAATCTTCTGTAATATTCAGGTTTTAAAATTAATGTTCCCAGGCCATTCCCATAAATAGAGTAGACTACCAAGAAGGGAGATTAACAACAACAACAATACAACAACAACAAAATTAAAAAAACTCTCCTTAGTAAATAAAAATAAAATTTAGAGATAATAATGGAATCAACACCGTATCTCATATGAAACCAAACACCCCTTCCTTGGTAAAAGTACATGCTAGAGAAAAATCAACATTAGGTAACAAAAGCCTATCAAGTGCGGCTGCACACGATTCTGTGGACTGCTGGTCTTGTTATTATTGGTGTGGGTAATTTCACTGATATGTGATCCAGAGGCCTAAATTCTCTAAATAAGCTGTTATTTCAACCAAACACAGCAAATGCTGAAGCTCCCATGCCATTAAAACCTGGCTTGCCTGCCATCAATCAGATCAAAGACTGAAACAAAGAGTTACTGTCATTGACTAAATTGGAGGGCATGCCTACAGGCTAATGCTAAAGCTCCAGTTCCAACCATAGATACTTTAACTGGAAAACCTGACATTCTATCAACAATATGTCCCCAAACTGGGCTATACAATTAAAGTTTTATCTTCAGCAGAATCCCTCTCTTCATCCAACTGGGCAAAACCCAGGACTGCTGAGACCTTAGCTGGGCCACCCCCAATAAGGGCTTTAATTTGATTGTGTTGCGTTCCAGTGATTTGCTCTAATTACGGCAGTATCAAAGATGCTGGCATCATCTTTGCTAAGTGGGTACCCACAAAGTCCCTTGACCTTAAAGATATTTGCAAGTCAAGCTCCCAGATCCAAAGTTGCCTTAAAATTCCACAACTGGCTCAGTCTTATTATAATTCCATAGAGACACAAGAATATGACCAACATCAAACCAAGTGAAAATTCAATAGAGAAAAATACTCTAGTTCTATATCCCAGATGACAATGCCTTGGCTCCAGAGTTCAGGTCTTCATCACCTAGGAGATAACTTCATTTCAGAGCACTTTGGCCCAGCCAAAGACCTCCTTACTGGAGATGATTTTTTTTTTCCCTTGCACCAGAAACACCTTCATCTCAGACCCTAAGATCACTGACCTAGCAATGTCTACAGAATGGGCCTTCCAGGACATTGACAAGTTGGACTTGGCATATTGTTTTTCTTCCTTTGATATTAGAGATTCCTTATAAATGATTAATTCACTACTTATTTAACCCCTAATTCTCTTATACTTGTTCTCAGCCAAAATGTATACACCTACACTCCTGTGCCTGAAAGGAAATCAGATAGAGGTTAGCATTATCTATGCCATTCAAAAAATTAATGGAGGGGCTCCTGGGTGGCTCAGTCGGACTGATTTTGGCTCAGGTCATGATCTTGTAGTTTGTAACCTCAAGGCCCTCCTTGCGCTCTGTGCTGACAGCTTGCTTTTGGAGCCTGCTTTGGATTCTGTGTCACCCTCTCTCTCTCTGCCCCTTCCCCACTCACACTCTGTCTTTCTCTCTTTCCAAAATAAATAGACATTAAAAATTTTAAAAAATATTGGAGGGGTGCCTAGGTGGCTCAGTTGGTTGAGTGTCTGACTTTGGCCCAGGTCATGGGTTCGAGCCTGGCGTCAGGCTCTGTGCTGACAGTTAGCTCAGAGCCTGGAGCCTGCTTCCAATTCTGTGTATCCCTCTCTCTCTGCCCCTCCCCTGCTCATGACCTGTCTCTCTCTGTCTCTCAAAAATAAATGTTAAAAATTTTTAAAAATAATAATAATGGAGGTTATTGTTTTTCCAACGGGGACCTGTTTCATATCACTCACCCCTTGATGCTTTGGCAAGAAGACTCCCTCTCTTCAGGACCTTCTCTTATTCCCAACCCCAGTTTCTCACTATGACCTTTACCCTGCATTTCAGAAAACACCCACCACAGCTCCTCCCTCTCCTTGGTTACAAACAACTACCATGGATTTACCTTAGTAAACTCTCAGTTCATACCTTCCAACAAGGCCTGCCACTCTGACTCAAGGAATACACCAAAATATTACTCTAATTTAAAAAACATGCAACTCCTATTTTTAATACATTTTACAAATCTACCAAGATATTATTGGAAATTCTGATTCCTGATTTTTTTTTTTTCGGCTAATGCCGTATCATGGGAAACTTAGTTATGGGCTGGCCTACAAGAACTTCCTACACTTCCATTTGACTTCCTCCATTTATTCTCATAATAAAATGTTTCTGTGCTGTTTGGGGCAATTTATGATGTCATACTCTTGAAATTTCTCTACTATTTTGGCCGCTCAAACACACCAAATAAGCTCAAAACTAATGTCAAGACATCAAGAGATTAACTGTAATATAATTTTTGTTGTTATTTTTTTTCAACACTGCCTTTATCTCATTCTGAGGCCCAGCTTTGAGGCTATCTGGTTATCCTTCTTGAGTAGCTGACTGTGTCTACACCTACTCTTAGTCCCTTATGTGGCTCATATACTCCACAGCCACTATACACTAGCCTTCACTCTCCAGGAGTAATATATCACACATCTTGGGGCAATCCTCACTCACAAAAGTATGTCCTTGTCTTACAGACCTCTGTAGTTTGGATCTATAAGAATAATAAATTCTGTCTTACATCTATATCAGTGTCATTGTGTTATGTTCTGCCATCAGGAACCAATAATTATTAATCCTATAAAATATGTATACCACAGATACTCCTGGCAATAGTGTATATGTGGGATTAAGTAGAGTTAATATATTCAAGAAAGTTAAAGAAAAACAAAACCAAAAAAAACATTGCTTCTTCTCTAGGTAAAATAGCTATGTTCTGTTTTGGAGAACCCCAAATATAAGATACCATCAGTGTCTCTCCTGCCAGGTAAAACTGTTATTTCTACAAACTAAGATGAATTCAATTTAAAGCTTGACATTTGGTTTTCAAACTGTGCACATCATCTTTCCAATCTTTCACCAATGTCTCTTTCTTATGTAACTGTCTGCAATATGAAAGTGTAGTAAATTTCTGACTCCTGAGTATCTATGATTAGTTTAAGATATCTACAAAAATTAATGTAAAATGAGTAAAAACTATAAAGGTAATAATTGATTTTTATGCCACTGCCATAGTAGGTTGGTGGGTTCTATTTAGTAATGTGATCATGAGAGTAATTAGAAAGAAAACAAAACACAGGTTACACATATAATAAATACTATTAGGCAGTTTTTTATTATTAATTTAAAATGTTTACATTTAGAGAGTGATGAGCTTTATAAACACACTGCCTACATTCCTTTATTTGCAACATATTAGGCAAGTCAAGTAACTTAATCTTATATAGAAGATATATAATGTCCATATATAGATGCTTATAG
This sequence comes from Suricata suricatta, assembly GCF_006229205.1. Lineage (NCBI taxonomy): Eukaryota > Metazoa > Chordata > Mammalia > Carnivora > Herpestidae > Suricata > Suricata suricatta. The sequence goes on along the minus strand of NC_043705.1, from coordinate 76,720,550 downwards.
TAAGTACCTCATGGGTTGAAGTACTAAATAAATACTATATGCAAAGCATTTCGTGGAGATCATGTAGCATGAATTTGATAATGTATTGTTATTACTTAATAAATAATATTTTAATTATTAGCATATTAAGGGATATCAAAGCACGAGGTATTTAAATAAAATAAAATAAAAACAACTTTAGCTTGAAGTAGGTGCTTGATGAATCTATGAATTTGGACAAAATATGAACCAGAAAGATTATGTAAATTATCCCCATGCCTTCCTCCAAGAGGTGGGAACCTATAACAAAGTACAGCATTTTAAAGTCTTAAAATGCTTAAAATGCCTGCATTGTTGTTAAAAGAATTCCAAACATTCCAAGTAACAAAACCTGTCAAGAATCATTGCTGTGCTCTTGAGAACTCTCCAAAATCTCAGATGTGCACAAACCATTTTACTCATTGTAGTCTTTATTTCAAGTTACTTAAACACAAATCTAGCCTTTTCTTTGCTTTGGGAAGAAAAATCTGCTACTATTTTGAGATACTCTTCAAGTTTTTACGTTATTTTGAATTTTCTAAAACATTTTTGTTGTTTATTTTTGAGAGACAGGGAGAGAAGGATCATGAGCAGGGGAGGGGCAGAGAGGGAGAGGGGTGCACAGAACCCGAAGCAGGCTCCAGGCTCTGAGTTGTCAGCACAGAGCCCAACATGGAGCTTGAACCCACAAACTGAAAGATCATGACCTGAGATGAAGTCAGATGCTAAACCAACTGAGCCACCCAGGCGCCCCAAGTTTTTATGTTACATCAAGGAAATGTTACCACTGGATTTAAATGAATACATTTCCCCTCACATTTTAACAGTTCATTCCATTTTTCAAACTATATTTCTAAACCCTTGTATACATGTTCCCTTGTATTATTATTATTCACACAGGCTATAATTATTAGAAAATTATTATTTTTGCTATATATCGAAAGCAGACCATGTAAGCAAATGTATTCATAGAAACTGAAGTCTTGTAGAACCAGTTATTAGTATTCCATGAATAAATACATTCATGAAAATATGATCTGAAGGCATAGTTCTTCTTAAAAAAGACAAACGGATGTTTATTCATTTTAGTTTTTACAGAAGAGTTATTCTGATACACACTAGGATAAATGATCTATGTAAAAGTGCTAAAATGATATCTATCCAATTATGTAGAAGGCTTTTTTCTGTCAAATCAATAGGTTCTATCAACCCCATATGGTAAAGTATTAAGTGGAAGGTAACTCTTACATATAAGCTCACCTATTCATGATTTCAACGTATCTCTATATTACATGAATGTTAAAGAATATTTATTTTCTAATATGTAATTGTGATGCCAGACATTAGAAAACATAATTACCTACATAGTTAGGTAAAGTACCTAACAGATAGAGAAAATAAAGTAATACATAGTATTCTTTAGTATTCATTGAACTTTAGTATTCATAGTAATTCTTTAAAGTACAAAATTTTATTATATAATCCATATATAAGTAACTATGCAAAATTACACTTGATATTTAAATTACTTTTAAATTGGATATCAGAAGTAAAAATATATTGCAGCTTTTTACTTTTATCTTCCAATCGAATAAGTATATGTTAATTTTCTTAATTTTATTACTTATGATTTGAACTCTACTTGAGGTAAATTATGTTTATGTAAATTCCTTCAATGCACATATTATTGAATTTCATAATTACACATTTTATTAGACAGGGTTCTCCAGAGAAACATAAATGAGAAAATGTGTATGTGGGTGTGTGAGTGTGTACGAGTGTGTGTGTATACATACACACAAAGAGATTTACTTTCAGGAGTCACCTCGGTGGCTTTGTCAGTTCAAAATCTAATCGGGGAGGGTGGCAGACTAGAGAGTCAGCAGAGAGTTGCAGTTTGAGTCCAAAGGCAGTCTGCTGGAGAATCAGGAAAAGCCAATGTTGCAGATGAGGGGCAAAGGCAGTTTGATGAATTCCTTTCTGGCTTGGGAGAGGTCAGCCTTTTATTCTCTTAAGGCCTTCAATTGATTGGTTTAGGGTCATCCACCTTATGAAGGGTAATCTGCTTTATTCAGTCTAATGACTGAAATGTAAATATAATCCAAAAACACCCTCACAGAAACATCCAGAATGTTTCATGGCCCAGCTGAGTTGACACATGAAAATTAACCATCACACATACACCTTTCTATTTTCTTTGCAGTGAATACAATAAGTAAATGGACTGACCAGAAATAAATAATTTTGATATATTTTGATTCAATATCATACTAAGGTCTTGGTATAGCTGATTACTGTTGTGCTAAAACTGATAATATCAGTGATGAGGCATATTTTCCATCATATTCTAAAGGTAATGATATCCCTTTTTTTTTCCATTTGACAGAGACAGCGTGTATGTGTACACACACGCAAGTGGATTGGGAGGCTGGAGAGAGAGAAAGGGAGAGGATCTTAAGCAGGCTCTATGTTCAGTGAGAAGCCCGACACAGGGCTTGATCCCACAAACCTGGGATCACGACCTGAGCCAAATTTGAGTTGGATGCTTAATCGACTGAGCCCCCTAGGCACACCCAGGTAAAAATTTCTTAAAAGAGCTCCTCTCTTATATTAGGAAAACTATCTAAAATATCACAATAACATTATCATGAGTCTTAAGTGATTCTTACTTCTATTAGAGAAGGCTGGCTACAGTCCCACCAGAATACAGAATACAGAAAAACCTGTAATTTTGTTACCTCACAGTTAGAATCTGTATTTTCCGTTTCATAGAAGAACTGAAAAGTATTAAAATAAAACATAACAAAATATAAAAAAATTTTCCCTAAAATGGGATCCCTTAAACTGTTTAACTTCAAACAATATCAATATCCTATTTCTATTTTTTAATGTTTATTTATTTTGAGAGAGAAAGCATGAGCAGAGAAGGGTCAGAAGATAGAAGGGGACAGAAGAGAATCCAAAGCAGGCTCAGTGCTGATAGTGACAAGCCTGATGCGAGGCTTGACTCATGAACCATGAGATCATGATCTGAGTTCAAGTCAGACATTCAATTGACTTAGCCACCCAGGCACCCCTCCTATTTCTATTCCTTTAGACTTAATAACTTGAAATACTTTATTTCCTCCATCACTTATATAGTTACTTAACTTGGTATAATATTCTTTCCTGTTTCCATATTAAAGTAGTCTAAGCTTGCATTCTTTTATGCTTGGATTTTTTTTTTTTTGGTTTTTCATTCTTCTCATTAGCTTCATTAATTTTCTGATAAATTATTCCATCATCATTTTCTAGATTAGGATGTGAAAATAATACTCCTCAAACATTATCTTTGTGGACATTTAAAATTTTATCAAACTTCAACCATTGAGCAAAATACTAGTCCAAAATACATCTACAGAAAATAAGTTCCACATATGTATTTGAAAATATCATGGTACATCTCGTTCTTGTAGATATACAGTTAACACCAGCATCATCAAATTCTGAGACTTCATCCATACATACAGTGACCACACATTTATCTACCAGGCATAGTATCTACTATGTGAAGACTCTGTTCTGTGCACTAAATATATAGCTGCAAATAAAACAGGAATAAAATTCATATTCTTAAATGTATATGCCACATATTAAATGTTATAATGGAAAGTAAAAAGAGAATATGATAAATAAGGTAATGCTTTTTTTCATGTTTTATTGAGTTATAACCTAAGGAGAGTAAATCTCATGTGTGTGGTGCAATTGACTTTTTTATATATTACTAATGAGCACGTAGACCACAATCCAAGGGATAATATTGCAGAAAGAGTGGTCAGGAAAATTCTCACTAATTAGGTAACATTTGATGAGAAAGGTGAAGCAAGTGAAGAAGTGAGCATGTAGCTCTCAGAAAAAATAATTACACTTTAATTTAGGTGATACTTTCCAATGGTTTGATCATGCAATCCATTACCTACAGAACTGTTAAATCCTGAAGAAATGTCCTACATAATATACTGAGGTATGTAGGTGTGATAGATTCAAATTGGCTCTGATGCTGCAATATTTTATCTCCAAGGCTCTCAGAAATGACCTCTCCTTACCCAACACAAATGCTTTATTCCATAAAAGATATATAAGAATCAATCCTTACACTTATATTCACTACTTTTTTTTTTCTTGGTGTACAGAATTCTTTTCACTAATCGCTCCTTTTCCTGGTCAACTACAAAACTCCCTCAACATTCTAGGAGTAAACTTAGTTTTCTCAGATCATAACTGTACCTTTAATACCTCTTTTAAATTTGACCCTGGACACTACAATACACTACAAATAATTTTCTTTTTTTCTAAAATGTTTATTTTGAGAGAAGAAGAAAATGCGTACTAGTGGGGAAGGGGCAGAGAGACAAGGACAGAGAAAGAATTCCAAGCAAACTCCATGCTGAGCATGGAGGTCGCCTCAGGACTCAATCCCACAAGCAAGAGATCATGACCTGAGTCAAACTCAAGTGTAGGACACTTAACTGACTGAGCCACCCAGATGCCCCACAATTTTTTCTGTATATGTTTAATTTCATTTTCATAAGCATGTAGTTCATGTTCCATTTGTTTCTTACTTAAAATTTCTATATCTATAATGAGATTTCCCATCAGATCACTCACTAGGTGTAATTTTCCTTATTTTCTTGAGCATATTTATACAGTTGTCTGTTTATTCTAACTTCTGTGTAATAGCAGGGTTAGTTTTTATTGATTCTTTTCCCTTGTCTAAAGGTAGTATTTCTCCATTTTTCACATATTAAGAACATTTTGATTGCAGGCTGGACATTGTTAATGGTACAATGCAGAGAATTTAGCTTCGTTATCTTTCTCTGAAAAGTTCTGACTTAGACTCTGGCAGGCATTTGAATTACTGGTACATTCTCTTCATTTTGTTAATCATGATTATTTTATTATTACTATTATTTTAGGAAAAGTATGCTATAGTTTATGCTTAGTTCGACAATATGTCCCTTACTGTAGGGCATGTGTTTTATTTTTAAGATGTGTCAGATCGCTCTATTCTGGGTGAACTATAAAATTCCAGTGTCTTTCAGCAGTATTGTACTTTAGGAAACTTGATTCATTTTTCATACCAGTAGCATCTATTCTCTTCTCAATCTTGCACTCTCACCTGTGAATGTATATTCCAGAAATCAATCAGGACTCAAGGCTGAGCCCTTCACAAATGTCTACCTAATCTAATACCCTCTAGCAACTTGTTTCTCCTCACAATATTGCCCATGAATTCCAGCCACTTTGTGTCACAAAAATGCTCTCCATGCCTCCTAACTATAGAGACCATCATACTCTGTCAGGTGTCACTTCCCTGTGTGACAGTCAAGAAAGGTGAACTCTGGGCTGATCTCACATGCTTCCTTTCTATAGAGAATTAAAGTCCTATGTTGCCTCTTGTCCAACACTTAAAATGAGTTGCCACACATATTTTGTCTTCTTTTACAGTTTGTGTAAACCTCTGAAAGATCTTATCTAATACCTGTTGCTCTATTGTGCTGGATATGGACTGTCACTCTGTTTGTAACTTTAAATTTTTTTTTCTAATCAAATATTTCACCTACTCCTCACAAAAGCTATCAACACTGTTAAAGCAGGTCTCCTTTCTTATTCTATCTTCATTCTTCAGATTAAAAATAAGAGATCACTGGAGTTGTTTTAATTATAATGTTTAAATTTTCTTCAAGTGGTTAAAATTTCATAAAATTCTCAGACTATCATCCATGACTCTTATCACATATACCTTTGCTTAATCTATTAAGCTGCAGTGATTTCTACTTCTGCAACACTTGTATGATTAACAAGTCATAATGATTACAAATTACACCAGAAATAACTTTAAACACTCAGTTGCTTACTATTTTGTGTTTATTTATTTTGATAGAGAGAGAGTGAGAGAGATCATGTACATGACTGAGAGAGGGGCAGAGAGACAGGTAAAAAGAGAGAATCCCACGAAGGTTCTGCACCATCAGTGGAGAGTCTGGTGTGGAAAATTCATGAACCATGAGATCATGACCTGAGCAGAAATCAAGAATTGGATGCTCAACCCAGGCACCCCTACTACTTTCTTATTGTCTTCTAAATTTTTAGATAATGAAAACTTCCTTAAGATTTCAATTTTTCTTGCTATCATTTGTTTGAGCTTTTTATTTCTAAGTCTCTGAGAGAAATAATAATGCCAGATAATTCAAGAAGTACATCTACCTCCTTTTACATAATTCTTACAGAGAAATGAAACAAAAAAATTAAGCCTTTAATTCCAATGTTACTATAAAAGTGTTAGAATTGCCTTCTCTCTCATTTTATCCTGTTAAGTCTTAACAACCTGAGATACTATAAATAGTTACTGTTACTTACATATTTTTATTTACTAAAATAACAACCTCCCCTAAGTCAAAATTCCCACCCCCCCTCATATTAAGGAAAACCGCTAAATTCCATCACAAATCAATAAAAAAATCTGTCCTTGGTAAAAAATACATTCAATACAAGTGGTCGGCAAATTGTATCCCAAAAAACTGTAGGAGGTAATTGCAATTTCCCTACTAGTAAACAAATTCTTCTCTCACAGCCTAGTTTCCAGGGATTTACTGTCAGTGGGTTTCACAGCACTGAGCTAGAAATACATAATGAAAGGGAGGAAATAAAGAACTATTTAGCTTATACTGATCAAGAAATAGAACTATATTTTTCGGCACCACTGCTATTTCTCAGCAGGTTACATATGTACAGCCTGATATACATTCCAGATCCCACAGGCCCTTGAAACTTAAAGACCTCAGTGTCCTTGGCCTTCTTATGACTTACAAGAGACATAAATATAGTTTGGGGATTAGAAGTAGAGGCACTACATGTTGCAAATTTTGAATTGTCAATTAAACAGCATCAGTGAATCCTGAGTAGAACTGCCAAGGGCATGTTTGTCTAAAAAAGGATGGATTAACCACACAGTCCCTACTGACATTTAAGATACATATCTGTGATTCAGGACACTTGAGGATCCATATCTAAACAATGTGATCACATTTCAAGTGCTGGAAGCAATTTTTGTCTTAGTAAACTGAAAAACCCTCGATCAAACAAAGAAAAACTCTCAAGATATACTTAACTTTGTAAACTATTTGTCAGCAGCATTTGTATTCACTATTCATACATGTGATATTAAGCAGGTACAAAAACACAAGGTCCCTTGGATATGGTTGTATTGAATATAAAAATAAAAGACTAAGTGCCATTTCTGTACTCTATAGCTTTTGTTGTTTGGTGAAGATAGTTTATTTGCTTTTATGAGAGGAGAGATTAATAAACAGGAAAGTATAAACGCTTGAGCTGACAAAAATTTAGAGTGTTATACGTTTTGTCTTATTATTCAAATTAATTGTATTTCCTTTCACAAAGAGGTAAAATAAATATAAAAAATTAAAACAAAATCAAAATAGTAAATCTCTGAGCTCGTAAAAAAGACTGCAATCTCTCCCACTCATTTTTCAAGAACTTCTCATAGCAATTTTTTCATGAATTGAGGGAAACTGAAAATGTTTATTTTAAATAATCTTAATTATATTTTCACTTTTATTTGTGTAATTCAGTGATATAACCAATATATTATAAAAACATATAATATATAACATATGTATGTAACATATAATATTTATTTTAAAAAGACTTGTACAAGAAGGCGGAGAAGCATGGGGACCCTGAGTTTGTCTCATCCCTGAAACACAGCTAGATCAGCATCAAACCATTTTATATACCTAAGAAAGTGATCTGAGGATTAACACAACCATCTGCATAACGTGAGCCACAGATATCTGCAGGTACATGGTGCTGAGAGGTGAACTGGGGGACAGAAAAGCCACGGAAGGTAGGGAGCTGTTTATGAGGAGAGAGAACAAAGAAAGAGAAAGGAGAATAATGCATCACATTGGGATTATGCAAAAGAGCACTCCCCAGAAAGTATCTAGAGACAAAGAGAAATAAAGAGTAAAAACACTCACAGGGTACTGAACAAGAAATCTGTACCTGGAATCACTGACAGGAAGAAAGAAGAGACTTTCAATACCACCAGAATTCTATAAACAGAGGAGCTCAGAGTCTGAAGCTTTGGGACTCAGTGTCTGGCAGTGCTCTGGTAAGGCAACAAGGCGAATCCCCAGGAGCAGGCAGCAGGATGTGAGGGATCCCTATGCCACATGGAGAGAAGTGGTACTCCTCCTTGGAGTGTGTTTAGTAGAGTTCATAGGTTTTCTCCACAGGCAAAAGTCCCATCGGACCCAGGGAGCATCCACGTTTGCTGGTTTTAGGACAAAGACAACAGAGTGTGGCAAAACCTGGAGCCAGCTGTGTAGTGTGATTTGCCATAACTTCTGAACCTCTACCACTACATAAACAGAAATGTTTTCTAGGGCAAGCCAGCACCTGGCCATATCTCAGCAAGACATTCCCCCAGAGAGTTGGCATGGATCCAAGTCATGGGAACTCTGAAGTGTTCACTTCTGAAACACTATACCATCTGAGATAAAACTCAGGAGGGAGGTGCAGCCTGGCAGATAGACAGCTTGGACATGGATAGAGTAGGGGCAGGGAGTGAACAGAGGCCTGAGACAAAGGAGTGGTACTTGATCCCAGATTGTGAGGATGCCAACTTCCTATGCCAGAGACTAGGGAGCTGGGTGAAGCCATTCCACCTCTCTCTCTCACACACACACACACACACACACACACACACACACACACACATGCAGGCCATACTGATCCACCCCATTAAGCTAAGCTAAGCAGCACCAACTAGTTGAGAATGGAACCATTATACCAGCCATGTCCAATTGTGCCCACTGAGCACATTTCCTAGAAGGCCAGCACAAGTTACTCCACCTGCTTAGTGTATTGACTATATAAAGGCTTCATAGTTTCAGTTCTAGGGGAAATTGGATGTAACTTCATTTGGATTTCATTCTGTGTGCTGGTTAATTTATTTGTTGATTTTCTTTGCTTCTGTTTTAATATAATAAAGTGTTTTCTTTTCTTCAATTTTCTTGGATATAGAAAGAAAAAAAATTTCTTTTATATTTTTACTTTATTTAAAAAAGTCTATTTAGTTTCCTTTGTTTCATTTCATTTTATTATATAAGTTCTTTTTAATTTTTTGTTACTTTTATCTTTTCTTTCCCTTTTTTTAATCTATCCAACCAAGTTTCTTTCAACAACCAGACCAAAGTACACCTAGGAGATAGCTTCCTTTATTTCATTGTTTGCTTTGTTTTTTTATTTTGTTTTTTTTTCTTCCTCCCAAATGACAAAATAAAGGAATTCATCTCAACAGAAAGAACAAGAAGAAATTGACAGCCAGGGACTTAATCAACACAAATATAAGCAGTATGTCTGAACTAGAATTTAGAACCATGATAATAAGAATACTAGCTGGGATTGAAAAAGTATAGGGTCCCTTTCTGTGGAAATAAAAGAAGTAAATCTAGTCAGGACAAAATTAAAAATGCTATAACCAAGATGCAATCTCAAAGGTATGCCACAATGGCAAGGATGGATGAAGTAGAGCAGTGAATTAGTGATGCAGAAGATAAAATTCTGGAGATAATGAAGCAGGAAAAAAGAGGGAAACAGGGAAAAGGGCATGATATAAGACTTAAGAGAACTCAGTGACCTATTAAAAAGGAATGACATCTAAATCATAGGAGTCCCATAAGATGAAGAGAGAGAAAAAGGGGCAGAATTTTTATGTGAGCAAATTATAGTGGAAAACTTTCTTAATCTGGGGAAAAACAAAGACATCAAAATTCAAGAAGCGCAGAGAACTCCCATTAAACAAAAACCTATCATCACTGAGACATATATTAGTCAAATTCACAAAATACACAGACAAGGAAAGAACTATGAAAGCAACGGGGGTGGGGGAGGTGGGAGTCCTTATCCTATAAGGGCAAACAGATCAGGTTTACAGCAGACCTACCCAGAGAAATTTGGCAAGCCAGAAAGAGTGTCAGGATATATTCAGTACACTGAATTAAAAAATATGCAACCAAGAATTCTTCATGCAATAAGGCTGTCATTCAAACTAGACAGTGTGATAAAGAGTTTCTCAGACCAACAAAAACTAAAGAAGTTTGTAACCACTAAACCAGCAGCATAAAAAAAAATTTAAGAGGTATTCCTTGAGTGGAGAAAAGACAAAACAAGAAAAAAAAGACCAAAAGCAAGAGAGGTTAGAAAGGACTAGAGAACATCATCAGAAAAACCAACTCTACAGGTATCTCAATGGCAATAAATTCTCCAATCAGAAGAAACAGGGTATCAGAATGAATATGAAAACAAACCCATCTATCTGCTGCTTAGAAGAGACTCATTCCAGACATAAAGACACTTGCAGATTGAAACTAAGGGGATGGAGAACCATTTACCACGGTAATAATTATCAAAAGAAAGCTGGAGTAACCATACTTATATCAGACAAACTAGATTTTAAAATTTTAAAAAGACTGTAGCAAGAGATGAAGAAGGGCATTATATCATAACTAGGGGGTCTATCCACCAAGAAGATCTAACAATTATAAATATTCATGCTCCCAATGGGAAAGCACTCAAATATATAAATCAATAAATCACAAGCATAAAGCAACTCACTGATAATAATATCACAGATATAGGGGACTTCAACACCCCCAGTTATAGCAATGAACATATCTTATCTAAGTAGAAAATCTACAAGGGAACAATGGCTTTAAATGACACCTTAGACCAGATGGACTTAATAGATATATTCAGAGCATTTCATCCCCAAGCAGCAGAATACATAATCTTTTCAAGTGCAAATTGAACATTCTACAGAATAGCTCACATATTGGGTCACAAATCAGCCCTCAACAAGTTCAAAAGGATCAAGATTATACCTTACATATTTTCAGACCACACACTATGCTGGTCTTTCAGACCACAAGAAAAAATTTGGAAAGATCATAAATACCTGGAGATTCAATAACATCCTACTAAAGAATGAATGGGCTTACCAAGAAATTAAAGAGGAAGTTAAAAAGTACATGGAAGACAATGAAAATTAAAACAGGACAGCCCACAACCTCTGGGATGCAGCAAGGACAGTCATAAGAGGGAAGTATAGAGTAATCCAGGCCTTCCTAAAGAAGGACAAAAGGTTCAGGTACACAACCTAACCTTACACCCCAAGAGCTTGAAAAAGAAAGCAAATAAAGCCTAAAACAGCAAAAGAAGGGAAATAATAAAAAAAAATTAGAGCAGAAATCAATGATATCAAAATAAAAAAAAATAACATCAACAGTAGAAAAGATCAATAAAACCAGGAGCTGGTTCTTTAAAAGAATAACAAAATTGATAACCCCCCTAGCCAGATTGATCAAAAAGAAAAAGGAAAGGAGCTAAATCCTTAAAATCACAAATAAAAGAGGAGAGATCACAACCAACATTGCAGAAGAGAATATTATGAACAATTATTTGCTAACAAATTGGGAAATCTTGAAGAAATGGACAAATTCCCACAAACATATAAACATCCAAAACTGAACCAAGAAGAAATAGAACACTTAAACAGATCTAACCAGTAAAGAAATTTAATGAGTAACTGAAAATCTCCCAACAAACAAGAGTCCAGGGACCGATGGCTTTCCAGGGGAATTCTACCAAATATTTAAAGAAGAGTTCACACCTATTCTTTTGAAACTGTCCCAAAAAACAGAAATAGGAGAAAAACTTCCAAATTAATTTTATGAGATCAGCAGTACCTTGATTCCAAAAACAAAGACCCCACTAAAAAGTAGAACTATAGACCACTTTCCCTTGTGAACATGCATGCAAAATTCTCAATAAGACAATAGCAAACTGGATCCAAGAGTACATTAAAAAAATTATTTATCACAATCAAATGGGATTTATTCCTAGTATTCAGGGCTGGCTCAATATCTGCAAATCAATCAGTTTGATACATCACATTTATAAAAGAAAGGATAAGAACAACATGGTCCTTTTAATAGATGCAGAAAAAGCATTTGACAAAATACAGCATTTTTTCTAGGTTAAAAAACAAACTCAAGAAAGAATAGATAGGGATAAAAGGATCATATCTTATGATGATAAAGGCCATATATGAAATACTCACCACTAATATCATCCTCAATGGGGTAAAATTGAGATCTTTCCCCTAAGGTCAGGAACATAAGAAGGCAGTGTCTCACCACTGCCATTCAACATAGTGCTGGAAGTCCCAACCTCAGCAATCAGACAACACAAAGAAAATAAAAGGCATACAAACAGGCAAGAAGGAAGTCAAACTTTCACACAGATGATATGATACTATATGTGGAAAACACAAAAACTCCACCAAAAAACTGCTAGAACTGATATATAAATTCAGAAAAATCATGGGATATAAGATCAATGCATAAAAATTGGTTGCATTTCTAGACACCAATAATGAAGTGGCAGGAAAAGAAATCAAGGAATTGATTCAATTTACAAGTACAGTAAAACCATAAAATAACATAGCAATAAATCTAATCAAAGAAGTGAAAAATTTGTACAGTGAAAACTACTTAAAGTTTATGAAAGAAATTAAAAAAGACACAAAAAAGTGGAAAGCACACACACAAAAAAAATCATGTTCATGGACTGGAAGAACAAATGTTTTTAAAATGTTGATACTACCCAAAGCAATCTACATAGTCAATGAAACCATTATCAAAATAACACCAGCATTCTTCACAGGGCTAGAACAAACAATTCTAAAATTTGTGTTCAACCACAAAAGACCCCAAATAGCCAAAGTAATGTTGAAAAATAAAACCAAAGCTAGAGGCATCACAATGTATTACTTCAAGCTGTATTACAAAGCCATAATCAAGACAGTACGGTACTGTCACAAAAACAGACACATAGATCAATGGAACAGAATACAGAACCCAGAAATGGACCCACAGATGTATGGCCAATTAATCTTTCACTAAGTAGGAAAGAATATCAAATGGGTAAAAAGACAGTCCCTTCAGCAAACGGTGTTGGGAAAACTGGACAGCGACATGCAGAAGAATGAACCTGGACCACTTTCTTACACCATCTACAAAAATAAACTCAAAATAGATGAAAGATCTAAATCTTAAAACAGGAAGCCATCACCATCCTAGATGAGAAAACAGGCAACATCCTCTTTGACCTTGGCTGCAGCAACTTCTTACTCAACATGTCTTTGGAGGCAGGGGAAACAAAAGCAAAAATTTGCTATTGGGACTTCATCAAGATAAAAAAAAATTTCTGCCCAGAGAAGGAAACAATCAATAAAACTAAAAGGCAACTAATGGAATGGGAGAAGATATTAGCAAATGACAATCAGATAAAAGATTAGTATCCAAAATCTACAAAGAACTTACCACACTCAACACCTAAAAAACAAATAATCCAGCGAAGAAATGGGCAAAAGACATGAACAGACACTGTGCACTTCACAAACACTGTGAAGGTTCATCAAATAATTAATAATAGAACTCCTCTATGACCCACCAAGTTGACTACTAGGTATTTAACAAAGGATATAGGAGGGCTGATTTGAAACATGCATCCCAATGTGTAGAGCAACACTATGGACAAAGACAAAGTATGGGAAGAGTATACATACACACACACCACAATAGGATGTAGTATGCATGCATGTGTACACACGCACACACACATACACACACACACTGGAATATTACTAGGCAATCAAAGATAATTCAATCTTGCCATTTGCAACAACATGGATGGAGCTAGTGTGTATTAGGCTAGTGGAACAGGTCCGCCAGCGAAAAAGAAATATCACATGATTTCACTCATATGTGGAATTTAAAATACAGAACAGATGAACATAGGGGAAGGGAAGCACAAATAGTATAAAAACAGAGAGGGAGACAAATCACAAAAGACTCTTCATCCAGAGAATAAATGAGCATTGCTGAAGGGGGGGGGGGTGGAGAAGTGGGATAAAGCGGAGATGAGCATTAAGGAGGTCGCCTGGTGGGATGAGCACTGAGTGTTATATTAAGTAATGAACCACTAGATTATATTCTTGAAATAACTACTATAAGTCTTGTAAAGAATATTAATTTCTTTATTATTCAAAATCTGTTATATTCATATTGTTCTAGAAAACAAATTTCAAGGTAAAACTTTGAAGCTTAGATATTTCTTGAATATTCATCTTAGCCAACTTATAATATTGGTATTAATGGCAAAACAACTATTGATTTTCAGGATTGTAAAATAAAGCTAGAAAACCCACTAAACAAACAAAAAACCAGATGAGCTATTTTTGAAAGGACGTTATCATATTAGACTGCATCTTTTGTTGCTACCACTGAAACCTAGTAAGTTATTTACACACTGTGTAGACCCTTTGTCTTGACTTTGGGCTGGTCCTATGATACAATTTTACCAATAGAATACAGCAACACTTACACTCTTCCAGTTCCAGAACTAAAACTTAAGAAGGTATAGCAGTTTCTGCTTTTGAAGCTTTGAAAGCCAGATCCTGTAAAAGGTTCGATTACCCTGAGACCACCAGATTGAAAAAAAGCCCAAACAGCTCCATAGACGTGCACAACTGGAGAAGAACTGAAGAGTTTGGCTGTCAACACCAACTGAGCTTTCAGTCAGTAACCAGGATCAACTCTCAGCCATGGAGTGAGTATATCTCTGACCTTAAAATCACGCCAGAGGACCAGTAGGAGTAAAGCAGTAGAACTGACAAGTCAACCCAAAGAACTGTCATAGATGTAGTTATCATTTTAAAGTCATTAAATTTGGGGTAGAGATAACTTTTGGAGAGAAGGAGAGAGGGAGAGAGGAAGAGGGAGAGGGAGGAGAAAGGAGAGAGGACAGAGGCAGAGGCAGAGAGAGAGGGAGAGAGAATCCCAAGTAGGTTCCACACTGACAGCAGGGCTTGACTTCATGAATCATGAGATTATGACTTGAACCAAAACCACAAGTCGGATAGTTAACCAACTAAATCAGTCAGGTGCCCTTAGGGTTGAAACAACTGTCAGAGAGAATAAATGCTGCTATGAACATTATATTAGTTAAAATTTTGCTTCAATCAATTTTAGTTGACACATTTAATTATCATACAGAGAAACTTTATTTTAACAACATCTCTACGATTGACAAAGCTGAAACATCAGGGCAAAGGGGAGTCTGAGTGAATAATAAGAAAAATTCAGAAGTCTGTGGGCCTACCAAAACCGTGTTTTAATGCTTGAGCTTTACAAGGGCTAGATAAAGCAAGGTGAGCAGAAAAATGATTGTGGTCTGGGTTCATCTAACAAAATATTTTCATACTTACTACATGAAAGGAAAAAGATATACAGTAAAGTATATTTTTAGTGACAGCTGAAATAGTAACACCAATTTGTTGTACTCAAATATTAAATATGTATGTATATGTATATATGGTTACAGAATCCTATTAGATATTTTCATTCATAAAAATATATACTGGAAAAAATCCAAAATCTTGGCTTTAAACATGTAATTGCTATGTTTACATAACTGCTATTTTTTAGTTCAAAACAGTAATTTCATTCATCTCTTAGCAACACACCCACATCCTTTGTGCCTTATGCTTATACAACTGCAGTTGCCTCCTACCTAACCCTCTTCCCATCACCATTCATTTTTCCATATTGCACTATATTAGACTTCATTTGTGTTGTTTCTTCAAAGACCTATTATAGCTCCACTTTATTCCACATTAACATTTAAAACCCTCTATAAATGACCTTATTATAGATGCTTGTGTGATATGTCTGTATGTACATGTTTTATATGTTTTTATCCCTGTTGTCCCCCAAATAGACCTTTCATTCAAGGACATTAGGGTTTCTCCTTGTTCCCTGACTTATGAGACACATTTTATTTTTATTTTTTTCTTGCCTTTGATTACATGTCACTTGTTGCATTGACTAATCTTCATCAAGCTTGCTAACTATCAAAATATCTGCGATGTACAATGATCTTCAAATTTCTTCTACTCAAGAACTCTTAATGAATGATAAAAAACATGCAATTCTAGCACATTTAAAGTGATATTTTAAAAAGTCATCATAAGTCTAAATACATGAAAATGATATAATTTCCAGCATGTAGCATATATTATTATCAAATAAGATGATTATGTAAGACTGTAAAGTGCATCTACCATAATTGACATGTCTTGTAATTTTAAATCCACCTCACACTTTTAAAAATAGGTTTGTCCTTACTAAATAGAATTTTCTATCAATTCTTTTTTAATTCATGAATTCATATTTCTGTCCCACTTGCTCCAAAAAATAGTTTTCCTAATACTACATAACACAAATTTTTAAATTGAAAGTTTTTATTGATGAATGTATCATAATTCTTTAAAACAAAAATATGCATACAGATTGAAGTTATAAGTTTCCTGGGATGAAAGGAAATTCTTTTGAATATTATTATGTAGCTATTATAATTTTATAGCTGATGAAAACGCAACATATATCTTACATATTGAAGTTATTTAAAAATAAAGTATAAGACTTCAACTCCACCATGCTGAAGTAACTAGTAAGGGACATGTCCTCTCATAATTAGATAAACAAATAAATGGACACAATCATAAAATAACATTGGATATTGGAGATTGCAGGATTGTGATGCCCAAAAGAAACAAAGAAGATTTTTTCTGATAGTTTTAAAAAAAGGTTAAAGAAGCCAACTATATGGTGTTTATAAAAAATGCATTTTAAATTAAAAAATGGAATGGTTAAATTTTAAAATAGGAAAAATTTCTGTACACACTCAAATAAGAAATCCAAATGACCATAAGGAATAATATCAGAATATAGAGAACTATTAATGATAAAAAGACTACTTTATAAATATATATATAAAATACTAAATATGTATATGCTAAATAACAGACCTAAAAGATGTATGAAAAAAAATTTGAGAGAACTGAATTGAGAAATTGACAAATCTACTATAAGTATTGGACAACTCGAAACCTCCTCATCAGGAGAACAAGTTGATCAATAATGAGTACGCATATAGAAGATCTACACAACACAATCAATAATTTGACTTTGACCTGCTTCTAGAACATCATTTGCAACGACAGCAGAATCACATTCTATTCAAATGCATAAGCAACATTTACCAAGATATATTATGTGCTGTGTTGGATAACACATGTAAAAAATTTGAAACAATAGAGCACGTTCCCTCATCAAAATGAATACAAATTAGAAATCAGAAAAACTATCAGGATCATTCACAAATAAGAAATTAACCAATATTCTTCAGAATCATTAATAAATTTTACAGAAGAAAATGATGAGATTTAGGAAACATTTTGCATGGAATGAAAAAGTCAACATAGTATCATGTTTGTATGACATATCTAAAATAGTACAGGGGCGCCTGGGTGGCTTAGTTGGTTAAGCGTCTGACTTCAGCTCAGGTCATGGTCTTGTGGTTGGTGACTTTGAGCTCCATGTCAGGCTCTACACTGACAGTTCAGAGTCTGGAGCCTGCTTTGGATTCTATGTCTCCCTCTCTCTTTCTGCTCTTCCCCCACTAGCTCTCTCTCTCCCTCTCTCCCTCTTCCTCAAAAATAAACATTAAACATATAAAGTTGTACTTAAAGGGTAAATTACAGCTTTGTCTATGTTTGAAAAGAAGAAAGATCTAAAATCAATGGCTGCATCTTTCATTATGAGACTCTAGCACAAGATGAAACCCAAAGCAAATAGAAAGAAGGAAATAATAAAGCTAACGGCAAAAATTGATAAAGTAGAAAATGGAAAAGTAACAGAAAAAAAAATAAAACCCAAGTCTGGTTTGAAATAAAAAGCAACAAAATGTATACACTAGCAAGACTGACAGGAAAAAAAAAAAAGGACAGGTTAATAAATTTAAGAGAAGTAATCACTACAAACTTAAGGGTATTTCAGATATTATAGCATAAAAGAATATTCATAGTGTACTATGAATAAATTGGTGATAATAAATTCAAATACTTAGATAAAAAACACAACTCTCTTAGAAAACAAATTGTCAATTGTCACAGGAAGAAATTAGAAAAGCTGAATTCCCTGTATGTCTTACAGAAATTTAGTTTGCAATTTAGAATATTAAAACTGTCACTTGTGACTGGCTTAACTTTTATTCCTGGAATTTACTTCTATCCAATAGGTACCTGAGCTTTCAATATTTATTGAACAGAATGTTAACCTTACATTCCAATGGGCCCGTCACTTCCCATTTAAAAAATTTAGGGAAATTTATTTGGGGAAAAGTCACTTTGACATTACCATTATTTGTAAATCACAGAGTGACATTATCATTATTTGTTAATCATAGAGTAACAACCTAAATGTTTATAAGTTGTACAACAGATGAAATGCAGCAAAACAAAGGGGCCCTAGAGAATTTGTAGTCAAGTAGCTCTGCTATCTCTAGTGTTAAGCAAAACAAAAGCATGATTTGTCTAGTCTCTTTGATGTTTACCTATGAGATGTAATTAATGTTTTCATTCAAAGACTTTTCACATGATTTAGCACAGCCTGACGCACAATTTTAAATCCATCCATACGTGTCACAATTATTGTAACCTGATTTGTCCAATCCAAGTCAAAATATAACTATAGTGACACTTAGACTATGTTTCCCTTTTCTTGGAATGTTAGTTTCTCCATTTCCCTATTTACTGATTTGATTACAAGCAGAGAGTAATATTTATATTACTAGATTTTATATTCTGTAGATAACTGAAATTTAAAAACTGACAGTAAGATAAGTTTACAATAAAAGGCAACATAGGGATTGAGAAAAATGGAATATCTTAGATAGGCTTTGAAAAATAAACTGTGTTCTTCATTTCCACCTATTGTATTCTTTCCTGCCCATGAACAAATCCTCCATAGAGCTTGCTGTGAAATTGAGCCATGTATCATGACGTACCATTTTAGCCAGGCCAGTCACTGCCCAGGCAGAAGTTGCAGATTCCCACCACACCTTCAAACTGCATGACAAAGAATTGCCCAGCCAGGATTCCACCCTAGCTTACCTAAATTGACAAAAAATTTCTAAATTACACTGTTCCAGGGCTCCTGCATTGACAGGAAGCAGTCAAGCCTGACAGCCCTTTCCCCCTTGTCCGTTATCTTGAAATCAATTGCACAGCCTGATGCACAGAATAATGGCTGTGGACTATTCTGCAGGACTTGGCCCATCTGGTCACTGAGGAAGACAGCATTGCCGGCTTCCTATCGACCTGGGAGGAGCATGCTGCTACACAGAGGTGACCTCCATCTCTCCACCTGGCACTGCTATTGAAGAAATCAGTTTCACAAGTGTGCTCATTCAGAAATAAAAACAACTTTGCACCAAGGTATATTCATCTTTGTCTTTAATTAAAGAGCTCTGGCCACTTTGAGATTTAAGAAGTGTAAGCAAACAAAAGGACATGCGTTCTCTGCATCTGGTACCATACTTTGTGTAAGTCCCTCGGTTAAATTCTTGAAAATATAAGATTTCAGTGGAGGAAAAAATGAATTTGGCTATTTTATGAAATCCCATATATTGCACCTTTGAAGAAAATTCTTATATTGGTGACATAATATTTTTATTAGCAAAGTTGACTAATGTTACTAAAAAGGTTAGTATCTCTCAAGCTGGTTCTCTCAGGTAAAAGATCAATTTATACTTGTTTGAAGTTGATTACATAGCTCACTTGTTTCACATTTAAAAAGAACTGTGTTATTGGTGAATTATAATAAATGGACCCTGAATCTATGCAGACTCCTAAGTGCTCCTGTCTTCTTTGCTGGAAAGGAAAAAGCAAGAAGAAACAGGCAAGCAAGGTAGCAAGATAAAAGAAAGAATAAAACAAAGACTGACTAATATATTTAATTAGTGAGATCCACGGTTTTTAGTTTTAGTATTTTTTAAAAACCCACAATTATCTGTTTTTTATGAAATTTCTTTATGATTTGACTCCATAAGTTGCCATATAGTACTAAACACACAGAATTACAAAATTCTGTTCACTGGACCTCCTACCCCATTCCTCCTAGTGCACACTCACTCAGCTTTCCAAATTGATTTTTTAAGAATATAAATCCGACCATGCTCCGTTTCTGCTTAAAACCTTCCTGTGCTTCCCATGTCACTCAGAATAACAACCAAACCCTCTCCCACTACAAGGCTATAGGATTTGTCCCTGCCTGTCTCTCTGACTTTGTCATCCAACAGTCTCCACTTCTGCTCTTTGCTCTGAATGGAGCACTGCTCATGACCCAGGCCTATTACTTTCACATAATGGTGAAGTCATGTGTTAAAATTCATTTGATCATAGATGCCTGTTAAAATATTCAATATAGTCTCATAGATCACAAACCTCATGAGGTTAAGAATGTCTGTCCTGTTTACCACTGTACTTCTAGTAGCTAATAAAGTACATGTTCAATTAATATGATCAATTAATCATTTAATTATCTCATAAGCACTATGAAGACATGATTCTAAAGGTAACTTTTGTTTTGTTCATCACCTTATTAATACTATCTTAGGGAGCTCTTGAATACAAAAGTCATGTAAACATTTTCTGAATAAAATGACCTAAAAAATGAATCAATTAAGTAAGTGCAATGTGAAACTGGGACAGATATAATTTAAACAACTTATATTATGGTCCAAATTTTGATTCTGCCATTTATATCTAGTTGTGACTCTGGGCATAATACTTGAGTTAAATCATTGCCTTTCTCTTCTACAAATGATAGCAAGTACCACCTCCTAATAGGTTACTGTGGCAACACTGGTAAAGTTCATATAGGAAAACTGGTAAATTTTAGGTGCTTAAAAGCATTCATCTATATATCACCAACCTAAGTAGAATATGTTATATTTCTATGTCTGAATGACTGTAGTTGTATGTGTCAGTGATTTACAAGTGTTTATTTTTTTAAGTTCATTTATTCATTTTGAGGGAAAAAGAGAGGGAAGGAGAGGGAGAGCATGAGCAGGGGAAGGGCAGAGAGAGAGAGTCCCAAGGAGGCTCAGTGCTGTAAATGCTAAATCCAGCGTGGGGCTCCCTCTCATGAAGGGTGAGATCATGAGCTGAAACCAAAAGTCAGGTGCTTAACCAAGGTGCCCCTAGAAGTATTTCTGAAGCCTGCTTGCCCCTACTGTTTGTATCTATAAAACATAATTTTATCTTACTCTGGGTACAGTGGAATCCTGAAAGGTGGACCACAGTAAGTACCAGAAATAAATCCTTACTAGGATTCTTACGCCATCCTGCTCGCTGCTATTCTTATTATGTACTAGACAGAAAGTAGACATAAGAAAAATCAAAATCTTTTTATTTTGTTTATTTTTAACATCTCTTTTTAGAAAAAAAAAAGATATTTTTCTGTTTTGCATGAACTTCAGAATGAAGCATGAGACTATTAACTTTAATTAAGTCAAATCAAATTGACATTGTTAAAGTCTTAATAAAACAGCCTACTGTGTGACCCCGTGTGATTCATTAACTTTTGACCCAACTTTGACAACAGAAACTCATTAATCAGGATTCTCAATTATCAAATTAGTTTATATCATACAAGTTCAATATTTTTCCACATAATAATGAAGATCACATTTGAATAGTCTAATGCAAGATGTCTCAAAATATGTCATCAATCAAAATCATAAATGACCAGGACTGAAATTGGAAAGTCAAATATCATTATGACTTATGAATTAAAAAGGAAATAACAAAAGATCTTTGCTATTGGAAATGAAATAGTTCTGAGAGTTTACTACAAGAATGGTTTTAAATAAGTATTATTATTACTGCATAGGTAAGTAAATCACATATGTCCAGAATCATTAGACATTATTCATTTGTCTAATTTCCAATTCATTCTGGGAACTGGTCTCCTTCCCACCAATAGCCAACAGTTAACAAAGGAATACCTATTTTAAATACTTTACCTTTGCTCCATTGGTGACAGCTGATTGGTTCAAAAATTGGTGGCCTATCCAAGCCAAACTAACAAAAGTAGAATCTGGGAATTTTGACAATGTAAGTGAGAAACGGGATTAGATATACCAGGGACAAACTGGCAAGTCCTAAAGCTTAAGCACTGACAACAGTCATGACTGGTATCATATAAACTGGAATACCAAGGAAGAAAACATGAAGCATATACACAGTAGGAGACAGAGTCTGAATGGCTTTGGAATGTCTATCTCCACTCAGCTATTCTTAGTTCTAGTAATGAACCATCCCACCTTTTAACATTTCCATTGTTACTTAAGCTATTTTAAGTTGGGAGTGGCAGATACTGCTAGTAAGCCTCCCAATAGTTCTCCTTTCCTTCCTTAGTGGTAGAATATGTATAGAGAACTCTCACTAGACAGAAGGATAAATTTCCCATGTTTCCTGGAAGCTGTATGTGACCATATTACACCTTCTTTCTCACTTTTGCAGGATAAAATGTGGACATAAAAGGTGAGGCTCCAAATGGCCATCTAGATACACAAGGCAGAAGATGTGCATTGAAGTTAATGCTGGCTCTCTATCTTTGGAGCCACCACACCAACTCTGAACTGCTTATGTTTCTATGAAAGATAAATAACTTCTTTCTTATGAGGCAACTCTTATTTTGCATTTTCCTTATCTCACAATTTTTTTAAGTAGTTTATTGTCAAGTTGGTTTTCATACAACACCCAGTGCTCTTCCCCACAAGTGCCCTCCTCCACCACCTCCACCTCTTTGTCCCCCTCCCCCTTCAGCCCTCAGCATTCAATAGTCTCTCAAGTTTTCAGCATTCAATAGTCTCTCAAGTTTTACATCCCTCTCTCTCCCCAACTCTCTTTCCCTCTTCCCCTCCCCCTGGTCCTCCATTAGGTTTCTCTTGTTCTCTCACAGACAATCTTAATCCTAACCAAAAATAATACATTGGTTTTCTGTCACTTAGAAACAAAGAGTTATAGCAAATATATCATCTTATTCATTTATAATCACAAATTCTGTTTCCATTTATCATATAAATAGATGTGATAGAAATGACTAACATCGTTGCCATCTGTTAGTTAATATTTGCCATTTTACTTAAGCCAAAGTTCATTACTTCATTCCAAATTGACCCATCATAAAATTGATG
Organism: Suricata suricatta; assembly: GCF_006229205.1. Classification (NCBI taxonomy): domain Eukaryota; kingdom Metazoa; phylum Chordata; class Mammalia; order Carnivora; family Herpestidae; genus Suricata; species Suricata suricatta. Next base: position 76,697,300 of record NC_043705.1, on the reverse strand, counting down.
GCTTCTGACAGTAGTGATGCATTGTGGTCTGTCAGCTATAAACTGAATCTGAATGCACTGAATGGGGCATATTTATTCTCTGCACAGTGATTCCCACTAGTTTTAACTGAGGCTTCCCATGTTAACACTGGAAGCTGGTGTACCAGTAGAATAGAAGACAGTCCTTGAAAAATTCTCTCATATGACATGAGATAACTCTGTCTGAACACAAGATTTGCACATTAAATAAAGTGACAAACTAAAAAATAAGAGGATATTATATTTATTAAAATAAGGTAAAATTAAAAGAATCATTGTTTTTCTTTTTCCTTTATAGTATTTTCACCTTGGATGTTCATAGTACTTAAAGAATTTGTTCTCTAACCTTTATTAGAAGCCTATACAGTATGTCTCTAGCTCCTATCAATTTCACCATTAGCATGTAATTTTATCTAATTAGATATGTGTTTATTGTTATTGTTCTTCCTTCAATATTTATTTGTACCATCTTCTCTGTTAGTATGATAATACATTTGGAAGAAATTTGTTACACCTTTTCCAAGAACAAAAACTCCAGTCAATCAGAACATTTTCATAAATTAGGAATGTATAGACAAAAGGTCATGTTGTTTGTATAAGATGATATTGATTAGAAATTTGTGTTTCCCTGGAATTGCAATTAGAGCATTCAGATAAAAGAAAAAGCAAGGGCATTGATTATTTGCATTCTAAAGAAAGCCACTGGAGCCATATGTTTTCATTCAAGCCTTACTAGAAAGCAGAACTGGCCCTACTATAATCATAATAAATACGCAGCCTCCTCCTATTCACAATACTTGGCTAAAATACTGAAAGCAGATGAATGAAGAGAAGAAAGAGAAGTGAAAAGATTATCTCCAGCTTGTTGGTAGGCACAATATTCTCTATGAATGAAAATCACTTTCCTTCTCAATGGAAAAAGTAGAAGAATGCTATACTTTACTGGAAGCCAAATAAGAAAGTTTTTGGAGAATCATTCCTAGAACTTAAATGTTGGCTTAAATAAAATATTTGTTGTACCTCTGGGTCTAGCTGAGGTGGCTATTGGTTGGAGAAGGGGGAAGAAACTAGATAAAACTGAAGAGAGAAGACAGACAATATAAATAAGAGAAGAGATCTTAAACTGACATACTTCACAATTTGGTATGAAAAGGGTACCTGAATTTCTCACTGGGTAACTGGGCACCTCAGAGAAGAGCTACAGACTTCTGGCACCCCTACTGAGAGGCTGCCTGTCAGATAATGGGATTTTATTTAAAAAAAATATATATATATATAAATGCTAAGAAGCATACTTTTGGTGGAGGATGATTAGTAGTGGAACAGAAAAGAGGTAAAGTAAGGCACTCCAAAGAATGCACTTGTTCACCCCATAATCAGAACAGAGGGGGCGTATGTGTGGTATGGTAACTAATTTCAAAGATGTGTTCCCTCACATATACATCTCCTCTCCAATTTCAGTGAACCATATCGCCTGTTTCTCATGTCTTGTGTAGTCCCTTTCTTCATTGAATCTGGGCTATTTCTATGTAACCAAAAGCATGCAGCATAAGTAGCAGTATATAACTTGAGTATGAGTCCTACCTTGGTCCTTTGGAATTGTTCTGGGGATGTCAGAACCCACATAGGAAGATTAACTATCGTGGGTCAGCCATGCTGTGAGAAAGACTAAGTTAGACATACTGAAGAGGGCATAGAACAAGACAGAGATCCCTTGCCACAGGAGTTGCAGCCACTGCAGGTGAAATGTCAGACAAATGAATAAAGAAGTCATCTTGAACTCCAGCCCCAGTAGATGTCACATGGAGAAGAAAAGTTACTCAGCAAAGACCAGAGCCAAAGTTTCAGACACATGGCACTGATTGAGTCATTTTAGCAATCTGTAGTCATATGAGCTATTCTAAGTTAGGTCAGCATGCCATGGATTAAATAAAAGCCATCCTTGTGTGATCTATTCAAATTTCTAGTCAAAAGAAATGTAGGCAGAATAAAACGTTTTTTTTTGTGAATGAGAGAAAAGAAAAAGAGCAAATGGGGGGGCAGAGAAAGAGGGAGAGATAAAAACTCAAGTAGGCCCCACACTGAACACTGAGCCTGACTCAGGACTCAATTATACAACTGTGAGATCATGACCTGAGCTGAAATCAAGAGTCAGACACTCAAGTGACTGAGACACCCAGGAACCCCCAAAACTATTGAACTATTGTTTAAGACACTCAATTTTAATTATTTTTGGTTTTCTTTTCATTTTTTCTTTCTTTCTTCTTCTTTTTTTTTTTAACTCAGCACTATGTAATAGAAATGTATAACAAAATAATGACAGCTTATGAAAGAGAACGGGGACTGCCTGCAGCTATGCTGTTTTTTTTTTCCTTTTACCCTTAAACCTTCAGGACCAGAAGACTCAGGAAAATGATACCCAATGTTAAATCTTATTACAAATAGTTCATAATAGTTTATTTGCTATTTTCATTGTGAAATGAAATTTTACTTAATTGAAAAAAAATTGTTGAAAAAATTAAATACTCAAAATAGAAGAATTTTATTAAGATCTCAAAAGTGAATAGTAAATAATATTCATACATTGTCACAACAGTTTCTGGATTTTAAAAACTACTTGACAGGTCATAGTTTGCTTTATGAGAATTATCAACAAAACTTCAAGGGACACTTTGGCATCCCTATAGTGTATCACTGATATTAATGAAAAAAATATTAAACAAATGTGATATTATTGACTCAGTACCAATATCTCAGTACATAAAATTTATACATTAAGGAGGAAGAGTGTACAAAATGAATAATTTATCAATAATAAAGAATATTTTTCTAATATCTAAACTTTCCATTCTATGATAAATTTTTCCTAAATTATTAGGAAATTTAGGAAATTATCAGGAAATTATTAGGACATTTTCACCTTCATATGAAACTTTTCAATATTATTTTGTTCTGAAGTATTGCTGATATGCAATTATAGTGGCATTTGCCCCATAGTGGTATTAACTCCAAATAAAAGTCAAGGAGGATAATTTTTTATTGTGAAGGAGTATTTCACGTATGGCAGGATACCTACTGTCTTTCAAGCAACTGCCAGTGGTGACCGACAAATGTGATAGCTCATAAAAATTGCCCATAAATTTCTCTAATGCTTTCCGAGTGTTGGGTAACCCTGGAGAATGGCTGAGCTACAGGCTGTATGTAAAGGGGTATGTTAATCCCAGAGGCAAATTCCCCTGCACTGAACAACACACTTTTTTCCATATCAAGATTCTGCAATGAGTAAAGAGGGGAAAAGTAGATTATGGCACTACTACATAGGACCCTTGAGCCAAGAATCAAGTTTGGGGAGAAGATGAAATACAATCAACTTTGAGGTTATCATTTTAAACCATATTTTCTATTATAACTGAACACAGAAACACAGAATCTATTCAAAACAGAAATTACACAAAACACGATTAAAAGCAATGATTGGAACAACTGTTTCTTTTTTATTGCTCCCTATATGGAAGCTGTTCAAAATTGGTTATATTAGTATAAGTTTAATCATCAAGATAATTATTTGACCAGAATTTACATGGGAATAGCACTGGATTCATTAGACTATTTTAGGCTCTTCATCTTGTTTATAATGTGGAGAGAATACTACTACGTGTATTAAATGTATCAGGAACCATTATCTTGCAACAACAATACCGACTTCCATCAAGTAGTCTTATCACCACATTACAGGTTGAAAAATTGATATCCAGAGAGCAATGGTCACATGCTCAAGATTACATAACTAATAAATGATTAAGTCTGACATTCAAATTATTGTGTACTTGTTTACATGTCTGTCAATTTGTGTCTCATGTTCAATTCCAAAATTTAAAGATACTCCAGTTGTCTCCAAGAGAAATCATCCACTTGATTAAAAAAGGCAGGACAAACTATTTCCTTTCCTGGTACTCTTCCAATATTTAAATTCAAAAATATAAACAATACTTCCTGAAAGTTTGCTTTGGGGGCCAAAGTTTAAATTTATTCTACTAAGCAATATTTAAATCTCATGTTAAAGCATCCTATAAAAATAAAAACACTTTATATGGAAGTAATTGTTATTAAGAAAAATTACACTTAACCAATAGGACACAGGCAACCATGCTTCCATTAAAATGAAGTGATAATTCCAACACAATTATTCACCTTCATTGCATACCTCCTCCATATTATACACGTTCTGAAAAGTCTGTACTAGTCCCACAAATGAAGGGAACAAATAGAAAAAAACATAATCATTTATATGAAAAATTGATTACATAGCATATATTAATCAGTATATATATGTATCATATATATATATGAAAATTTGTGTCCATGGAAATAAAGGGTAAAATGAAATTTGACTTTATTAACATGGTATTACATGGATTTTCAGTGAAAGAAATACTTTCCTAAAAAAAAGTTAACCAATAGTTTTATATGGAAATATTTAAGGGACTTCATTTGAAGAATCAGACTACATGAAAGCTATACATAAAATATGATTTTCATTTTTTGAATAAAAACAATGGTGTCTCAGTATTTATGAAGTATTTACTATAGGAAGAAGGAATCCCTACTACAAGACTCAAATACTGCTTTAATATCCATTTTCCTACCTTAAGAGCAATTTTGCTCTAATCATTTCATGCTATACTTTCACTCCTGGCTAGGCACAGTATACCATACTCTTCAGAATAAATTTTGAAGGTTTAATGATGAAGAAGCATTGAATAACTATAAATACTGGTATTCAAATAATTATCATTTCAAAGTTAAATGATGACACTCAACCCATACACTAGTGATGAGCAAGGTGTCACAAATAATTTTCCCAAATAAATATCCTCTAAGTGTTTGACTGATTATGTTCTTCCCTGTCATTTTCTACCTAATAATTTTATTCTTCCCACTCTGTTTCTCATTTATTCTATTGCAACTCACATGCCTCTTTTATTTCCCATTTAATTACTTTAAAGAATTTTTTTTAGGTTTTTATTTACTTAGTTTTGAGAGAGTGAGACAGAGAGAGAGACAGGGAAAGAAGCAGAGAGAGAGGGAGACAAAAGATCTGAAGCAGGCTCTCTGTGGACAGCAGGGCTCAAATTCACGGAACTGTGAGATCATGACCTGAGCTGAGGGCAGATGTTTAACCTAAACCATCCAGGAGTCCCTATTTCCCATTTTAAAACTGAAGAATATTTTGATGTGGGAAACTGTCAATTTAAGTTTAACCATTACTGTTTATTTTATATTGTATAGCTACAGGAGTGTTTCTAATTTAAAATGGCATTTACCAACTAACACTAATGATTTTTTAATTTTAGAGAGAGAAAGAGTGAGGGAGAAGGGCAGAGGGCAAGAGAGAAAGACAGAGAGAGAGAGAGAGAGAGAGAAAGAGAGAGAGAGAGAGAGAGAGAGAGAGAGAGAGAGAGAGAGAGAGAGTATTAAGCAGGCTCCATGCTCAATGCTCAGAATGTAGCCCAACATGGGGCTTGATCCCACAACCCTGGGATCATTACCTGAGCCAAAACCAAGAGTCAGATGCCCAACCAACTGAACCATGCAGGCTCCCCATCTAAAGATTATTGCTTGATGACCATTTGGTAACAGAGAAGTCCTCCCTATGTTTATTTAGATACTACAAATATTGGAAAACATATATATTATATTAGACAAAAGAAAGCAGAATACTTGGAAGTGTAGAGATCTCTATAGGAATGTTAAGAAACCAAATAATCCAATTAAAAATTGGGCCAAAGACTTGAACAGACACCTTACCAAAGAAGAAACGCAGATGGCAAATAAGCATATGGAAAGATGTTCCGCATCATAAGTCATCAGGAAAATGCAAATTAAAATAACATTGAGATATCACAGTACACTATTAGAATGGCAAAATTCCAGAACACTGACAAGACCAAATGCTGCTGAGGATGTGGAGCAAAAGGAATTCTCATTCATTTCTGGTGTAAAATACAAAATGGTACAGTCACAGTGGTAGAGAGTTGTGGTTTCTTATAAAACTAAACATTGATTTTTCCATATAATGGCCATTGTGCTTCCTAGTGTTTACCCAAAAGAACTGAAAACTTTATAAAACCCTTCATATGGGTGTTTATAGTGGCTTTGCTTGTAATTGCCAAAATCTCGAAGTAACCAAGATGTCCTTTAGTAGGTGAATAGATAAACTGGGGTCCATTCTAGACAATGGAATATTATTCAGTACTAAAAGGAATGAGCTGTCAAGCTATAAAAAGACATGGAGGAAGCCTAAATGCATATCACTAAGTGAAAGAAGTCAATTACTATGTAATTCCAACTATTTGGCATTCTAGGGAAGGCAACACTATGAAGACAGTAAAAAGAGCAGTGGTTCCCACAGTTTAAAGAAGTGAGAATGAATAGAGCACAGAGAATTTTTAAGACAGTGAAAATATTCTAAATAATACCATGATGGATACATATCTATTCATTTATCCAAATTTATAGAATATATAACACCAAGTATGAACTTAATGTAAACCTTTGGACTTTGGTAGACTATGGAGTGCCAATGTACATAGCATTTGTTTCTATTTTAGATTTATTCTTCTATCTAAAAAAGATCATCTACTTAAGAATTAAAATGCACTCATGTGTATGATTATACATGTGTTCTCTTGTCCAGTAGACTGAACAAGAGAATCTTTTATCCTTTTCTCTTATGTGTTCAGAAACTGCAAAAATAGAATAATGATAATCACATAAATTATTCAAATGACTACACTGATGAGTAACTTTTGAGAGAATTACCAAAGCTTCAGTGGTTGTTTTCTTAAAAGGACAGGACGTGTTCAGTTTATCTCTTTCATAAGGCCTAGCACAGGGACACTGGGAGATTAGTGTCAAGAAATAATTCTAAGCATATGGACAAGTAAAGAAACTCAAACTCAGATTCAATAAAAATGGATTCATCATTAGCCATTTCCTGGTATATTTCCAACTTCTATGTTGTAAGTGTTATGAAAATTAGAAGCAATATGGGAAAAGTCAATCATTTCTATTATTTTCTTTTTTTTGGAAATTTCAGCAATTAGTCTAACTTTAAAGGCACAAGTTCACACTTTTGTAAAAATGAAGGGATCTGACTCCTGAATGATCTTCATGTTTCTTTCTAAATTTAAAGCTTCACAATTCTTAAGTCCAGTGATTATCCATGCTGTGTGACCTGTTTGTATTCTAATCACTTGATTAAAAAATACTTCATGCAATTAACAGTTTTACTTAACAAAATAGGTAAAGTTTAACAAAAGAAATGTAGTCTTCCTCTTTACCTTTGAGAAACAAAGAGAAGCACTGAAATTAACATTTTAAAGAAAAAAAAAGGATATTGCCGTTAAATAGGTATCGCAATTTAGGTCTTAGAGGTCCAAGTGCCACAGGAAGTAGTGATGTGTAAATTGTGGAAACTGTGCCTTTTTCTCTAGGTTTTTGAAAAGAGTATAATGAAAATGTTTCACTGTCCTGACCTTTCATTGCTAAAATCTGGGTGTATTTCCTCTTCAGTCTCAGCAAATGGAACATAAATCACTCTCCTTGGCATTTTGCATGGTCTGCCATGCAGGCAGCCAACTTTTACAGATGCCCTTCCTGGCTTCAAAAAACAGAAGCCTGCAGGTAGCAGAAAATGCCAGGTTTCTTCTCACGCCTGAGAAGGTTCTGTTTGCCACAGAAGAAACCTGTGTGCTGTGATAAATGCCACTGTGCCAAGTCAGCATGGTGGACAGTTTAACTCCCTGACCTTCTGCAGGTAGACAGCCTCTCCCGTAGATTGTCTTTGACACAACCTATAACAGAGAATGTCAACACCAGTCTAGCAACTGGGATCTGTATGCATTTTGCTGAGAAGCAATCTCTTCTTGGTGTGGAGCTCAGGTGCCTCACTTTCTCCAAGATTATTTTCTTGAACTTTATTCTTTTATTCATTAGTCAAGTATGCATGAAAACTTGATCTGAGTCTTCACTGGCTAACCTTATTCTGTCACTTTTCATCTCAAGTGGGTCAAGGCCTATGACCTAGTTTCTAGAATCAGTTTATGAAAAAAAGATAACCAAGTGTTGTTATCAGATTTCCTATCTTCACAGGCAATGAAACAGCTCCTGATTCCATTACTGGGACTGTTCATTACTCAGAATAACTTAATCCTATATATCCCATTCAAGTATCAGCCACTGACCCGAAGAAAGAAGGAAGAGGAATCGCACTGGGAGAAGTGGATGACCTCTAGAATTAAGAATTTATCTTAGCTTTTCCTTATGAAGTTAAAGAAAAAATAAAGGATATTCTTTTTCCCCCTGAGATGTTTCTAGCCTCTGGAATTAAAGCATTTATCTTAGATTTTCATTATAAAATAAATCTACTTATCTCTGAAGCACTATTTCCTCCCCACCCCACCATTTTCTTTCTTTGGCCTGGATTTCTGCTTTTTAAAATGGTTTGAAACAACATTTGTTTTCTTTTGAAATCACAGGACATTGTATTTGTCTTAGGGGCACTGGGTGGCTCAGTTGGTTAAGGATCTGACCTCAGCTAAGGTCATGATCTTGCGGTCATGGGTCTAAACTCCACACTGGGCTCTGTGCTGACAGCTCAGAGCCAGGAGCCTGCTTTAGAATGTTTCCTCCCCACCCCATCCTGCTCACTCTCTCTCACTCTCTCTCTTTCTCTCAAAAATAGATAAAAACATTTAAAAAGATTAAAAAAATACTTTAATCTGAAAAAGAAAATTCTCTGGAAATTTATGTTGAAAATCCACGTAATTGGCATGCATCTTATGATAACCACCTAAGAAACCAACATAGAACCACATATGCCACACTTTCTTGTCTTACTTTCCTCCCTTCTTGCCTTTTAGTTACTATACTTCCAGTCTTCTTTATTTCCATTCACAAAACATGCTATTGTATGTACAACAGAGAGGATACTGGCTTGCTTTCTTATTCTGTATAACAGGGGTTGGTAAACTACATTCTAAGGTCCAAATTCACTATGGCACTAGTTTTTGTAAAGAAAGTGTTGCTGGAATAAGAGTCAGATTCATTCATTTATTTACACATTATGCTAGACTGATTAATTCTATGGATTGTTTTCATCTGTGGAGTAAATACAACAGAGACTGTATGACCTACAAAGCCTAAAATATTCACTGTCTGGTACTTCACAGAAAAAAAAAAAAAGGAAAATAAAAAGAAGCCAGTCTCTGATCTAAGGTTCTGAACTCTATTACAAAATTGCTGTGTATCCTCAGTAAGTCACCTACTTTCTCCATCCCTTTAAAAAATAAGGTTGGACTAACCAATGTCTCCTAGGTGATAGGACTCATTCAAAAGTGCACAACTGACAAATCTTATAGTCCAGTCTAAATCCAGGTCTCCTGTTTTGTGCTCCTGAGCTTTCCCCATCACACCATATGTTTATTTAAATGTTAAAATCTACTTCACATATTTAATTAAATTAATTTAACTTAACTCAAATTTATTATATAGAGATTTGAGATACTTGGTAGAAATATAGTTAAGCTAAATCAAAAGGATGAATAAGAACTAGGTAAGAAATGAGAATAAAGAGAAAGGAAACATGCACAACATACTTTTTTCAGAAGTAACATTTTTATCAATAATATGGTATCTTAGATTTTAAGATGTTCTGCCTTTTTTTAGTAGTTTATTGTCAAATTGGTTTCCATACAACACCCAGTGCTCTTCCCCACAAGTGCCCTCCTCCATCACCACCACCTCTTTTCCCCCTCCCTCTCCCCCTTCAACCCTCGAATCATTTTCAGTATTCAATAGTCTCTCAGGTTGTGAGTCCCTCTCTCTCCCCAACTCTTACCCTCTTCCCCTCCCCATGGTCCCCCATTGGGTTTCTCCTGTTCTCCTGTTAGACCTATGAGTGCAAACATATGGTATCTGTCCTTCTCTGCCTGACTTATTTCGCTTAGCATGACACCCTCAAGGTCCATCCACCTTGCTACAAATGGCCATATTTCATTGTTTCTCATTGCCATGTAATACTCCATTGTATATATAGACCACATCTTCTTGATCCATTCATCAGGTGATGGATATTTAGGCCCTTTCCATGATTTGGCTATTGTTGACAGTGCTGCTATAAACATTGGGGTACATGTGCTCCTATGCATCAGCACTTCTGTATCCCTTGGGTAAATCCCTAGCAGGGCTAGTGCTGGGTCATAGGGGAGTTCTAGTGATAGATTTTGAGGAACCTCCACACTGTTTTCCAGAGGAGCTGCACCAGTTTACATTCCCACCAACAGTGTAGGAGGGTGCCCATCTCTCCACACCCTCACCAGCATCTATAGTCTCTTGATTTGTTCATTTTAGCCACTCTGACTGGCATGAGGTGGTATCTCAGTGTGGTTTTGATTTGTATTTCCCTGATGATGATTCCTGCTTTTTAATGAAACATTAAGAACGGTAAAATATGATTCACTTGTGATATACCCTTATTGTAAAATATATGTTCATTTCAGATTCTGAAAAAGACTGGATCTGAAATAAAGCACCATTCATGAAATATAGCATTATGATATATTTGGAGAAGGCCAGTACAGTTATGGAATAAAGGCTAAAAGGAGCTCTAATAAGAAAAAATAAAACAAAGTTCGTCTGCAAAATTTGCAAGAATTTGAGGATTGCAACCAAGGAATCTCTCAGAATTTGGAGAAGAACTAGCTTCAGGTAAGGAGACATATACTTTTTCTCTCCTAACAGGGGAGTTAGAAGAGGCATAGGTATAGATGTTGGTATGGTTTGGGGGTCAGAACATGGATGGGAAAGTAAACTGCTGCCTTATAGCATCTGTTTTCTCTGATACATGGTATAATAACATAATGAAAATTTTGAGGGAAATGGTAGATTTAAAATCCTTGTGGCAGAGAGTAGAAGATCAAGACAGTTAAGATACTTTATTAAGCTAACTAGGAAGTACTGAGGTGCCCATATAAATTTGGTAACTTGGGAATTTCTTATAGTCCAGATCTGCTGTGTTTCAAGTACATGGTATACACAAAATGTAACACAACCAGAATGCAAGTAGTCTCAATGTTTTTTATGTGTAATGATGTTAAATGTGACACTTTCTATTGTCTTAAGAGTAGATAAATAATTTATGAAATTATCCTAGATTTTATAGATTAACCCTAAACATCTTCAAATGAGTGAGTAAAAATTTTATCTTGGTAGCATCTGTCCATCAAACACCACTAAAAATACCCAAATTAACTTTAAAAACAAAATGAGAAAAAGAAACATAAAGAAGAGGAAGGAAGGAAGAAAAAAAGGAAAGAGTTTAAGGAAGAAAGGCAGGCAGACAAGCAGGTAGACAGAAATCACTAGAAAATACTCAGACTGAAGATAATCTGCTTCTCTAAGGAAAGGCAACAGTGTACTATTCACCTCAGGGAGGTGAAAGAAGTGAGTCACTTATTCAAGCCACCTCAAGTTAGATTTTATAAGCATTACATGTAGTTCTGTACTTATGGTAAACCAGCTCTCTAGAAAATCAATCAATAGGCCCTCATTTGTAGTGTTTGGTGACCTCAGTTATATAAAGATACCTACGAACATCAGTTTCAGGAGACTAACAGTTTAGAAAGTGGCTCATAAAATTCTTAATATTTAACAAACTCCTTCAGAGCCAGTATGAGCTGACTCCAGTATACTGCTGCCCGTGTCCACAATACCTTGAAAAATGAGGGACTGCAATATTTGGTGGTTTGTAATATCTGAGAATGAGTGGGAAAACCCAAGTAATTCCCTAAGATACTATCCAGATGACTGAGAACACAAAAAGAACAAGCTTGGTTTGCACCTAAATGAGTCCAACTTATTTACTAAACTTATTCACTAAAGTAGTAATGTCTTTTTCATATAGTCAAGTTAAGTCTATCTTATACTTAATCCATAATAATTGCAAGAAAAGCCAGTCTTGGTCATTGTCATTGTCATGGTTCTCCTTTTCTTGTTGGTTGTACTACACAGAGGGCTTAACTGGGGTGGTTTTTGAGATAAGTTGAACAAAGAACAGGAACTGAGACAATTATGAAAAATATCTAAATTCTGGATAAGAGAAATGTATTATTTCAGAAAGTTCACATACATCTGGTCCACTGCACTAGCCTATTATTTTCTCCATTGCTATATTTTATGAAACCATGTTAATTCACCATTAACTATCTAGTGGCATCATTCAAAAAAATATACCCTGGAGTAGAAGGTAGAGAAGAAAGCTTTTATGAGTTGGTATCATGACTTGGCATGAAGGCTTGCTGATTCTATTCCTGTCTTTGTACTTTATTGTTCCTAGGGAGGACAAAAAAAAATTAGAATGGGTGAAGAGATTATTCTGTCATATTTGATCTTCATTATTTCTCCTGAATTTCACTTTATTATCAATGCTGTCATCTAAAGACAGGTTTCTTAATTGTTAAGAAAAAGAGGAGAAATAAAGAAAATAGACATTTCTTTCAAGATTTTATTACAGTTCACCCTTGAACTATGGATAGGTTGGAGGGCCAAACCCCCAGGCAGTCAAAAATCCACATATAACTTTTGACTCCTGTAAGCTTAGTAACAGCCTACTCTTGATCAGAAGCCTTAATGATAACGTAGTTGATTAATACACATTTTGTATAAGTATAATATAGTGTATTCTTATAATAAATATAGAGAAAATTGAATGCCATTAAAATATTATAAGCAAGGGGAAAAACATTTACAATATTGTACAGTATATATTGAAAAAAATCCACATATAAGTGAACCCATGCAGTTCAAATCTGTGTTGTTCATGGGTCAACTGTCCTTGAAAGATAATGCAATGAAGACATTGATAGCACTATGTCTTAAAAGTCAAGAATCTAGTTTGGAATAGTAAGCCCTGTCCCTCACATTTCTGTGGATCCACCCCCTCCAATATGCTATTGGCTAAGGCCTATCCAAAATGATGCCACGAACCTGGCCAGTGTACAAGCAGCCCCAATAAGGGACAGTATCACTCCAAGTGACTCCTGCCCTGGGGAGAGGGGAAGATAATGACACATAGCAGTCCAATTGTGGCTTCAACCATGGTCTGGGAACAGACATCAGGTCTGACTACAGACCCCATTCATCAATGAAAGCTTCTCAGGGGACAATACAGAGAACGTGCCCTATAGTTACATACTACTGCTTCTCTGCAAAATGCCTGGTCTGATTCAACTCAAACCCAATGTGGCCCAGACTAGCCCACTAACAAAACAGGGAACATACCTGTCCATATAAGACAAAGAGCCATCCATTGCAGATACGTGGACTAAATACAAAAGTGGCTCAGCCACAACTGTACAGTGCACACAACACACAAGGGAGATACACCTGAAGTGCCAGGTTCTAGTGAACAGAAGACATGCAATGCAGGGCACTACAGGACCTCTTCTCCATAAGGCCACTACATTCAAGAGCAGGAGACATGGATGAATTTCCTATCACACAGAAACCAACACAGAGAGTTAGACAAAATGAGGAGACAGAGGAATATGTCCCAAATGAAAGAAGGGGACAAAATCACAACAAGAGAGCTAAGTTACACAGAAATAAATAATATAACTGATAGAGAATTTGCAGTAACAGCCATAAAGATACTCACTGGACTTGAGAAAAGAATGGAGGACCTCAACAAGACCCTTTATAAAGAGACAGAAAATAAAAAAGATCCAACCAGAGAGGAATAACTCAATAAGTAAAATTAAAAACAGACTAGATTGGGTTAAATAGCAGACTAGAAGATACAGAAGAACAAATTACCAACCTGGAGGACAAAGTAATGATAGCAATCAAGCTGAATAGGAGAAAAAATTATAAAAAAATAAACTTAGAGAACTCACTGACACCATCAAGTACAGTAACAACCTTATTATAGGGATCTCATAAAGAGAAGAGAGAAGAAAAGGAATTGAAAATGTGTTTGGAGAAATAAGAGCTGAAAACTTTCTGACTCTAGGGAAAGAGACAGAAATCTAGATCCAGGAGGCCCAGAGAGCTTCCCCAAAAGCCAGCCTAAGAAGGTCCACATAAAGACACATGGCAATTAAAATGGCAAAAGGTAGTGATAAAGAGAATTTTAAAAACAGCAAGAGAATGGGGCACCTGGGCCACTCAGTCAGTTAAGTGACTTTGACTTAGCTCATGATCTCATGGTTTTTGAGCTCAAACCCTATGTTGAACTCTGTGCTGACAGCTCAAAGCCTAGAGCCTGCTTCTGATTCTGCCTTATTCTCCCTTTGCCCCTCCTGTGTTCATGCTCATGTGCATGCTCTGTTTCTCTCTATCTCTCAAAAATAAACATTAAAAAAAACATAAATAAAAGCAGCAAGAGAAAGGAAAAGAGGTATACACAAGGGAAACTCCATAAGTCTATCAGCTGATTTTTCAACACAAACTTAGCAGGACATAAAGAAGTGGCATGACATATTCAAAGTGCTGAGAGAAAAAAATTAGCATCCAAGAATGTCCAGCAAGGGTATATTCAGAATAAAAGAAAAGATAAAAGAGTTTACCAGATGAACACAAGTTAGAGAAATTTATGACCACCAAACCATCTCTACAAGAAATGTTAAGGGGGACTCTTTGAGTGGAACTGAGAGACTCTAAACAGGAGTAAGAAAAGTAGGAAGCACAAAAGCAGCAAAATTAAGTGTATATAAAAATATGTCAAGGGATTCACAAAACAAAAGGATGTATACAGTATGACACCATATACTAAAATGTGGGGCAGACAGGAGTAAATATTGTGTTCAAACTTAAGTGGCCACTAACTTAATATAGACTACTATACTCATAAGATGTTATATACAAACCTGCTGGCAACCACATATTAAAAACCAGTAATAGTTATGCAAAAACCAAAGGTAAAGGAATCCAAGTATATCACTAAAAAATGCCAGCAAACTGTGAGAGAAGAAAACAACAAAGGAATAGAAAACAACTGCAAAAACAACCCTAAAGCAAGTAAAAAAAATGGATCTAAGTACATGCCTATCAATAATGAGTTTGAATGTAAATGAATGAACTAAGTGACTAAGTGCTCCAATAAAATGGTATAGGGTGATAAAATGGATCAAAAACCAGTACCTAATTATATGCTGCCTACAAGAGACTCATTTCAGACTGAAACACACCTGCCAATTCAAAGTAAAAGGATGGAAAAGCACTTATCATGCAAGTGAAAAAAAAGTTGGAGTGTATATATATTTATATACATATATATATATATATATGACAAAATATACTTCAAATCAAAGACCTTAACAAGAGATAAAGAAGTACAATATATAACCATTAAGGGGACTATTCAACAAGAAGATATAACAATTGCAAATATTTATATAGCCAACATGGAGGCACTTGACTACACAAAGCAGCTACACACAAACAAACATAAAGAAGTAATTGACAGTAATACAATAATAGTATGGGGCTTTAACACTCCACTTACAACAACGGATATATCATCCAAACAAAAAATCAACTAGGAAAAGATGGCTTTGAATAGTACATGGGACCAGATGGATCTAACATATATATTCAGAATATTCCATACTAAAGCAGCAGAATACACTGTTTTCATGTACACATGGTACACTCTCCAGAATAGATAACCTATTAGGCCACAAAACAAGCCTCAGCAATTTAAAAAGGAGCAAATTTATTCCATGCATCTTTTTTAACCACAATGCTATGAAACTAGAAGTCACACTCAAGAAAAATTCTCGAAAGCACAAATACATAATATTAAATATTAAATAACATGCTACTAAATAATAATTGAGTCAACCAAGAATCAAAAAGGAAATTAAAAAAATACATGGAGACAAATGAAAATGAAAACACAATTGTCCAAAATCTTTCAGATCCATCAAAATACATTCCAAGAAGGAAGTTTATAGTAATACAGGCCTACTTTAAGAAACAAGAAAAATCTCAAATAAACAACCTAACCTAATCTAAAGGAGTTAGAAAAAGAAGAGCAAACAAAACTCAGAATCAGTAGAAAGAAGGAAATAAAAAACATTAAAGCAGAAATAAAGACCACAGAAATTAAAACAAAATAAAATATTAGAACAGATCAATGAAACCAGGAGCTGATTCTTTGAGAGGATCAATAAAATTGATAAGCCTTTATGTGGCCTGGGTGGCTCAGTTGGTTAAGTGTCTGACTTTGGCTCAGGTCATAATCTCATGATTGGTGGGTTCAAGCCCCATGTTGAGCTCTGTGCTGACAGCTAGCTAAGAGCCTGGGGCTTGTCTTTGGATTCTCTGTCTCCCTCTCTCTCTCTGACCCTCCCCTGCTCACACTGTCTCTATCTGTCTCAAAAATAAAAATAAAAACATTAAAAAATAAAATAAATAAAATTTATAAGCCTTTAGAAACACTCATGAAGGGGGTGGTGGAAGGGGCACTCAAATAAACAACATCAAAAATGAAAGAGGAGAAATAATAATTGACACCATAAAAATACAAAGGATTATAAGAGAATATTATGAAAAATTGCATACTGTCAAATTGGACAACCTAGAAGAAATAGATAAATTCATAGAAACATATAACCTGCCAAAACTCAATCATGAAGAAATAGAATATTTGAACAGACTTATTACCAGCAATTAAATTAATCAACAACCAAAAACAACAACAAAATCCAGAAACAGATGACTTCACAGGTGAATTCTATAAAGCATTTAAAGACTTAATACCTATTCTTCTCAAATTACTCCAAAAACTAGAAGAGTAAGGAAAATTTCCAAATTCATTCTATAAGGCCAAAAACAGATCATCCTGATACCAAAACCAGATGAAGACACCACCAAAAAAGAGAACTACAGACCCATATATGTCTCAGATGAACATAGATACTAAACCCTTCAACAAATATTAGCAAACTGAATGCAAAAAAATACATATAAAAATCATTCACCATGATCAAGTGAACTGTATTCCTGGGAAGCAAAGGTGGTTGAATATTAGCAAATCAATCAAATGCTTTATCAGATCAACAAAAGAAATGATAAACATCATCTGATCATTTCAACAGATACAGAAAAAGCATCTCACAAAGTACAACACACATTCCTGGTAAAATTGTTTGTAAGTTAGTTTAGAGGAAATATACCTCAATATAATAAAGGCCAATATGAAATATCCAGCTAACATCATACTCAAAGGGGAAAAAAAATGAGAGCTTCTCACTTAAGATCAGGAACAAGACAAGGAGGTCCATGCTAACCACTTTTATTCAAAATAGTACTGAAAGTCTTAGCATCAGCAATAAGACAATAAAAGTAAATAAAAGTCACCCAAATTTGTAAGGAAGAAGTAAATTTCTCTATTTGCAGATGTCATAATACTATATAGAGAAAACTGCAAAAAATTACTAGAATTGATAAAAGAAGTCAGTGAGGTTGCAAGATACAAAATCATATACAAAAATACATTGTTATTTCCATACAATAAAAATGAAGAAATAGAAATTAAGGAATCAATCCTACCCACAAATGCACCAAAATAATAAAGTATATAGGAATAAACTTAACCAAGGAGGTGAAAGACCTGTACTCTAAAAACTATACAACATTTATGGAAAAAACTGAAGATGGCACAAATGAATGAAAAGATATTCCATGTTCATGGATTGGAAGAAGAAATACTGTTAAATTTCTATACTATCCAAAGCAATCTACATATTTAATATAATCCCTATCAAAATGTCAGCATTTTTCACAGAATGGAACAAACAATCCTAATATGTGTAAGGAACCATAAAAGATCCTATATAGTCAAAACAATCTTGAAAAAGAACAAAACTGGAGGTATCACAATCCCAGATTTCAAGAAATGCTACAAAGCTGTAGTAATCAAAACAGTATGTATGGGCACAAAAATAGATGCACAGAACAGAAATAAGAACCCAGAAATAAACCCATGATTACATGGTCAATTAGCATTTGCAAAGTAGCAAGAATACAGAATGAGAAAAAGACAGTGTCTTCAACAAACGGTGCTAGGGAAACTGGACAGTCACATCCAAAAGAATAAAATATGGTCACTTTCTTACACTATACACAATAATAAACTCAAAATGGATTAAAGACCTAAATGTGAGTCTTGAAATCATACAAATCCTAGAAAAGTACACAGGTAGTAATTTCTATGACACTGGCCACACCAATATTTTTTTTAGACAGGTCTCCTGAGGCAAGGAAAACAAAAGCAGAATAGACTGATAAGACTGTATCAAAATAAAAAGCCTGTGCACAGCAAATGAAGCAATCAACAAAACTAAAAGACAATGTACTGAATAGAAGATACTTGCAAATGATATATCCAATAAAGGGTTAGTATCCAAAATATATTAAAAACTTACATAATGTAACACCCCCAAAACCAAATAATCCAACTAAAAATGGACAGAAGACATGAACAGACATCTCTCTAAAGAATACATCTAAATGGTCAACAGACACATTAAAAGATAAGACTATTGCTAACCTTCTAATTGCTGTATAAGTCTAATTACATGAAATAGAAGTTGGGGTTTTGATTTTTTTCTTTGCTTTTCTGTTTGGAGTGTCATTGTAACTACTGTATTGTAAATGATGGAAAATAAATGCATATGTTAAAAAAAAAGATAAGACTATTGAATACTGAAAACGAACCAAGGGCTGAAGGTGGGGAAGGGGAGAAGGGGGTGATGGTCATGAAGGGGGGCACTTGTGGGGAAGAGCACTGGGTGTTATATGGAAACCAATTTGACAATAAACTATTTTTAAAAAGATGACCAATATCACTCATTCGGAATATGCAAATCAAAGTCACTATGAAATATCATCCCAAACCTATCAGAATGGTTAAAAATAAACAAACAAAAGCAAAGCAAAGCAAAACAAACAAAAAAAATTTTCAAGAAATAAAAAGCATTGGTGATGATATGGAGGAAAAGGAACCTCTGTGCATTGTTGGTAGGATTGCAAACTGGTGCAGCCAATGCAGAAAACAGCAAGGAGGCTTCTAAAAAAAATTAAAAATAGGATTACCACATAATCCAGTAATTCCACTACTAGTACTTACCCAAAGAATACAAAAACACTATTCAAAAAGATATACACATTTATGTTTATTGCAGCATTATTTACAATAGCCATGTTATGGAAGCAGCCAAATTGTCCATCGATAGATGAATGGATAAAGACACACACACACACACACACACACACACACACACTGGAATATTATTGTCATAAAAAAGAATAAAATCTCACCATTTGCAACAACAGAGATGGATTAGAGAATATAATGCTAAGTGATATAAGTCAGAGAAAGACAAATTACATATGATTTAAATCATACATAATTTAAGAAACAAATGAACAAAGAAAAAAAGAGACAAATCAAATAAACAGACTCTAAACTATATAGAAAAAAAGGACAGTTACCAGATGGGAATGTGCACTTTGGGATACCTATGTGGTTCAGAATGAACCCTTGAGTTGCTAGTCTTATTTACTTGGTGGTTCTCTATTCTTCACAATTACTAGTTAGATCTAAGTGAACTAAGGAGTTTCTCTCTGAAATTTGGAATTGCAAGACCATTATTAGCTTCTCCTCAGTATTGCTACATCTTAATACGTGAAATAAGACATGGCTGCCCAATGTCTATATATCCATGTGAGCTAAATAGTAAAGAAACTTAATCCAAAAAGAAGTAAAATTTGTGAAATCTAATACAGAGAAAAAGGAGACCTAATACACAGAAATAATACTCCAGATTTTTACTCTCTATGAAGCTGGCTTTCAATTCTGCTCTTAGGTTTTGTCAGATACCTCTTGAGCCATATATAAATATTATGCCTGATTAAAAAGACATACAACTGAAATATTTTGTGTTTAATATTCCAAAGTCTCACTACTTCATGATAAATAAGGTAAGATTCTTACATTACTATGAAAATATTTCATGTTTATCTTATTTCATAAATCATAAACCTGTTTGATTTGAAACTTAAAGTTCAAAGAAATTGACCCAATGCATACTCAGAAATAGTCATAAGATCTTTCTTGTCTCATAAATTATTTACACTAAAATTAAAAAAATAATTTTATAATAACAGCATAGATATAACTTTCAGTATTGTGTCCCGACTTCAAGCAATTATTAAGTATGATTTGAAGAATACAAAATGCATAAAATTCAACAAATTCTCCCATATACTACAATGCATTAGTCCTAAACTTCTCTTCTTACTTAAGTGTAAACTCTAAGGGACTCCTTCAAGTAAACGTAAGTGGAAAAAATGGAGTTTCTAATTTAAAAACCTTAAGGTCATTCCGGTAAATTTAAGAAGCAGAGGAGGGAAGAGGTGATCTTATTGAGAAAACAAAGGAGGTAAAATTATTTCCTTCTATGAAAGTCTCTTTTTTCTTTTCCATTTATAAGAGGTATGACCTTAAGCGATAAGTATAATCAGAGTATACATATGAAAAAAGAAGCCTGATGAATAGTCTAGTCTGTACTGTAGTTTAGGTATTAAACTACAGGGGCAAAATGAATTTTTCAAAACATGAATATAAAGATTTTAGACCAGATGACTTAACCAGCATTCTTGCAACAAATATTTGATTATATGCTAGACTAGATAGGTGAAAAATATGTTAGAAATGATAAATGCCATGAATAAATAGAAAATAGAAAATGGCAAGTTTTGTTTTATTTTAGAGGAGATGGGACTCAGTCAGGGTCATATACCGAGAGTTATTAGAAAATATCTTTTTATTTGGCAATATGCAAGCTAAGATACTACAAAGGTGAAAGAATGCACATAAAAGCAGGTAATAAAATAATGATTAGACGGGGGTGAATTGTGAGAAAGAATGGAAGAGATACATTTAGAAAGGACGTGATATAATAGATGACTTTGAGGGTGAATAAAAATTTAGTATTTTAACATCTTTGAGAGACTGTAGTGATGATCCAGATTGCACTGTGATATTTTGATTAGATTTGAATCTTGTTTCTTTTGAATGTGAACATATTTGAACCTAATCACAAGTTGGCCCAGCTTTATTTGGGCTACATAATGATCTTTTCAAAATAAATTTTGGCAGATTATAGACTTCTGCATGCCTACCGTTATTCATATTCCCCTGTATTTTAATTGTATCGATTTTTTTATTTGTCTGTTAATATAGAGGGCTTTATACTTGTAATAATTAAACTTCATCTTGAGAGATGGTAAGTATGTAACTTCAGCTCATCAAATTCCTTTTTTTTCATATCCTGTGCAAATTCAGTAACATAAAATCTATATTATTTCTCCCTAAAACAATTAATGAAAATTTCAATAGATCAGGTCATATACATATGTTTCTATCAAAACTCACTTTCAGAGTGAAATGAATCAGTTAACTAGTAAACTACTTCAAATATTATCAATGTCACTCAACTCATTTTTCCATCTTACTCACAAGAGGATTATGGAAGGCTTTACCCAATGAGAACTGAATTCTGAATATGCTTTTAACGAGGGAAGTTTGAAAAACTATTTATACTGAATCCATGATGGCTCCACATGAACAGTGATTCTTTTTGCTTTAAATGTTCTAAAAAGACTACATCTCCAAATACTTCCTAGCAATGGGTCCAAGCTAATGGTCTATATTTTAATCAATCAAAAGCATATTACCTCTTTCCTAACCTAATTTACATTCCTCAATTTCCCAGGACTTAGTAAATTTGAGTGATTTAATAATCTCCTCTATAAGACTGCATCATAAAAACAAGACAGGGTTTATTCAATATTTATTTGAAGCAGTTTAAAGCTAACTTAAAACTCTAGCTGTCTTAGGCATCATTTCCATATTACCCTCACTAGTATTGCCTGTTTCCATCTGAAAATCTCTTTGACAGAAAATAGAACAAAATACTAAAGGCATATGACTAAAAAGTAAAATATCTAACATTAACAAATATAAGTAGAATAGATCTGAGAGTATAAATTGAGGTCATACTGATTACAAAATTACTCTAAAAGGACTACCTATACTTTATATTCTTTACTATCTTTACTATCCTATAATATTCTTTATTGGTAAAGTAATATTAGTGTTAGTATCACTAATAAAGTATTAGTAAAGTACTATTATTTACTATCCTATAATATACTATGGGAAGCAAAGTTAGAGTGATCTATCAAGCTATGAATAATGGTTAATTCTCAGTGCATGGAGAGGTAGCTAACAAAATGTCTGATCACAGAGATTATTTTCTGGTAACACAGGATTTGTGAAATTATTATTTTCTTGATATTCTGTGGGATAATTAAAGAGCTAACATATATATTGTGTGTCATAAAAGACTTTATGATTGATATATAATTGTTTGTGACTATAATTAATGCAGAACAAATATAATCCAAAACATTGTGGTTAATGACATCTTACATTATATAAGACTTGATGCATCCAAAAAATCTACTTTAAAAAATAAAAATCTGTATTTTGAATGTTCTTCAAGTTAGCACAAGCATTTTTAAATAGCATCTTTATGGTGGAAAGTCACTTGTATATGAAATAGAACAGGTGTTTCCCCCAGAGCTGTCCTTGCCCTGGGCTTCTCACATAATTGCTGTACTCTTCCCAATCATGCATCCCTGCACTTGTAGTTCAACAGATAACACAGGCTGCTGGAAAAAGTCGAGTGGTGATGAAAAAAATAGGGCCTGAGAGCTACCTGAAACTCCACAGTCATGTGAAGATCACAGTTCTAAAATGTCTTAGTACATCTTTGATCTTTAAATAGGCACATTTAAGTTGTGTCTTCATGGGGCTAAAAGACTGACTATCTTGGCCAAATTGGGAATGTTTTGCACCAATTATTTTTGAAACTTAGCTGAGCCTCTGCTGCACAGATAAGGTTGGCTAATATCACTGTTTTGTGTTTTTTGTTTGTTTGGGTTTTTTTTAATGCTCTATAGACACTGCCAGGAAGCACTCTAGTTTCATATTTTGCATCTATTTTTTATTGTTTTTGTTATTTTTTCTTAAAGTATATCTTATTTACAATTACTGCAAAGATTTTATTTCAATGAACTAAATTGTATTTAACTGATGATTTTTACTCTCCTTGAAAAAAGGAAATAAATATATAACTCCTTTTGAAAACTTCACCTTGTGATAAATAGAAGTTAAATGATTCAAAAGGTTTCTGCTTACCAAAATACTTCTAGGTTTAGACTTCTGCAGGTAAATGAAAAGGGAAATATTAGTCAAGGTACTTTTTCCAAAAAGTTTTGAATAGAAACATTGTTAGCTTCTTCCTTACCCCATCATAAAAAGATCAAAGAATTTCTGAAGCTAAGAATAATGCAACTCACATTTAAGATAACTACTGGTCAGAGATAGCCTGAAATCCATCTCTAGAGTCTGGAAAATGCTCTATTGTGCTTGTACCCAAGGACAGTGATCTGCTTTCATCATATTGGCAGAAAATCAGTGAGGAGATTAAAGTATGACTATTACAAAAATAGTTCTGCTTTTAACAGTACATTTTATATATTTTATGTAATTTACAAATATATAAAGTTTGAATAATATGGTAATTTAATCCTCAAAGGAGATAAACACACAAACCCAAATCTTTTAGAGTTCCTTATATCCATCAGAAACTTCATATTCCTTTCCTAAATGCAACTTAATCATTTAATTGATTTCATTTAAAAATAAAACTTTTTATCAAATTAAACATCTATTGTATATAATTTAGCAATCACTGATACATAAAAAGAAGTAAAAATCTCCCATAAATCCCTAACTTCACCATCCACAAATAAATAACACTGTGGTATGGATTTTGAGCTGCCTCTCAGTATTTATACATATAATGCATAATATTTTTAATAATGTATATTATTATACTTTAAACTTAAAATTTTATATCATAAAAACTATATCATGAATACTGCTCCATGGCATCATATATTATTTTACAATATTATTTTAATTGCAGACTTTTAATATACTTTATAAAGCAGCGGTAACTAACCATTTGAACTTTATTTCAACATTTGAATACAACTTCTTATCTGGAAATTAAATCCACAAGATGATGTTATAAGGAGATGATAAAAAGTGAAGCAGTTAGATTTTAATAAATATCATTGTTTCCTAACTGCTTTCTAAACATATTATAGTGGTTTATTTAACAAATATTTTTAAAAGACAATCTTACAAGCACTAAGGGCATTTACTTTTCATTATGAATATATAATCCTTTTGATATTATGTAAGGAGCTTAGAGGTAAAAAAAACAAATGTTCTGTAAATGGAAAATAGCATGGTTAACTCAAAAAATACAGAAAGAAAGAAAGAAATTCATCCTGTTTTTATTTATTGTATCCATAGAAACTTAATCTGATATCATCCCTAAAGTACATAAATCTGTTTTAAATAGCTAATTATAGCACCATCTGATATCCTGAGAAGCTCAAACTCTCCAGTGAAAAACTGTCATCCAGGAATCTTAAAGTTCAATGAAGGCAGTCTCCTGCCTTTTCCTATGGGTTTATATCTTCCTTCCTCACAGTTGTGGAGAGTTGTCAGCAATTTGGACATCATTAATACTTTCTCCAGGTTTAGAACTCACAGGCTCACTCGATTTACATCTTCTTGTTACTTCTACATTGTCTTCTTCAGAAGTTCCTTTGGAATTCAGCTCCATGGATAGACTCCAATCCATTATCTCCTATCCTTTCACCCTCTGGCTCCCTGTCTTTCTCTCTGTTTCTGTCTCTCTTTGTTCTGTCCATGTCTCTCCTATATGGTTTATTTGGGTCACAGGTAAAAGTACCTTCCTTAGTGTTTCTGTCCATCCATCTCTTAGGTTCAACTTATTTTAGGCCCATGTGACATTCAAACTAGATGTGTTTATCAAAGTTCATCTTCACTTGGTATCCTAGGTCACACTTCTTTTATTGCTTAAAACACACACACACACACACACACACACACACACACTAGAATGAATGACCCTACCAGTCTCCCTTTTCCACAACTAATTTTTCTACGTTAACTTTTGCTATAAACTCTAGTGTATAATGAATGCTTTAACATTCTTAGATTTTATTTGTGGCCTGCATGTGTGTGAATTTGACCTCTGTTTCTAATTTTAAATGGCTGGAATACAGAGATTAAATCTATTTTACTGTTTGCATATAGAAACTAAAGGATAGATAAAAATAATGTTTAAAGTACAGAAATATTTTTGTCTTCCTGTCACCACTAGCTCACTCTACATCTATAATCATGACAACTGAAATATTAATTTAGTCATGATTTTGAATTCTTATATCAAAAATTCTCATAGGAAAATATATTATAATCTAGATAAACAGCTATCAAAGAATATTTTACCTTTTCCACAAGGCTGGAAACAAAAGGCTATCAGTTATTCAATGTCTATCTTTTGATCACATCTCTTTATTCCTTCTAGAGATCCCCACAGGCTTCTGCAAGGGCAGGCAGCCAGGGAGGCTTTCTGTTCTTTGGGTTGGATGCAAGGCAAGATCATTAACAGGATGCAGACAAAAAAGAAGCAGTAGATTTGTAAGAAAGAAAGGGGAGTCATTTCCTTCTCCTTCATGTCAGATCCAGGCCTTGGCTATCTGACCACAGTACACATTATCTAGACCATTTATCATATAATATAGAAGCTGGTGTAGGAATGTAGGCTCTGAGTCCAACTGGACCAAATGAGTTACTGACTCTTCATGAACTTAATCATATCACTGAACCTCTCTGTGGTTCAGTTAGGGCTCTGAAGATTTGGAATAGTAACAGTGCCCACTTATTAGCATTGTTTTAAGAAGAAAAAGGGTATGAAATACGTACAATAGAAAGTGCTCAATGAATGTCTGTATCATTTGGCAATTTCAAGTTAGAGAACATTTCTCTTAGGCACCTGAATATGTAAACACCAAATACTGGCATAGAGATGATTTTCTATTCCCTTCCTTGCCTTAGTTGCCTCTTAGTGATCTAAATGTCATCAAATTGTTTTATTTTTTTCAGTTGTAAAAGAGAAACTTTTGTCAAATCTTTATAAGTCTTTAAATAATATCATTCAACAATATTTTGCTAACTGCTCATCTTGCTCAATTTGAATGTTTTTCCAATGTCAACTAGCCTTACACCTTTTTTCTCCCTGGTAAATTCTAATTTTACTGGCAATATGGTGACACAAGACCAAATAAATTGAAATGTACCCCTCCCTGTTGTAGTAGGACCCATATTTGCAGTTATACTTGCCATCTCTCACTGTGTATCATAATCACCTAGTGAGACTGTAAAAGTCCTTCTGCCCTAACCCAATCAGAATTTTTAGGGGTAGAGTATGGATTGTGATTTGTTTTCATTTCCAAAGGTTATCCAAATGTGCAGCCAGAGTTGAGAGCGTGTGATGAAGGGAGCATTGAAAAGACTGCCTCTCCTTTTAAGGAGGGAGTCAAAAAAGTTTAGCATTAATTATGCAAAAGTTTTGCATTTACCAAGATACATACTGGGATATTGAAGAAACAGAAGAGTCAGGATGACTTTAAAAGAAAACAGCCCAAAAGAAAACCTCTTAGGTTATTAGAAATTTTAAAATATTAATACAGTGCTCTCAACTTACTTCATCCATAAAGCAACTAAAGTAGAAATAATAAAACAGTCTTTCAATTCAATACAAAAACCTGCTACAGAGCAACTTCCAGCTTAATTCTCTTTCAGGTTTTGTGCTGCATTTGGTACAGGCTTCAACCATACATGTTGTAACTGCAGTGTGATTGGTGTAGCTTGGTGTACCACTGCACATCATAAATAATGGAAAAAGAACAAATTGACTTTATAGATAACATAATTACCTACTTTAGGATCAATTAAAGCAGTAAAGATGTTAAATTTACCTGATGTTCCCATTAATTTGGTACATGGTCCCAAACAACTAAATGCCACTGTACAAAAACATTCAATTTACCATATGTTGCAATTCTAATGTAATTGCCATTGATCACTAAGTCACATTCTCTTTGTTAGATGATTAACAAGTGAAGTAGCACTCTATTACTAACCAATCACCACCAGTTATGTACAGTATAAAGCGAGAGGCAATGCTTATATATTACCAAATGAAAACATATGACAAACTATTTACTCAGCTGATAGTGACTACAAAGTGCATCTCAAAATTGATTCATTTTTCTACTAATTTTTTTGTTTATGTCAATAATTCTTTATTCTTCTGGGGCGCCTGGGTGGCTCAGTCATTTAAGCACCTGGCTTCCGGCTTTGGCTCAGGTCTTGATCTCATGGTTCATGAGTTCAAGCCCCGCATCGGGCTCTGTGCTGACAGCTAGCTCAGAGCCTGGAGCCTGCTTCGGATTCTATGTCTCCCTCTCTCTCTGACCCTCCCCTGCTCATGCTGTCTCTCTTTGTCTCTCAAAAATAAATTTAAAAAACATTAAATTTTTTTTGAGAGAAAAAAGAATTCTTTATTCTTATTCTTTTATTTGGTGGAAAACTAGATGATATTTCTTTGAATTTTAAGAACCCATTCTCAGTACAAATTTACAAGATATCAGACATCTTCTTAGAAAAATATTTCATGTCACAGCAATAATAGAATGATGCAACTTGTCACAAACTAAATGGGCCTCTATTGCATCAAATATACACAGAGTGCTAACATGTAGCTAAGCCAATTAATGGACATGCTTCAATATTTGAAATGTATCATTCCCTCCAACTCCCATGCTTCTAAAAGCAGTTAATCTATGATCAGTTAGTACATTTTATAAAGCAAAAACTAAAACTTCAGTTGTGCTAATACTGAATGTACCCTTCACCAGAAGATCTTTATCCCAGATTGCTGCCATCTACATGAAGCTAGTTGAGGAAGACAACCCATAAGTGCTAGCGAGGAAAGGGTAATTGGCAACAGAGTGTGCAAGTGATCAGATACCTTTTGAGCAAGTTCATTCTTTATGTGCTCAACTGAGAACTCTGCAGCTCTATGTTATTATCAGGTGAGGGAGCCAAAGAGGCCTGCATTAGGCCCACTGGCTTCACTGAATCACCCTGTTAAGGTAACATCAACTAGCAAAAAAGAATCTCTGACTTAACCTCTGTTCTGCAGCATTATAAAAGAGACAGTGTTGGATTTTAAAAGGTAAAAAAAGAAGATAAATCTAGCAAGCTGTTCACCTAGCATCTAACAGAATGATAGGACCTTTGTGGGGTCACTGATCCCAGAGCCTGTCCCTAGCTTTAGAGGCAATGAAATTCAGTTTAGTCAGTTCACCCGAGGATGACTCAATCTCTAAATTCCTTGATTATATGTGAGTCTTCAATCTCAAATTCCTGCACTGTGATAACCCTAGTCTAGATCCCTGTATCTTTGGTTTAAATTATTGCAATAATTTGATCATTCCAACAAGTCTCTTTGTTTTATGCATGTCTCCCTCTCATCTATTTTATACCCTATAATCAGAATGAATAATCTGAAGTTCAAATTCAGTGATTGCATTTGACTGGTTAATGATGTATAATCCCTAATTTGCCTTTAGATAAGGGCCAAAAATATGATTAAAGTTTAGAGAGCCCTCCTGTCCAATTTGTCTTACCACTTCCCTAATTACCCTGATTGATTAGATATGCAAAACCTTTTTCTGTCCTACAGGCACACCGTGTTCTACAGTGTGTGGGCCCTCACAAGTGTCCCCTTGTCCTTGTCCTGCCATCTTATCGATAATTCTATAACTCCTACTAATCTTTCTTCTTACTGGTTATTTCTTCAGGGAAACGACTTTGCCATGATCTTCTATGTAATTCTCCTTGCTCCTTCTATGTGGTTCTATAGCTCCTTGTAGTCCCTATTTCAAAACATTTTTCCACTTTCTAACAGTGATATGTTTGCATATTTATCTCTATCAATAATTGTAAGCTCTTGGATAAAAAAAATTGTAAGTCCTTGGAGGATTGTGTTCTCAGTATCATATCCCTAGAACCCAGAGCAGCATATAGTACATAGTAACCATTCAAAAGATGTTTGTTGAAACCACAAATAAATGAGTAAACAAAATGTATTTGATAAGTCAAAATACATCAAAGACTCAAGTTCAATTTTTTTTGAAAACTTAATACATTTTATAAAACTGAAACTCAAGTTCAAGTTATGTTCTGTAAAACATTTGTATATAGGGGTGTGGTTGGCTCAGTCAGTTGAGTGTATGACTCTTGATTTTGGCTCAGTTCATGATCTCATGGTTCATGAGATTGAGCCCCATGCTGGGCTCCATGCTAATGGCACAGAGCCTGCTTGGGATTCTTTCTCTCCCTCTCTCTCCACCCCTTCACCTGCTTGTGCTCTCTCAAAATAAAATAAACATTTTAAAAATATAAAACATTTGTATATATTTATAGGACAGATAATTCTGCACCAACAAGATAAAATATTTTTTCTAGTGAATTTTTAAATAGAAAATATATTTTACCAAAAGAGAACACCGAATATATGCTCTTATATTCTGCATTTTGTGCCTAATATATAGTACTGATTTTTATTTTAACCAAATATTATTGAAAAATAACATAATTAATGGGCACATGATATACTAACATATGGAAATGACAAACATTATTTTACTTTTTGTTTGTTAGATAAAATTTAGGTAACTGGGGTGCCTGGGTGGTTTAGTTACTTAAGCCTCCAACTCTTGATATCAGCTCAGGTTGTCATATCACAGTCATGAGATTGAGCCCCGTGTTGGGCTATATGTTGACCAAGGAGCCTGCTGTGGATTCTCTCTCTCCCTTTCTCTCTGCTTCTCCCCTTCTCATGCATGTGCGTGTTCTCTCTCAAAATAAACTTCAAAATATAAAAAAATACAATTTACATTACTTATAATTTTGAACTATTATATTGTCTGGATATTCATTTATTGTTTTACTATACAGTAATTTCAAGATAATTTAAGCTTTTCTGGAAGATGCAATTACAATATTGTGATACAGACTATAAGTTTGGTCAAAAATTATTGAGATTTCTAAAACTATTCTTATACCTCTTGGCTAAGAATTTGTTCAAGTCTCTTTGTGATTTTTAAAATAGCTTCTTTGATTCCATTCATAGTGAGTGTCTTACTATTTCTGTTTCCCTATGTGAGTTCCTATAATTTCTAATGTATTGCTTCTAATCTGCTGGAGGTTTAAAAGCTAGATCACTGGGCTTGACAGAACTACATATAAACATAAATAAATTATCTGCTTGGAAAACTTTAAGCTTTTACACATTATTTAAGCTTTTACACATTATTTTATACAGATATATATAGATATACTCATAGACACATATTATAGAAGTACATATTTTCAGGGGCATTGCATTAGGTGTATTACTAAGCACTAAATCTGAGCTGACTAGAAAAGTTTACAATAGTCATTTAGATTTACATCTATTATAATGCACATTTTAGAGATACAGGCTACTAAAAATAACTTCCGAGGGTCATTTCAAGAAGATTCAATAATTTCCCAATGATTAAGTTTTTGTTTTTCAAAAGGGCATGCATTATTTCACACCTACTGTTGTCTAATTTAGAAAATTAAGTTTGACGTTACTTTACAGAATCTAAAAGTTATTCAAAATCAAATTAATCAAATTAGATAAAGTGAGTAGTATTTAAGCCATTTATGAAATCACCATGTCAGTATAGGACCTTGTGGCTCTCAAGAAATCATGTATGAAATCTGCATCTTATTTTTAACATATAAAGTCCCCTAGCCTTTAGTAATGACTAAAGAAAGAAATTTCAGATAAGTTATGTTTCTGAAAACATCCTTATGCAGTTATCGTTCATGGGAACACAACCCACCTTATATCTGTCCAATTAATCTGCTGTGACATATAGCAAATACCTGAATGAATGGGCAAATGGTGCATCTTTAATAAGTGCCAAAAAAAGGTTCCATCCTACCAAAACATTGAACTTTGTTTTCATAAAGATCTGAAAGGAGAAATATCACTTCATTGTTCTTAACTTCTATTATCACAAAAATGCTTGCATTTAATTTTAGATCAGGATACCTCAGATGAATATACAGATGCTTTGTGTGCCTTTGCTGCCCCCTTAAGACAAATAAACAAATAAAAAGCCAGTAAAAACCTACAATATCCTGATTTGGTTTCTTCAGAAATCTGTTCTTATCTCTCTCTCTTACACACACACACACACACACACACACACACACACAGAGTGGGGGAATTGATTTAAGATTATTGGACAATTAAATCAGTGCTATGTTTGAATCTTCTTCATAATCAAAGAAAACATTACGTTGTTTACCAGTAGGAGAAAGCCATGTATTTTTTAAGTTCTATCAAGTCTGAGTTCAGTACCTTTCTTTGTTAGCACATTTTTATGATTTTTCTTGAAGTAGGTAATTGAGGAAAATAGCTTTTTTTCATTTTATGCCTTAATTATAACAATTGAACTCGACTTTAATCTATAAGCCTTAGCCATCTAAATAAAATTATATGGCTCATAAGTATTTTCAAAAGTATTATTTGAGTAAAATAAACATCATATTTAAGATGATGAATGAAAAAGTAAATTTTAAATTAAAAGATACAATTATGCTAACTGCTTATAAATTTTGAAAGCAGACAGATCATAATGTGATGTTTGCTATTGGCTTTATTTCTAATTCAACAGACATTAGAACTAATTCTGGCTACAATTTATCCTTTAAACAAGGTTTTCTGTCTGGAGGGCATTAATTTTTAATGAGAGCAATATTTAGTTTTATTTAAAAGAAATCAACAAATTTTAGTCAATAAACACTGAGCAAAGCATTAGAGCCAAGACTGAGTTACTATATGGCATCCCTGCATTTATCAAAAACATGAAGCAATTATGAAGAGAGGCAATCTGCAAATACTAATAAAAGATTCTGAAATTTTCTAGACTCTGTAATATACTACTATCATGTGGATACAATAAAAAGATTCAAGAGTCTCATTTTTCTTCCAGCTTCAAGAATTTAACCCATTATCAATCTCAATGGGAATACTCAATGGGCATCAATATCCTGTTTTATTTATTTATTTATTATTTTTTTTAATGTAACACGATTTATTTTTTTAACATATGCAATTATTTTCCGTCATTTACAATACAGTAGTTACAATGACATTCCAAACAGAAAAGCAAAGTAAAAAATCAAAACCCCCACTTCTATTTCATGTAATTAGACATACAGAAATTAGAAGGTTAAGTAACAACTAGTTAATCACCTAATTTCACAGCTATCTGAAGTGGCAATCGTTATATAGCAGCTTATCTATGATACATTCAAGATACATGATACAATTTATTACTTGCCCATAAGCTAAAACTCAGCCTGCTTAATACCTTTCCTTAAATTCCAACTTATTTTGATTATGTAGAGGAAATATTAGATGTTAGATTGAGGAAATACTAATATTTTTAAAGTATTTGCTTGAAATATGTAGTGTGTTATGTTTAGGACTAAATAAGATGTTGTATAAACATATGCTTTGGTTTTTATTCCAACTGCTAGATTCAACATAAAGGCTACCATATCTTATGTATGACAAAAATTTCCTCTGTCCTTTTTGTTTTATTATCCAAACAATTCTACCACAAATACAAGAATATAAGTTATTCATATCTATTCCTTGAGCAGAAAGATTCTTAAAATAATTTGCTTTACAATTCCATATTGAAAACAAATAGAGTGACTTACAAAGAAAGGGAAGTATCTGTGTGTGCCTGTATGTGTGCGTGTGTGTGTGTATTTGTGAACGTACGTGTATGTCTCAAGCAGTCTCAAGAGTGGTGTGGAAATCCTCAGAATGGAACATGTCAACCTGAAGGAAGACCCTTTCACTCAAAAGAGGGAATAGAAGTAAAAGGTGCTAGAAGGACAGGACAAGCCTGATTCATACTGGTCATAGGGGTTGATGGTAGAAATAAAACCAACTTGAATTATATTTGTCCTAGATTTTCTGGCTTTTAGGTTCAATTCCTGTGGTGAAACCACTATCTTCTTACTGCTCCCATTGCCTCCCTCTTATCATATACGGAAGATTAAAAATGCTGTCAGAGCTGGGCATGACCAACAAACATAGGCAGGCTTTGAATGCAAGCAAAAAGCTTATCAATTTCCCCTTTGCATCTGCATCAAGGAGCAGAGAGCACTCAGATGTGTCAAGAGAGGCCTCACCTCACTGTGAATGAACTGACCAATTCGAGCAAGATGATTCCTAAGATGCTTTGCCAGATGTTCAGGGCATCTAGTGAGCTTTTCAGTTCTTCTATTAAGCTAGGACTCCTTAAAATGATCTGGTAGTTGCTTCAATAGACATTCTGCCTTCTACCAATACGACTTTAATTACTCAATTGTGAAACAAATGTGTTATCATATAAAAAATAGTACCTTTTGACCTACAATTATTTTTATGACTATTATAGTGTGTATTCAGGATTATAGAATATAAAGGCCATTTTAAAATTTATTTTCTCACTTATCATTACACAAATCATATGTAGAATAAATCAAAGTTATTATCATTGTTCAAATATTATGAAGAAAAATAGAAGCTTGTTAAAATGGAAATGTAAAGTATATTG
Organism: Suricata suricatta; assembly: GCF_006229205.1. Taxonomy (NCBI): domain Eukaryota; kingdom Metazoa; phylum Chordata; class Mammalia; order Carnivora; family Herpestidae; genus Suricata; species Suricata suricatta. The sequence goes on along the minus strand of NC_043705.1, from coordinate 76,663,472 downwards.
TAAATGTTCAAGCTGATAGTCTCTAGAGTAGAAACTGCCTCCCTCGGCTTTGACCACTGTATTTGTCAGATTAAGATAAGCTATGTTGTGGTAACAGGTAAACCCTCACATTTTAATGTAATTCAGTAACATGTGATTTTGTTTCTCCTTTCTTTTACATATTTATCATTAATCAGCTGCATGTTTTACACCTTGAGACCAAGAGCTATGGAATCATCTTATCTGCATTATTAAAAGAAACAAAAATGATGTAATAAATTAATGAATCCTAAATATCCTGTTCAGAATGACAAATATCTCTTCAGTTTATAATATACAGTCCTAACCCAGTCACACAGACAAAATTGTTATCACTAGAATGTGCTAAGCATTAACTTCACAGAGAAGGCACAACAACGTCACAAAGTCAACACGGCCAGACTTGGTATAAATAGGGTGGCTAAATGTAATTCTTCCACAGGGAAAACAGAAATACTTGATGATAATAATATAATCTTCCACGACCATCAAGGTGCCAAAATAACTAGGAGGTAATTCCTGACTAGTACATGTCAGCATAGTATCCTACATGTGAAGGACAAAAAAGAATTTGGGCAAGAGAACCCTTAAGTTCATGTCTCATTGCAAGCCTAACACAGAAATGTTTGATCTTGTAGGGAAATAAATCTAGTGTATCTATCTAGGGAGGAAGCTTGATATAATAAGTTCCAAAACTGTATTTTGGAATTCCCACTATTGTCTGTAATGATGTGTGCCTAATGCCTATTTTTTCTTTATTGTCCTTAATAAAGTCCTTCGGAAGTTTCAGAGGTCTTCTACTGAACAAAGAAGTTCTGTGTACTACTGGGACAGACAGTTAAAGCATGAGTTGAGTTGTATATACAGACAGTCTGCATGTTAATGACAGGGAAAGCAAGTGAAGCCCTCAAGGGAAGATAAAATTCAGAGTAAAAGAGGCAGTGCCACTTGTTCCTGCTACTTTATCTCTAGAAATACTCCTTTCAGCATTAAACATATGTAAATGAAAATTTTATTTTATTAATAGAGGCAGCATGCCCCTGTGTACTCTCAGTAATTGAAATTAACCCTATAAGCATGGGAAGGCATATAATTTTAGTCAGAGCAAAATATGAAATACATTTTTAAATTTACGTTTACAAAAAGTTAAGAAAAATGCATCTATATATGGGCTTTACAATATCCACTAGAAATTATAGGATTCTCATAACAGCTTCAATACTCCCTTCTTTGTATGTAAAACAATGACTGCCAGGGCATAGGATGGTATAATTTAAGTGGCCAAAATTAAAGAAGATTCAAATAGAAAGGTCTATTTTTGTTATCACACATTTTTTTTCCAGTTGGAACTAGAGTTTCCAACACTTCCAGGCTCAAGGTTTCTAGAAAATCTGACAATCGTTTTCATCAGGGCTGAATATTCTCTAGTGTTGGTGCTAAGAGAGCTTCCTCCGCACAGGTCTGTTCCACTTTCAGGGTCCTTCACGTTTTAATCCTCTTTTGATACAGTAGCTGAACAGAATGGATCTTATGAAAATGAAACCTGGGAAGGTCTTCGTATAACTCACACTGAGGAGTATAATTGAGCTTAGCTTTTCACACTGTTCTAATTATATGTATTCAGTGTTCTTGCTGCTTAGAAAGTGTGGAACTCTGAATTGAGGCTATTTTGCCAGAAAGATGGAAAATTCTTAGACACACGTATCATGATAAACAATTGTGCATACATACCTCTGTATTAGGCATTTCAAAGTACAGCTATGTGATATTTAAAACATATAGGCATTTGATATAGGTACTTGATACAGGTATCAATCAAATTTGAATTTTAATAACAGAATATGCAAATTTTGTCAAATGTAATCAAAGGCACTTAATTCCTAAACAATAAATTAAAATGGGTTCATTTCATATTTGTACTTTTATTCTTTTGCTAATCTGAGTGTGAGCTTATGGTTTTATTAAGAAATAAATGTCATGAAAGACAAAGTCTTATAATACGATTTGAAATTTCATACTGATGTTTGTGCTAGTGTTTTTAGCATAAAATGCTAATCAGTGTTGTACAGGAAAATATTAATTTCAAATTCATTTAGGAAAAAATCTGTGCTAAGTGAATATACTTCAAGTATATCTCAGAGCCTTGAATGGTTTTAATGTACATTATTCTTTCTATAAAAAGATAGTCTATGCAGTATTCCCAAATTCCTCAACCTCTGCCTTCAAGGATTTTTTTTCTATAAAACAATTTTTGGTACACATTATTCAGGAAATACACTGAGGTGACTCACATTTCATATCCATACCCAGAGATGACCCCTCAAAGCCAAATCTGGCTACACCTCTAGTGACAAGACAAAAAGTTTGTGAAATCACCTCTGCCCAGAGGTCTGGACTTCAACTAGGAAGGACTAAATTGGATACACGGCAGATAAAGGAAGTAATTCCAAATCTGTCTTCTTAACCAGCCTGTGTATTTCTCTAAAAGCTAATGTGAGTCTTCAGATTCAACCTAAAAATGAAGTTGTTCTTCAGTGTTTCCAGGATGGAACTGACCTTGCAATAACTTTAATGCACAGTCATTTCTCCCTTCCTTATATTTCTGCTATATCCATCTGTCCTCTACTTTGCTTACACATTTGGACTTATCATATGTAAAGCTGTATTCAAAATATTCCAATGCAATTAAGAGGGGATGCTGAGTTCACACAGTCTGACTCACAATCTTAGTTCTATCACTTAACAGCTTCATGATGGTAGATAAATTACCTAACCTCTCTAACCTCCATTTTCCCATCTGTGAAATGGATATCCCTTTTCCAATAGAAAAGATGAAGGTAGATGAAACAAAGTAACCAGAATGGCGCTTTCATAAATCTTGTGAAATAACACCTTTAGATAAAATGATATATGCCTAAACACTTAGATTCAATAGGACAGAATAAAGAAAGTTTCATAATGGAAATCTAGCTGAATAAAGACTTCCATTATTTATCTATTATAAAAGGCAAAATATTTTTCAGTTGTAAGCAAAATAAAACTCCAATTCAACTGGCTTAAGCCAAAAAATAAGTAATTTACTGGCTAATATAAATTATAATTCATGGGTAATTCGAATTTTAAGTACAAGTCTCAAACAAATTTGCCCATGTCCATCTCAGCTCTGATTTCTCAAAATAGGCAGCATTCTGTGCTTTGGTGGTCTACCCCTATCCTATTCCACTTCATCTAGCTCTAGTTTCAGGCTCTCATGCTCACATTTTTTTATGCTTTTTATTTATTTTTGAGAGACAAAGAGAGACAGTGTGAGCAGGGAGGGTCAGAGAGAGAGGGAGACACAGAATCCGAAGCAGGCTCCAGGCTCTGAGCTGTCAGCAGAGAGCCTGATGCGGGGCTCAAACCCATGAACTTTGAGATCTTGACCTGAGCCGAAGTCGGATGCTTAACCGACTCAGCCACCCAGGCGCCCCATCATGCTCAAATTAATAAACCATAAAATAAATTCCTTGAGAATATAGACCATCCATGTCCTAGATTCTCTTATTCTTATCAGGCCAAATGAGTTCACATTCTTATCAATGAAGAATTACTGACTACTTTAACCCTGGGTCTAATGCCCATCTCTGGAGTGACAAATATATTTAAATTCATATACAGAAAGAGACAAGAAACTGCTGTGGTGACCCCTAATGAGAAGGAAGACCACAGTGAAAACAACCTTCCCGATCTGGTCTGCCTCATGTTGCAGTTGCCTGCATGTAATACCTAAGAAGATGATAAAGAGAGTTAACCAGGGGGGCTTGGGTGGTTCAGTCTGTTAAGCATCTGACTCTTAATTTTGGCTCAAGTCATGATCTTGCGGTTTGGTGAGTTTGAGTCCTGCATCGGGCTCCGTGCTCACAGGGCAGAAGCTGCCTGGGATTCTGTCTCCCTCTCTCTGCCCCTCCCACCTGTCTGTGTCTGTCTCTCTCAAATAAATAAACTTAAAAAAAGAGAGAGAGAGTGAACCAATAGCCTATGGCTAATATATATTTCTCCAACTACTCAATTTTTTTGGCAAAAGTTCAGTTTATCTTCAAAATATTTAGCTGTTGCTTTTGGCATGATTACATATTTTTTCTAGATCAATTTTATTCTGTTCAATCTTTTAATTGCCTTGCATTGCTAAACTCATTAATAACTAAGATTGTGAAGGAAAACGTGCAGAATTATGTGTTATCAAGTACACCATATTTTAGTAGCAAACATATATAAATAAACCTCAAAGATAATTAATATTAAATTACCCTTTTGATATTATAGGGACAATACAATTCTAGGGAGTGTGGCTTCTCCATGATGAGAGAAATTACATTTTGTAATTACATGTTGTAATTTTGTTTTGTTATTTCAAATACATATGAAACAAAGACAATGAAAAAAAGTGGACATTCAGCAGATGCTGCATGTCTATTTATAAATACACTTGTGTATTAACCTAAGAAAACATATATAAAAGGTTTCAGTGTGTAACAACTGTGAGAGACAAAGTCCTAATACAATAATTTTATGAGTTATTAATGTTCTTCTGTTGCTATAATTAATAGAATTTTGTATGCATAAAGAACTGATATCTATTTAAAATTATAGGATGTTAATTTAAATATCCTATGGCTATTGTCTATTAAACCTTAAAAAATGTTTTGGAAAAGTTTTCCTCAGAGACATTATTAACAAAGGGATCCAGAAGAATATAAAACAAATGGAATAAAGTTCATTCATTCATGCATTCAACCAACAAGATTAATGAGCACTCACTATACAAAGCACTAAACATATATGATACATTTATCAGGATTGAGACATGCATGGTGCTTACTTTGAAGAAGTTAATTTTCTAGCGGACTGTTACTCTTTGACGAGTGGCCACCATTTACTAAACTAAGCCCTGAGACATGTGCATACCTTTCAACAACTGAAAATAAACATACAGTACTATTTTAGTATAAACACATGAAAAACGTTTTTGCAGGGTCCTGGGACACTAATAAGAGGAGCTCTTAAAAACTAGAATGATGGAATCATTCCCTGACAAAACTGAGTCATAAGGAATGAATAGGAATTCTCTAAGATAAGAAAAGGGACAAGCCATTCTAGGTATTAGAGGAGAAAGGGGAAATAAAAAGAAGGAGCCACATATTATGCACATCATTAGGCAATCTTCAAATGTTTAGTATAATTAGTCATAAATTGCCAGAAAGAACAATAAAAGACATGAATGACTGACTGTTGTAGGCAGGAATCAAACCATGGAAACCTTCCTAGAAACTCAAAGGGTCTTATTTGAAGTTTCAGTAAACCACTGAAATATTTAAGCTCAATTATTTATATGAAATATCATGCTGATAATGGCATAGTGCCTAAACTAAAAGAGAGAAAAATTATACATATGGTTTTTTATTAGAGAGGTATATCAGTTATTCATGTGACAAATAATTGAATTGGGAGCTAAGCCAGTAATAGGAGAATGGTAAAAAAGGGGAAAATCAGGAAATACTCATGAATGAGCGTTGAAGTGTGAGGGTTGGCAAATAGGAAATGGTTGTTTCTGATTTTCTAATATTATAGAAATAATTTGCCCCCTTGTTTGGCAATTAAAGAGCAACTGAGCATCTTGCCTATAGGAGCTATGTGTCGGAACTTAGAGGAAATGTATTATTTACAATGATGGAGAACAAGGTTTATTAGCGATCAATTAGACTTGAAAGATTTTCTGTCTTCTGATTTAATATTATTTCATTAAAAGTACTCATGACATATTTTTCTTTTACTCTTTAAATATGATGATCAAAGAAAGAATTTTAATAAGTTAGATTCCACAAAATAGTATTAAACAATTTAATATATTTAACCAAATCTAAGTAACCATGTCCAAGATGTCTTTCCTTTCATTGATCTGTTTAATTTTAGTTTGTTGTTGAAGTCATATTTCAGATGTACACAAAAGTATTTTGCTTTTTCTTCTGTGGCAATGACAACATTAAGACATGTGAGCAGACATTAGACATAAAAGAAGACAGGTAACAGTTTAAAGCCAATTTTATTTTCACGTCCCCATTTGGTAGTCATTCTCCCTGACTGTTCCTGAACCACAAAAAAAATGTCCAGGTATGAGAGAAAGCACCTGTAAAATTTCAAATTAGGGTGAATGAGGGTGTTCATCATCCCTTATTCCACCTTCAATCCTACATTTGGGGCCTTATTAGAAAAATATGAGTAAAAGCTACCCAAAGTAAGCACAATAGAGTTTTAATTTATTTTTTAGAGTAGATAATCACTATTTTAGATGGTTTAGATATGTAGGTACTCTTTCATGGCAGCCAGGAAAGATGATAAATTCAATAATCAGTCTGAAAAAAGGTTATATGGTCAGGAAGCAGTGAAGTACATCTTTATTATACTTATCATTCCAGTGACTACTTGATGAGTATACTTATTTAAAAGTCGAAGAACTTGAATATAATATCAAGGGCCACCTGGTTAGTTAGTTATCTAGTTAGGCAGTTGTTGCAGAATGTTCCATTCATGGTTCAATCAAGGAAGCAAGAATGATAATACAGGGCTGGGTGTGCTATAGCAATCTGTGGTCACTACAACATATTTATTCAGAGCGTTGTGTTAGAAGGAAGATGGAGAAAGGTATATAATAAAAAATAACAAACTTAAGTCAGTAATTGATCCTTGGCAGTATGAATTGCTTGTCTTGAAGATGTTTATAAAAGCAAACATGATCAAGGACCATAGGTAAGTTGTCACTAACAAAATGACTACCTGACAAACGTGGTAGAAATTTGGTTGAACTGAGGATTTCTATAAGTGGCGCAAAAAACTGAAGAATCTATGCTCAGCATACCTTTGCTCAAAGAAAATGTAATGTTAAAAACATATTTTTATTCAGTAAATGTTTTTACATGTTTTAAAAAAATTACAATACCTCATTCTGTGATGGATAACAAGGATTCCCTGGATCTTCTATTCATGAAACTATGCAAATCCTTTACACCATACATAGAGTAGCAAGTTCAATATAATTACAACAGTGAGAGTTCTAGATAATATTAATTTTCAGCTGTGAATATGGTTAGACTACCTACAGTTCCACATCTGGAAAATGTTGCCTCTTTTCTTCTGTAATTAATCTGCTTCATAAGTAGGTGCCCTCAAAGTTTATACTATCAGGATATTTCCTCAAATTACATTATCACTTTTAATAGTCTAAGAAGAAGAAAGGCATTTGCTACTATTGTTTAAGTCAATGAATAATTAGTTGACAAACAGGGTTGGATTTCTAGAGAAACTGAGTTTATAATATATGACAAGCAATAAAACTTAAATTTAACTACAAAATACCTTGAATCAAGTTGGTTTTGCATTTGGTCCTATTTCAATGTAATAAATGCAACACTGTTTTTGTTTGAGGGGGTGGTGTTTTGTTTTTTTTTTTAATCAGGAATAGTTTTCATGACATTGGCTCTTTCAAAGTTTCACTGTTTCAACTTTAATATCAGTCAGACAAATAAAATGATGACCAGATACTTGGAAATATTTTTAATGGCAAAATAATAAAGAATTTTAGAGAGAGAAGATACTATAAGAAAAAATATTGTTTCAATGTCTATACTACCCAAAGCAATCTACACATTTAATGCAATCCCTATCAAAGTACCAAGTAACATTTTTCCCAGAACTAGGATAAACAATTCTAGAATTTGTATGGGACCACAAAAGACCTTAAATATCAAAAGCAATCTTGAAAAAGAAAAGCAAAGATGGAGGTATCACAATTCAAGTAATATTACAAAGCTGTCATGATGAAGACAGTATAGTACTGGCACAAGAACAGAAATGAACCCACAACTATATGGTCAATTAATCCTTGACAAGGCAGGAAAGAATATCCAATGGGAAAAAAGAATGTCTCTTCAACAAACGGTGTTGAGAAAATTGGGCAGCAACCTTCCAAAAAAAAAAAAAATGAAACTGGACCACTTTCTTACAGTATCCACAAAAACAAATACAAAATGGATTAAAGACCTCAACCTGAGACCTGAAAGTATAAAAATTCTAGAGGAGAACACAGATAGTAACCTCTTTGATACAGGCTATAGCAACTTCTTTCTAGATATGTCTCCTAAGGCAAGGGAAACAAGCAAAAATAAACTACTGGGACATCAAAATGAAGTTTCTGCACAGTGAAGGAAAACAATCAACAAAACTGAAAGCCTACCTACAGAATGCAAGAAGATATTTGCAAATGGCACATCTGATAAAGAGTTGGTATCCAAAATATATATAAAGAACTTATAAAACTCGATACGCAAATAACCCAATTACAAATGGGCAGAAGACATGTATAGACATTTTTCCAAAGAAGATACTCAGATGGCCAACAGACAAATGAAAAGACATTCAACATCGCTGATCATTAGGGAAATAAAAATCAAAACTACAATGAGCTATTACCTTAGAATTACTAAAATTAACAAGAGAAGAAACAACAGGTGTTGGCAAGGAAATGAACAGAGGGGAACTCTCTTGCAGTGCTGACTGGAATGCAAACTGGTGCAGCCACTGTGGAAAACAGCATGGAGGATCCTTAAAAGTTAAAAATAGAATTACCCTACAATCTAGCAACTGCATTACCAAATATTTATCCAAAGAATAAAAAAAATACTAATTCAAAGGGATATATGGACCTGAATGTTTATACAAGTATTATGTACAATAGTCAAGTTATGACAACAGCCCAAATGTCAATCAACTGATAAATGCATAAAGAACATATTGTATTTTCACACAAGAGAATATTTCTCAGCCATAAAAAAGAACAAAATCTTGCCATTTACAACAGCATGGATAGAGCTAGAGAGTATTATGCTAGGTGAAATAAGTCAGTCAGAGAATGACATATACTGTCTGATTTCACTAATATGTGGAATTTAAGAAGCAAAACAAATGAGCAAAAGGAAAAGAGAGAGAGGGAGAGAGATGCAAACCAAGAAACAGACTCTTAACTATAGAGAACAAACTAATGGCTGCCAGATGAGAGATGGGTGGGGAGATGGGTTAAATAAGTAATAGGGAATCCAGAATACACTTACCATGATGAAAAGAAAATAAAGAAAAATAACAAATGATGAGACTGGGTGTTGTATGGAACTGTTGAATCACTACACTGTACATGTGAAACTAATATTATATTGTGTGTTAACTAACTGGAATTTAAGTTAAAACTTTAAAAATATTTTTAAGTAAAATATATTTGGAAAAAAATAGATAACTGCTCACATTTTGGATAATCTTACTCTCACAGAGTCAGGAATTCTATAAAAATAGAATGTCTATTCTAAAAGAACAGAAGAGCCTATAGAAAAAATTAAACAAAAAGTCAGTCCCTTTGTTTAAAATGGTTAATGATATTGTCATGGTTCCCATTTAAATTATTTTTAAAAATACTCACTTTCCAACAGTAAACAGGTATTTCTGTGATTGTAACTATGTCCTGTTTTATACATTTCTTCTTATCCACAGACTCAAATACAAAGAATAATTAATTAAGAAAAATGTTCTGAGTAGATAATAAATAATTCCCTTACATTTTTAATTTCCAATTTCTTCAATATTTTTATTGTCCTTAAAGGCTTAGACAGGTTCCACCATTTTGTTTATGTTTTAGTGCTTACTGATTTACTATTCACTTCTGAATTGAGATCATTGATATTGATCTTTATGCCTTGTAGATTATCACTGTCTAGGAAGGAAGTTATTCTAAGGGTGGTATATCTGGAATAAATAGCATTCTTGGCAGAAAAAAATCAATATCTAAATCTGAAGAAGAAGCTTTATTCTGTCTTGTTATTTGTAAAATGGTTTAACCAAAGAGAGCGTAAGTTGGGTAGTTACATTATATGAAGCTTTCTAAATTGCTCAAAGTGCTTTGGACATGAGACTCACGAAGAAGAAGAAGGAAAAAAAAAAAAGCAAAGAATGAGGAAGGAGTCATTTCAGCAGGTAACTACTTGACATGGAAAAGTCCTAATCTGAAGTGGCCAGAGACTAATTTTACATTTTAGAAATATGAATGAGAATGTTTTTCCAAAATTTATTACACTTCTCCTTTCTTTAAAATGTACCTCTATTTTTTTTCCCATCAGATAAAAATTATTTCTAGATTCTGAATGAAGATATTGTTCTTCCCGGTTCTTTCTCCCACCATATACAACAATAAAAATGTTCAGTGTAGGGGCTCCTAGGTGGGTTGCTCAGGAGGTTAAGTATCTTACTCTTGATCTGACTCAGCCCTCCTACCCCACCCTGTGCATGTGTGTTCTCTCTCTCCCTCAAAATAAATACACTTAAAAAAAAAGAAAATTTTCAACCTTAAAAATAAAACATAGCCAAATGGAAAGTAATACTTCCACTTTTGTATGTGACATAGAAAATAGATACATAAACAAACAAATAAAAGGGTTGTCTACACAATTCTGGAATGTCCTTCCTAATTATCTGTAAAAATATAAATACCACATCATAACCTATAGTAAATGCTGCCAAAACATCATAGATAATCTTTAATTCAAATAATTACAACATTAGTATATGAGGGGCTTTAAAAAATGTGTCTCTGGTCTCTCCCATTAAATCTCCTCCAGGAATGTTTCCTACCACTTACATGTGATAATACCTGTTTTGTGACTTTGGCAGCTGTCACTCTATTTGGGGAGCCTAATGAATTTGAGAAATGATGCAAGAACTTAACTTGGAGAGTCATAATATTTGGATTAAGAAAATCCCTGCACTCACATTTTACAGAAGAAGTCAGTTAGGCCTGGAGGATGTTCTAATGGTCAAATAGTGTTAATACAATGCTAGGAGTGACATTTTAATATTAAAGATTAAATTATAATATAGATATAGCACAGAAATTTTATCACAATTTTAACTTTGTTGTTCTGGTTTAGAGCAGAACAAGAAAAAAATTAAAATGATATTGTTATCTGTATACACTAAAGCAACTAAATAATATATAAAGCCTAACATAAGTATTACATGATTTACATTAAAGCAATAGGTAAATGAACAAGGAAAAGAAAAAAATCTCAAACTACTACTAAGAATATCAGGCTTCCTGTTATAACATATTATTCTACCCCAACAGATCAAAGTATGTTTTTCACTATAGCTTCTCTGATTCAGGAAATAAATTCAATATTTGTCCTCAATATTTTATATGCATATTTTAATACTCTGAATATTATTTTTAGTTACTTCTTTTATAGTACAATCTCAAAGTGATACAACTTTAAAATATTACTGTTAATAAAGTAACAACCTTTAATTAGAAATTTCATTTTTTGATCACATTAGATATGATTTATATTACAAAAAGATAATAGACTCCATGTACCTTTTACCAATTTTAAAATAATAGCAATGTCCTGCAAAGTTACAGCAAACTATTATAGTAAGAAATTTTACATGATAGTCAAGATACAGTACAGTACCATCACTACCAAGACCTTCTGTTGTCCTTTTATAGCCATATCCACATCCTTCCTCTCCATAATGTCTCTAATCCCTGGCAACCACCAACTTGTTCTCCATTCCCATATATTTTAAAGTCAATTTGAATAAAAGGCAGAGATATAGAAATATATGAAAGAAAAACTTGGCACAAAAACAGACACATAGACCAATGGAATAGAATACAGAACCCAGAACTGGGCCCACA